>NC_139512.1:39945752-40248252 GCF_947247035.1 Vipera ursinii
GTGAAGATCCCAGTTTTATACAAAGGTAGTGAAATTAACATCTTCTATATATAAACCTCTTTTGTTATTACCATCAGAATCATGCTCACTTGACAGGGATCTTTTCCCCTCAGAATTTAATTTTCTAGTTTCCTAAAATTTCCTGCATTTGGAGCTGTGATTATATTAGAATTCTCTGCAATGGAGACAAACCCATTATCACATGACATTACTAATTTATCTTTTTGATTAAAATTATAACTTGTTTTATTATCCTAAGATTTCTGTGGGAGCTTGCTTTTTGTTCTCTTTACTATTTAAAGCATGAGTACCAATGTTCGTTTTATTGTTGCTGTACTTGCTGTCAGCTGCCTTGAACACTTGGAAGTATTTTCAGGTGAAAAATAACACACAGTTAAAAATCAAGACAGAGAAAGCAAAATAAATTTTGATCCAGAAATCATGACATCTGGTTAACTGCAGGAAATAAGTGCTTTCAACCAATAGTTAAGCACCTTTACAAAAGTTGAACCATTGTGTCAGGACCCACCCCAAACCACGTCTTAGGAAAACAAAACTCTTGGAGTCAGTTCTAGTCCAAAAGGAATTTTTACTAGGACATGCTTGGTTGTGGAAATACAAGACAGGACTTAGTATTGCTTTACAAATTGAAACTCTATAAAGGGATCCCGGTTCAACCCCACTTCCCTCAACCCCATTTGGTCAGCCCCCATCATTTTACTTCGTGTCATCCCTTTCGTGGGAAAAAAGGAACTTCGAATCTTTATGGTTATTGCCTTCTTCCTCTACAGAATTAAATGAAGACACAGGCCAGATGCCTTCTTCTCTAACCCTCCCTTTTGTTCCCCCAGTTCAAAAGGTTCCCTTGGTCTTTGAAATAACCTAAGGCAGGCTGAATCCACATGCGCTCCTCCTTCCTCGGGAGACGGCAGAATCCATGGTGGGGGGATAATGTTTTAAACATACATTTATGAATGTGATATAAATGGATTCTGACACATTGTTCTTTAGTCTCCAGATAAGTAGGGGAAATGGGTAGTAATGTGATGTAGCAAAAGGTTTTATGGCTTAATCATTTATTTGGAAAGATGTTTTAATCTCTCCTTCCCAAGTCTCTGCACTCTTTATGGGCCAGTAGCAAAACTATAACAATTTTCAACTACTGTTAGTAATAAAATATATGCTTTAAAAAAGGAGTCTCGTTCTTGAAATTCTTAGCATGCTCTGATAATGATCACAGTATAATGAATATGAAATTGGAGCTACTATTGGTCTGCTGATGTCATATAGCATATTACTGTATTATTGCTTATTGTTGACCAGTTGTTTTACTTCTATCAAGTTGACTCTACATTCTACTAGATCAAGGGTGTCAAACTGCTGGCCCACGGGCCAGATGCATCACGTGGAAGTTGCACGCACCCCAGTTCTGGCAAGGGAAAAATATTTGCGATACATCGCAACATGTCACGTGACATGGTGAGTTTGACAACCCTGTACTAGATCTTCTTCCATATGCTTCATACAAGTTTTTTTTGGAGTTGATTGCTGTACGACCTTCGCTCCTTCTGGCGCGATCTAAAGACTTATTTGTTCGAACAAGCTCGCCTGGCCTGATGGGATGGGGTTGGGTTTTATTACTGTTCAATGTATTTTAACCTATTGTTATAGTTCTTGGGCACCTTATTTAATCTCTCTTAATTTTTGTATTTTTGTCTTTTAACATGTATTGCCCTATTCACCGCCCTGAGTCCTTCGGGAGAAGGGCGGTATACAAATAAAATTATTATTATTATTATTACTTTCCAACATGGGGCATAATTCCTAGAACAGTTAATAAGGACATCAGCTTGGAACCATACAGCAGATATGCCCAAACCATCACATTTTTATAGTTCTGAATTTCATCAGCTGCTATAGGTTGGTTGAAGCTTCATTCTTTAATTGTTCCATTTTGTATACTACCATAGATTGAAAGGCCTAGTATTTTGCACAGACGGATTCTTTATCAAATAACAGCATTGGTAGCATTAAAGATAAATATGCTTGCTTATAGATAAGCATATTTATATATTTTTGTAGCAATGCTTATGCTATGTTTCTGTCAGACACTCCTTGTCAGGACTTTGCAGGCTAAGGCAGTGATCAGTTTGATATTTTTTTTTATTGTCTGTGGCAGCTATTTTTAGTTTTTGGCCAATTGATCTGAGATATTTAATTGTTCAACTTGCTCAGCCTGAGTTCTGTCAAAGTGGATAGGAGCCATCAATTTTGAATATCTCATTCTTGTCAGTGTTCATGGTTAAACGATATAGACAAGCAGCAGTTAGTTAACCTTAGGATGTCATAAGCTTTTCTTTTACTGTTTGCAAAAATCAGATGTAGCTCTCACCCATGAAGTAGCTGATGATGATTGGGTCCTTCTGTCCTCTTCTCAGATGACCAGTCTGGCTAGTCCAGAGGTAGGCAACCTTGGCTCTTTTATGACTCGTGGACTTCGACTCCCAGAATTCCTGAGCCAGTATGGCTGGCTCAGGAATTCTGGGAGTTGAAGTCCATGAGTCATAAAAGAGCCAAGGTTGCCTACCCCTGGCCTAGCCCAAACATAACTTGACACACCTTGTCAAATTTTTGAGGCTTTAATTAAGATAATAGTCCTTTCTAGCCAGAGATGATGAATCAGAAAAAAACTGCAGCCAGGTCAGGAATGCAGCCACTTCTGAGCTCCGCTGCTGGATTGGGATTGTTACCTCTCTTATGGCAGCAGGAATGCAATTCACAGCCCAGAATTCCACAGCAGTTCTCTCCCTCAGAACAACACTGACTCGCCCTCCAAAAACACTGCCTCTCCATCCCACTCTCAGTCCTGTTTTTCCAGCCTTTTTTATAGTCCCTCCCCATGAGCGGCCTCTTCCTTTTGCTCCTCTGAGCTGCTGGACAGGTAATTCTGCTCTCCTGCATTTTGATTCCAATTTCCTCCCCTAGAGACTGCCTCTCACTCCAAGTCCCCTCAGTCCTCCCCCTGTTCAGAGTTCCAAAGACCAGTTTCCAGGCCCCAGCCATCAGGGAGTGCTGGATAACTGACCTATCAAAGATTGACTGTTTGCAGTTGAAATTCTTTTCTGGATGAAAGGGCCTGAGCAGTTGAGAGAGTAGAGAAACACCAGCAGCCTCTGTAAGCCTTTGTGTAATTTGCAAGATGAAAATGCTGCTGATAAAGCATGACTACACATAATATCATTAAGCAAACATTAGATCTGAGATGAACTCATCTTGTCCAAATCTGACATGATGCTGACCAGCAAAGACTTTCCACATGACTGCATCATCACAATATTAGAGAGCAAGAGAGATGCTGCTGTAGTGTTACATCAGTACATATGCCACACTGAAGGTTTTCAAGTCCATCTCTGGAGGTTTTGAAGAAAAGATTACAAAGCCATCCATAATGGTTTGAGGATTCCTCCACTAAGCAGGAGGTTGAAGCTATCCAAGGTCCCTTCCAACCCTATGATTCTATGATAGAAGGAAGTTGTTGGATATTTTGCCATTAACAAAGATGGGATTTCTCATATGCCTCCTGCAAGAGGTTATTATTTTAGATAGCACCCATTCTGCAGTGAATGCCTTTCAGAGCATTGGCCAATGGCTACTGACAGATGCTGCTATAAATTAACACTCTATTTCCATAACAGTGCGTTCCTTGAGAAATTATTGTAGTCATATATTTGGTCATAAAATTTCATTTTAAGAAAAAAATAGCTGTTTTCTTTTGGACTAGATGTTCCTGTCCGCTCTGACTTCTTTTCTTTTCTTTTCTTTTCTTTTCTTTTCTTTTCTTTTCTTTTCTTTTCTTTTCTTTTCTTTTCTTTTCTTTTCTTTTCTTCTCTTTTCTTTTCTTTTCTTTTCTTTTCTTTTATTTTATTTTTTTCTTCCCCCCCCCCCCCTTTGAGTCAAGTTTGATTCCTGGCAACTGCCTGGAGTATTCTTCGCAGTTTTCTTGGCATGATTTCAATAGTGGTTTGCTATTACGTCCTTCTTACCATGTTTACCCAAAAAATAAGACCAGGTCTTATATTAATTTTTGCTCCAAAAGACACATTAGGACTTATTTTCTGCATAGGGCTTATTTTCTGGGAAATACGGTACTAAATGCATCCGTCTAGCTGATGATCTTAACTGGGGCTTATTTTTGGGGTGGGGCTTATATTATGAGTGTTCTGAAAAATCATGCTAGGGCTAATTTTCTGGTTGGGTCTTATTTTCGGGGATACACGGGTAAGTCAGAGAGAGAGTGACTGAGGAAATCCAGTATCTCACTGCCTAAAGTGGAACTAGAACTCATGGTGTCCTGGTTCCAGCCTATTGCTTTAACTACTACACCAAACTGGCTCTTTCTTGGATTACTTTCATAAATATCTTCCCTACAATTGACACAAATTAATTCCATAGTAATTCTTGCATTCCTCATTGTCTTTTTCCTTAAAAATTGAAACAATTATTTCCTGTTTCTACAGATTTGATATTTCCTTAAACTGCCAGGTCATTTGAAGGAGTGAGTGAAGCAAATAAATTAGCATAAAACCACCAGCCTTTAGTATTTCTACAGTAATTTTATCAGCTCCAGCACCTTTCACTCTTTTTTTAATTGAGTGATTATTTTAGTGATTCTGGCTTCACATTTTTCAGTGGTTCCATCTGGCCCATCAAGAATGGTGGTTCTACTACAGTGTTCTCTGTAACTGAGTGCTTGTAAAGGAGTTTGAAATACTCAAGCCAATAATTCAGTTGTTTAATTCCAAAGCACACAAAAGTGTATTCTGATTTTCTGTCATTCATGCATTGAAATTTACTTCTGAGCTGGTTTAGTATGAGATAAAGGCAACAGTATTCTTGCCAATATGCAGCCTCTTCATTCTTCTTCAGTGTTATTTCAATAGCCATTTTGTTTTGCTTTACGTTGTTTTCATATCTTTGAATATGAATGCTTGGCTTTCATTGAAAAGCCCTGGTTTTGTTTGCTGTTTTTCTACAGAACAGATTTTTGCCATATTCATTAATTATTTGAGAGAAATAATAAAATAGCTCATTTTACCACTACCCCACCTCCCACAATTACTGTCTCTGTATTGTGAAGTCAGAAGTGTTTGTAAGCAATTAAGAATAAATAATACAAGTTATAAAATATGTTAAGAGAGCACTGTTGAAAATTGTCAGCATGTTTCACATTACTTATGTATCAGAGTATTGAAAGTTGAGAAAGATAAGAGAGATGAATGGTTCGTTTGTTCTATAGGTGGGGATTGATTTTCAGGATATTGGCATTCAAATACTACTTTAGACGTTGCTGAAGATAAATATTTAAAATATGCAGTTATTTTGTAGACTTAAAACATGTCGAACATGGGGAAGAATTCTTATTAACTCTGCATGCTGAGCTATTAGCAGAATAAAATAATTGGTACAGTTGTCCCATACCATCATGGAAACCACAAATCATCTACTTTTGGAAGACCAGATGGTCCATTTGCAATTTTTAACATATATTGTGGGCACTCAGTAAAAAAAGATGATGGGGGGAGGGATGGAAGGTAGCAAAATTTATAAAATAGTAGCAATGTAGGATATAGCTGAATACTCAACACTAGTTCATTTTCTATGAACTAGTGTTGAGTATCCAGCTATGTCCTACTTTGCTATTATTTTATAAATGTTTCTACCTTCCATCCTCCCCCCTTCAAGGTTCCTTCAAACTCTGTTATTCTATTATCTGTTTTCTATATGTCTCAGCAGGTAGTAATAATTAGCCTATTGTAGGTGATCTGAGTCTTGTTTAGTATCTGAATGGGGCATGACTAGGGACTTCCAGTTCTAATTCTACCAAGAAAACTTCATGGATGCAGTTGCCAGAAAAGTATGACTGGAGATGCTTTACCATATTTAGCTTTACTTATTAATATGACTGTACTATCTCCTCGAAGGGACGTGGTGGCTCAGTGGGTTAGGACACTGAGCTTGTCGATCAGAAGGTCGGCAGTTTGGCGGGTCGAATCCCGAGTGCCACGTAACAGAGTGAGCGCCTGTTACTCGTCCCAGCTTCTGCCAACCTAGCAGTTCGAAAGCACGTAAAAATGCAAGTAGAAAAATAGGAACCGCTACGGTGGGAAGGTAACAGCGCTCCGTGCGCCTTTGGCGTCTAGTCATGCCGGCCACATGACCACGGAGACGTCCTTGGACAAGCGCTGGCTCTTCGGCTTTGAAACGGAGATGAGCACCGGCCCCTAGAGTCGGAAACGACTAGCACGCATGTGCGGGGGAACCTTTACCTTTACCTTACTATCTCCTCTCCCCTGTTCTGCATGACAGAAAGTTCGTAATTTTGTTTGAAATTATCTTGTAATTCTTTAGTATCAAAACCTACAATGTTATCAGAGCAATTAAAAAATCATATGGAAGAAGAAGTGTGATGGGCTCCAAGCAAAAGTCTCTGAGTTTGGAGACAACTACAGTACTATATTCAACGAACATATGAGGCAGTAGTGCATGCTGTACAGGTAATCCTCAGCTTATGATGGCAATTGAGCCCAACATTTCTGTTGGTCAGTGAAACATTTGTTCAGTGAATTTTGCCTCATTTTACAACCTTTCTTGCTGCAGTTGTTAAATTAAGTTAGGATCATGGTTATTAAGTGAATCTGGCTTCCCCATTGACTTTGCTTGTCAGAAGATTGGAAAAGGGGATCACATGACCCCGGGAGTCTGCAACCATCATAGATATGAGTCAGTTGGCAAGCATCTGAATTTTGATCACATGACCATGGGGATGTTGC
The DNA here is from genome assembly GCF_947247035.1 of Vipera ursinii. Classification (NCBI taxonomy): domain Eukaryota; kingdom Metazoa; phylum Chordata; class Lepidosauria; order Squamata; family Viperidae; genus Vipera; species Vipera ursinii. The sequence continues at coordinate 39,952,583 of NC_139512.1, forward strand.
AACAGTTGTAAGTGTGAAAAATGGTCACAAGTCACTTTTTTCAGTGCGGTTGTAACTTTGAATGGTCACTAAATGGTCACTAAGTAAGTTGAAGGCTACCAGTACTTTAGGACCTTTTATTAACTTTATTCAACTAAAGCTGCCTATTGTCTTGTGTCATTTATCTCCAGACTGAATATAATGTAATACAATAGAATGCAATAGCAATCTAATATAAATTTTATCTCTAATATTATATTATCATAATTGTGACATCATTAATGCTTGCTTTGGACAAGCTCTACTGAAAACAGTTGGCCACTTAATTATCAGCAAAAGGAATGGGTATTAATCAGTTGACCAGTTTTTCTTATAGTGATCCCTGTTGGTTGAGTTCAGCTAGATTACCCCTCTGATTACTTGGCAAGTGCCCTTCCTGATGCCTTTGGCTCAGCTGCAGGAGAAACCAGACATCTCTTTTCCAGAGGCATCTGCCTGATCAGAGCAATGCAAGGGCTTCTCAGATCTCACATAGGTTCTTTTTCTAAATGAGTTTAGAACTGAAAGATTGCCACACCTGTTGTGTAAACATGGCTTTGGCAATCTTTAAGAAAGTGTTATGTGTGCCTAAAAATAGGACTAGCTCTCTCTTGAACTGTAATCCTTTGTTTTATAGAAGTTTGATTTAAGTCAGGAAAGAGAGCCAGATTTTGCCAGTTCTATGTTGCTGGTTCCACCACAGTGAGTTCATTAGAGGTGTATCTGCCAAGGAGACTTTTCTCATGGCTGTATTTTTCACTTTTTCTGTTATAGGTAGTCCTTGGTTAATGCCCATTTGTTCAGTGACTATTAAAATTTACTACAGTGCTGAACAAGGAAAATTACAGCAGCCATTGCAACATCTCCCTGATCATGTGATGGTAATTCAGGCAGTTGGCAACTGGCTCACAGTTATGACAGTTGCATTGTCCTACAGTCAATTGATTACCATTTGTGACCTTCACTGCTGACTCCTTTACCAATAAAGTCAGTGAGGAAACCAGTATGAGTTCACAAATGGCAGTTACATGATGCTGCACTAAACTATCCTGTGGAATTTGTTTAGATGCTTCTGGAAGTGTAGAAACTGGGGTCATAAATCAGTGCGATCATGTGCATTTGCACTTTATGACCACATTGCTTAACAATGACTTCCCAATCCCAATTACTATTGTTAAAGGAGGATTACTTGCATGTTAGTAAGAAAGGAGTTCCATCTGTCCCATTCCATCAGATGCTTTCAATACTGCCTTTGCAACTGAGACTGGAAATCAGTTGTTACTGATTGTCCCTCCTGTGTTCACCCTGTGCCCAACTCCTATTTGATCACAGAGAGCAACTGGCTCTGTGGCCCATCTGACAGATCACAGACATGAAGCAAAGGCATGATATAAAGAGGGAGTGCCCACAATGTTTCTCCTGTGACCTGTCAGTGGGACTGTTTTTCTCAACATGGTTCTTTCACCTCTTTTGAAATAGTACTAAACCCCACCCAAAATAGCTTGGCCAATAGGTCATTTGTGGAAGAGAAGCAGGAAGTGAAATATCAGGGAGTGACTGGTGGTTACCTTTTCAACAAGCAAGTGATGCTTGGTGGGACTAAATATGAAGCCAACTTTCCCCTTTTTAAAACTGTAGAAACAACACTATTCCTTCCCTGAAGCAGAATAGGTTCAGCAATTAGAACAGCAAATTTTATGTTGACCTACTTTGCTGCTGTTTCAAGAACTGCTGCTGTTTCAAGAATTGCATTTTAATATGGAATCTGGCCAAGCTCAAACAAACAGCTCCATTTTGTGTAAAAAGTACAGTCTCCTAAAAAAATTTACAGCGATATGATAATGGTGCCATTAAAAAAACTTCATAAAGCACAAAAGATATGGGATGCTTGACTTTATCTACAAGACATTTGTAGGACAGATAGCATTTCTAATCAAAAAAGTAATAGCAATTCAATCTAGAAATTTATTTGATGAACAAAGATTGCTTTCCTTGACAGGCCATCAGGGACATGGCCTTTTGCATGACTCTTGGGACAAATGTAAATTTGCTTTGCTTTAATTGACAGAACATCTTGCTCCAGTTTGGAATTTCTATAAATAGTAGAGCAAATTAAGATATTGAGAATTTAAAAAATAACACAGACTTCTGAGTTTTCATGTCATTCTTCTAAAGTGCAAAGTCAACCTACTTTCTTAAAGTAGTGACACATGCTTATAAGCAGATTCAACAGTTTGGCAACTCTGTGACTGCAGGAACTTTTCTCCTTTGCTTCCACCAAGCCTCTTTTCCCAACCTGCATTTCACATTATCCATGTTGTACTGCCTACCCAGCCCTAAATGTCTTCAGAAGAAGGAAGACATGATGTGAGAGGGAATACTGAAAGGTCCTATTCTCTCTCAGTCTTTCCAAAATGGTTGATCAAAGGGGAATCTTCTCACACTCTATTCAAAAGAAGCAAGGCCTTTAATGAGAGAGAAGAGCATCTCCTCTACAACAACAACACCCGTGGGTATATAAGGCGATTACAAAGTATCATCGAGGGAGGAATAAGAGAATATGCACCATAAATCAGAACTGCAGACTCTGTCCTAAGTATTGCAGCAGATATCAGGGACCTCAGCATTATTTATGCCAAGCATGGCAGCAGCACAGTTAATGGCCAAAAATAAATCTGGAATGGAATGGATTGACAACCCACAGATATCCCTAGTCACTGGATTTAAATGTTGGGGGTTTTTTTGGTGAGATACTAATCCTGCCTACACCTCAGTTAAGTACATCTAAGGGGCATAGCCAAACATCTCTGTACTTTAATACATATTAATGCTCAAAGTACAAATATTGGCTAAGACATGTGGGGGGACAGGAAAAGGTGTGAGTTCTGCCTTTAACTGCAGTTTTTCCCCTTCTTCACATCTTAGCCATTTTTTCATATTGAACATGAACATCTCTAGAATAGTACTTTAAATGTTCCCATAACATACAAATCTGGTAAAGAACTCCTAATAATGGGAATGTTCAAAAGTTGTTCAGAAAATCATATTTCCAACAAACATTAGGCAGCCAGCCAGTGATATTCTACTGACTCCTGAAGGTTTTCTGGATCAGGCTTTGTTTCTTTGCTCTTCTAGAGTGGTAAGATCTAGAAGAACGCTCTTAACTCTGTAATACAGGTTAAGATAATTATCAGTTGTGTGATATATTTCAGGATTCTGGAATGCATTTAACTATAATTAACTATAAAAAGCCAATCCTACTAAGGAGTTTTATATACGTAACTCTTTTACCAGAGAAAATTATAGCAAACTGTGTATGTTTCTTAAAGACAGGAATAGATTTTAAATATGTATTGCGCTGACAATGGCCAAAAATAAATCTGGAATGGAATGACAGATAGGTTTTTAGAGAAAGCAGAAGCAAAATGGGTTGTTAGTTACCATTTAGATAATGTTTAGATACTGGCTTCTTTGAGAAAAAAGTTATGCATACAAATTTCAGAGCAAGCATACAAATAAAGCAATATTCTGCAGTCTTACACTTACTTTTTTAAATTGTAATTTATATATTAAAAAAGCAAAAAGTGTAAGAAAATGGAAAAATTATAAAATAGAAAAGAAAGGAAAAAGAATATGAAGAAGTGCCTTCTGATATTCTTCAATGCAGTTATGAGTATAAATATATTTTGACCCCTCTTTAAATTTACAACATATTGTTCTGCCTTCTATAATCTATCCTACAGAATCATCATGTCATAAGTTCATTTTTGCCATTTTAGACAAAACTCTGTAACAGGCTTCCAGTCAGCAATAAATGTAGATACCTTTTCTGTAAACAAAGGTTAATTTATCAATTTCAGCAAAATCTGCCAACTTCACCAACCATTCGTTCATAATGCATAGTGTCAAATCTTTCCACCTCTGTGCATACAGAAATCTTACTTCTTGTTCTGCCTTCAGGTGCTTTGGAGAATAGGTAGACCCCCTCTTCTTTGTGGCATCCCCTTAAATATTGGAAGACTGCTATCATGTCACCCCCTAGTCCAGGGGTAGTCAACCTTGGCTCTTTTATGACTCCTGGACTTCAACTCCCAGAATTCCTGAGCCAGCATGGCTGGATCAGGAATTCTGGGAGTTGAAGTCCACGAGTCATAAAAGAGCCAAGGTTGCCTACCCCTGCCCTAGTCCTTCTTTTCATTAAACTAGACATATCCAATTCCAGCAATCATTCTTCATATTTTTAGTCTCCAGCCCCCCAATCATCTTTGTTGCTCTTCTCTGAACTCTTTCTTAGAGTCTTGACATTTTTTTAAAATTGTGGTGACCAAAACTGGATGCAATATTCCAAGTGTGGTCTTATTATAAAGTGGTACTAACGCTTCATGTGATTTTGATTCTATCCCTCTGTTAATGCAGCCTAGGACTGCATTGGCTTTTGGCTGCTGCCACATACTGCTGGCTCACATTGAACTGATTGTCCACTAGGACTCCAAGATTCATCTTGCAGTTACTACTATTGAGCCAGGTACCACCTATTTGGTTTCTCTTGCCTAAATGTAGAATCTTATTTTTCTCACCATTGAATTTCATTTTGTTAGATAGGGCCCTGTGTTTCTAAATACAATTTCTGTTTCTATCTTTCTAAATGTAATTTTAAATCTGGTAAATCCAATCCCTTTTCCTTTGCATCTTGTAACATTATATTTATTTCTTGTTTTTTCTCCCTTGCCATATAAATTTAGATGTATCTTTTTGCCTTTTTGTTTGCAGTCCTACACATTCTAAATGCAGTGGATCCAATATGTTAGTATTCTTTGCTATCATAAACATGTTTATTAGGGTGTAACAGGGACTGAAGTAATTACAGCTGAAACATATCCCTTTTGGGAAAGCTGATTTGTGTGAAAGATGATAACCTCTTTGCTGCTGGATCTTGTCCATAATGCTTTGCATCTCAGTCAGTGCTCTGTGTATTCTGGCCGCATCTTCTAGTGGCTGCCATTTATATTTCTCAAAAGACTTTGGATGAGCAGGGATTCTTTGAAAGGTATCAGGAAACCCAGTGAAATGTTACATTCAAAAAACCCCCAAACTGTGTCTGCATTTTACTGTAGTAGTGGGGTCTGCACAAAAAAACAATCATAAAGTCATAATTGCTTGCAAAAAAAAAAAGTCTGAAATGGACAGGCCATGCTGTTTTTCAAGTGGTACTACTGTACAATTGCATAGTTAACTTTTTCAAAGAAAAAAAACCAACTAAAATATATGGAATTAGATCTCTGTAGATTATATGCATGAGCACTTTAGTACTTTTGTTTGTAGAGGAGGTGTGGATGTGTAGATTTTGTCCATTCATAGCCAGCAGATGATTCATACTAATGTGCTGGCAGCATTCCTTTGTTTTTAGTAGAACAAGATTGTATAAGGTGTATATATGAGTTGGAATTCCAATATTGGCTTAACCATGATTTATTCAGTGCCTTTCTGTTGTCTATTCCACACACACTATAAGAATCCTTTTGGGTGGGGTGAATGCTTCTGGCCCTAGAGTCCCTAATTTGATGCTTGCAGACTTCCCCATTAGTCCCTTCCAGGCATCTTGCCTGACTTTACATCTTTCATTTTATTTTTCAAAAACCCTATTAAGCGAAAAAAACAAAACAAAACCTGAAGTTGGTGTACTGCAAAGCAAAATATCTCTAACAAAAATAACTCTGTGCCTCAAATGCAGCAAAGGTCACTTGTTAAGATGGGAGACTATATATATATCAAACAAACCAATCAATCAGTAAAATGACTTCATATGTTGAAGTCGTTTTTCTAACTGTGTCACTTTCCAGAAAAAGGGAAGAGGTAAGCAGGAATAGTTGAGAGAGGATAACAGGCAGTGCTCTACTTAATTAGATGCTTTGTAACACTGAAAGATGGGCCATACCTAAATTTGATAAATAGCCCTGCTTACAGAGTTTAATGCTACTATGCTGTGAATGATAAGTTGCCCAGCGGCCATTTCTCAAGCCACTATGTGTTCTCAAATTTCCCAATGTGTTGACTGAACCAAACAGGTTGGAGACTCTTGCTCCAGGCCATGTTACTAGCCTCATCCAGCAAACTATATTTCCACTTCTCTTCAAAATATACCTAGAGGATGCTAAAACTGAGGGTTGTTGGGAAGAATATCAGTATATTTGTGCATTGTATGCTCTCAGAAATAATAGGTAAGCAACCCCATATCTTGTGCAGTGCAACCTTAACAGCCATTGAAAATACAAATGAAGTTACTTTTCAATTAAATTAGGCTTTACTATTCTAATCTCATTAGAATGAGAGAGGTTATTTTTAGTAAATAACATCATCTTATTAAGCGGCAACCAAAGGCAGCGCAAATCCTAAAGAGTAGAGAGATTAAGCTTGTTTATCAACAGCTTGGATGACCATGGCAAGGTAGACTCTAGAATGTCCATGGGGCATTGTTACTTGGTTGCATACACTGGTCAAGGCATTCTGGAAGCAAGGGGATCAAAGGAATTGGCACTGACTGACCTTGATTACCATCTGTCTGTCTATTTTTATCAAGGCTTTATTACTTTATAAATAGCACAAGTTGGTGAAAATGCATAATGTTCATTCTTTCTCTTTTCCCCCACAACAATAATTATTTGAGGTGGGCTATGCCGAGTAAGAGTGACTGGCCCAAAGTTACCCAGCTGATTTTCTTGCATAAGGTGGGACTAGAACTTGCTGTCTGCTGGTTTCTAGGCCAGCACCTTAAGAATTAGTTTGAAATAAGATTAAAAGGTAGGATGAATCAGCCATAATTAATATACGTTTTGTTAAGCTAGTAATCTTGAGTGGGGTAACAAACCTAGTTATGTCCATTGTCATACACTGGCAGTATTTATACAGCATGTTTAATCATGGTTAGCAAGTAGAGTTTACTCAACTCAGTAAATTTGCCCTATGCCAGGGGTGTCAAACTCAATTTCATTGAGGGCCGCATCAGCATTGCAGTTGCCCTCAGGGGGCCAGGTGGGTATGGCCAGGGAGGGCATGGCCTACTGAGTAGGTGTGGATAGAGTGTGTATGGCCTACTGGGTGGGCATGGCCAGCTCTACATTGTTCGCATCAAGGGTGCCTATGGGGGCCTGGGCAGGAGTGGGACAGATCTGGGGGTCTCTGGCAGAAGGAGGGTCTCTGGGCCAGGGCCAAGGCAGTGGGGGCCGTTCCCTCACTGTTTCCAGGATGGCTTCATGGGCCGCATGAAACCACTTCGCGGGCCGGGTCTGGCCCCCGGGCCTTGTGTTTGACATGTCTGCCCTATGCAATCAGTATGGTGAAGTTGTGATATGTTAGACTAGGAGAGTGGAGCTCGAGATTTTGGTCGGCTGTTAACCATGGAAGCTTATTCAATAGCTTTAGACCAGTTTTAATTATTTCATAATAGATAATTCCCTGGGTAGAATTTCTGAGAGTTAATATCCATACACCTTAAAGTTGTTAAGATGGAAAAAACATTGCTAAGGCTGCCCAAACTATTTGACTCTGGGTGGCATAAAACAACAGCAAATGAACAATAAAAACCCCCACATCATTTCATATTAAAACATATGTAAAATGTAAGTGCAAAATTTAAAAATAGTCTCTCAGCTCTGCCTACTTCACAGGCTTCTTATTTAAGGGAACAGTAAGAAAAGGAGTAATAATACCTTGTCCTGATGTTCTTGAATGCCTGAATGAAATTGGGCTTTCTTGAGCTTCTAAATTAAATGTGGGATGTAATCATAATAAAATATAAATATGAAATAACTCCCCTGCCAATTCTTAAGTATAGTTGACAGAATACAAGTGGTTCAATGTGTTGTATTGAACACAGCCACCTAGCATTCTTTGAACTGCAGACTGGGCTCACACACACATACCCCAAATCCATCTTTTCTTGTTGGTAGCAGCTTGCTTGCTGCTTCTCGACTTATGGAGGCTGGCTAGTGCCTCCATATGCCTGCCCATATGCAGCCACTTGGGGAGAAAGCCAGGGCTTCCAAAGATTTCTTCCTCCTCTCTTTCAGCTCTAAAATTGATCATTTGCAGGGGCAATGTAAGAGAAGTCAGGGAATTATGCAGTGAAACTGTTGAGTGCCCATACCTGCCTTAAATCACTATAACTCTTCTTCTTTTGTATGCCTTAATTAAAATAGAATGAACTCTGGTGGAAGTTTCTCGCGTTTCTTATGTTTTCATGGAACCCAAAACTCTTTAAAATTTAAATCTAGACCAAGCTATTTCCCTTTTCCTGCTTATGTTATTGTATTCTAACAAGTATTACCTTTTTCTGGCATAGTGCCTAGAAGAACTGACCTGGCTGTATTTTCTATGTAATTAAAATATTTATAATCTTGTTCCTATTCTCTCCATGCCCTCAGATCTCTCAAGAAGGGCTGTAAACTTTATACATGTGAGCTGCAACCTAAAAACTGGGCTGATCTAATTTAATTTTAATTTTGGTTTCTTGCTGCACCTTTTCACAAGAGTAGATGCAAAGATATATGTATTCTGTAGGATGTGTTGAGACCATGCAAATTTTGTGGAGTATGTATACACTGTGTGTACTCAAGCAATTTACAGTGAGAGTTCTATAAAACTGGGGTATTGGCCCAGAGAAAACAGTGAAGGGTGAAAACCATTATGACACATTGCAACTAAAATGGGGGAAAAACAGTTTCAAATCATTGCTTAGCTACCAAGGTCACTGGGCAATCTTGTAACATATCTCCATGATTTTATTTCACAAATTTGTTTCAGGAATAAAAAGGGATGAGAAGTCCTATCTACCACCATAACCTTATTGGAGGGTTTCCTTAAATCTAATCATGTTTTAAGAACCTAGTTGTGAGTGTTTTGAAGAGTTTTGCCATTAAGGATTGACTCAGCTTCTGGGTTTCAGAATTGTCACCATATCTTTTTTAAAAATGGTTTGAAGCCGCTGTTTCTCTTTTAACTGAAAAAGTGGGTAGAAACAGTTTAACGAATGGGTGATTAAGAAATCTTTATCCCTTCTCTTTCTTTCAGTACCAGTCCTTATCCCTTTCCTACTTGTTACAGGTTTGAAGATCTTTCTAAACAAGAAAATATGTTGATACATTCCTAGTATAATCAAGTTGATTGAAGGAATCTGAGATCTGGGATGCAATTGGATAATGTGATTATATTTGTCTTATTATAGTTTGGTAGATTTTATAAATCAGATGGATAAGCCCTCTCAAAATCTCCAAACTTGTCATTATGAAATATAGTGAATAGGATCTTTTTCTCTGGAAAATAGAAAAATAGGAGTATTAATTCTTCAGTAGGTTTAACACATCTATGTCATGCTAAATTTATCTCCCTTGGCCTCTCTCCAAAATAGGATCAAAAAGTATGCTTCTGTTCATATTGTGATGTGATTGCCATTCCTCCATGGTTTGCTGTTTGTTTAAAAAAAATTGCCCCCATCTTCCCCCAAAGGTTGTCCTTTTTGTGGTATGAATGCATATTTTAATGAGTATTTTAAATTTGAAGTATTGCCTTTTTAATAGACACTTCTCTTTCATTAACCTATTTTTTTCTCTAGTGGAAAGGGAAAATGTACAGAAAAGGACTTTTACCCGATGGATGAATTTACATTTGGAAAAGGTAAGAAAGCTATATAAATATTGGTACACTGTTCTCTTCTCTGAAAAGTGAGGTCTGTAAACAGGAGAGCAGGTGAAACCTTAGGTAATTTATTTAGTACTTTAGCTGCCTTTGGTGAATCTAGAAAACTAATCAAGGACAGACCCTGCTAGTACTTGAATAGGGAACTGTTGGCTAGAACAACTTGTTGTGGCCATCTCAACATGGCCAACTTACCATGGCCAACTCGCCATGGGATAACTTATCATGGTCAATGTGCCTCGGAACAACTCCCACAGGACAAGAGTTACACTAATATCAAAGAAATGGTGGAATAGAATCATTAAAGAAAGTATGCCAAAGGAAGGACAACATGAAATGTGAATGAAATTTTTAAAAATATTTTTAAATTATTTTGAGTAATTAGATTGAATTTTTGACTTTCCCTGCAGTGAGTTGTCCCACAGTGAGTTGGCCATGGTCAGTTGGCCATAGCAAGTTGGCCATGATGAGTTGTCCCATTCCAGACTAGACTCAGAAGTTAAAAAATATCCAGAAGACGACAATGGTAAATCACTACCATAAGGTTGCTAAGAAAATTTATAAATACTGTCCCAAAGAATCACGTTTAATTCGCTTCTGTTCTTAAAAAAATGCCGAAGACCTTTTTAAATACAGTGAAGATGCAAAGCTGATAGCCTCCCAGCAAATTTGAGATATTTACTTAAGAGCAGTATTTTTTAAAGTTGGCATGTTTAAGAGGTATGGACTTCAACTCCTAGAATTCCCAGGTAGGAAGAGTTTCCAAGCTTGAAAAACACTGCTTTAGAGCTTATTTATAAAGGCAAGGTAATGGGTCAGTTCTAGATGGGCTCCAGAGATCTTTTTTTCCTTCCATTCAATTATGTCTGATTCTCAGATACTTCCTGACAAATGGCAGTAAAGAAATACAAACAACTATTTGCTCTCCTATATTGATTGTTTGTATTTTTGCAACCCAAATATGATAGCCCTAAAAAAAATCATAGAAGTTTTTCACATCAGTAATTACTAATTATTCAAATCCATTGAAATTTCTAAATAACTTAATATCTATGGACAATAAGCAAAGTTTCTGTTACAGGATATACTGTAATTTTTTAATAAGCTTCTGCGTGAAGTTCCTTTTTTTCCAAGACGCCTCCCCCTGAACAATTACAAAATGCCCTAATTAAACTGAAATGTTTTCTTTGTTTCCTAAACATTGCCAATTTTACTCTCAGAGGTTTTGTTTGACACAGTTTTTTTTCTTCTGGATGGGAACTGACTGATTTGATTGATACAGAGCAGAGGTGTCAAATTGCCAGCCGGAAGCTGGTTTCATCATACTGAAGCCGCACCCACCCCATTGCCGGCAATGCAAAAAGAGTCACGATACGTCATGAGACATCATATGATGTGGCAAGTTTGACACCTGTGATATAGAGGGATGCACACTCCAAAGCTATTATTAAATGATTTCCCTTTTTCCCCACAGTGTAGCCCCCCTCTGGAAGTTAAAGATTTGCTGGTTGATATTAAAGATGGCAAAATTCTGATGGCACTATTGGAAGTGCTGTCTGGACAAAAGCTGGTATGTATAATATATACTGTAGGACTGAATTTATGTTAAAATGAAACTTGGTAGATTTCTGTTTTCTAAAAAAGATCTGAAATGTTTCCTAAGCCAGATAAGTACAACCAGAATGGATCCTGGGTTTCGTTCAGTTAATGTAACTGCACCAACACAGCAAGTGTTAGAAAGTGTGTATTGTCAACCCTATCCATGTTTTCTTCCAAGTGGGTACACCTAGGATCATATATGAGTGAATCTGACCTAACCAAAAGAAAGTGTAGTGGAGAGAGTGGGCGGGTGTGTGTGAGAGAGAGTGGCTGCTTGGAGCTGTTTGCTTGAAGCAGAATCTATTCAGGCAGAGTGGAGTGAGTAGTGTGAACAAGCCTTTGATCAGCTGAAATGGAGGCTTACAAATGCCCCTGTCTTGGCTTATGCAGATCCTAGCCAGCCATTCGAACTGCATGTTGATGCTAGTCGGGATGGTCTTGGGGGGGCTACTGTATCAGGAGCATGACAGACATCTGAAGCCCATTGCATACATCAGTAGGGGCCTAACTTTAGCTGAAAAGAACTACCCCACCCATAAGCTGAATGTTTTGGCAGTTAAGTGGGCGGTGGTAGATAAATTAAAGGACTATCTATATGGGGCAGAGTTCGGGGTTAAGACAGACAACAACCCACTTATGTGTCTGCTCACAACTGCAAAACTTGATGCCATGGGGCATCAGTGGCTAGCTGCCCTTTCTGGATTTAGGTTTAGCCTGATAACGCCTGGCAGTGAGGAAGAGGGATGCAGATGCCCTGTTGAGGAGACCTCACGATCCTGGGGCACATGTTGTACAATGGGTCCGATTGACTTCTGTTGGTATCCAAGTGCTGTATCAGGGAGTTGAGCACTCAGCTCGAGGAGCAATTTGGGGCAGAAGCTGTAGGAGTCACTACTGCATGTGTTCCTAAATTGTATTGTAACCCTATCCAAGTTAGGGGGGAGGGTATGTTTGTTCTGATTAAGAAAGATTTGAAAAGAGACCAGGCAGAAGACCCCCTTTGTGACCTGTCTGAAAGACCTTTAAGAAGTGGTCAGCGAGAGGTTCTACTCGCTGATCCGTCAAGGGGAGCCCAGGTGTTGTATAAAGAATGGGATCGCTTACAGCTTCAGAGTGGTGTGGTTTATTGAAAGAGCCCTTCTGATGGGCCCAAGGAGAAGTGGCAACTCTTGCTCCCAGAAAAGCATACGGAAGCAGTTTTGATTGCACTACATAACAAACATGGACATCTGGGGCCAGAGAAGACCTTTAAGCTAGTGAGGGACTGGTTTTACTGGACTTGTATGAAGACAGAGGTTGGAGACTATTGTCGATCCTGCCTGTGTTGTATCCAAAGAAAGACCTTACCTTCCAGGGCTGCACCGATGGGCCATCTGCAAAGTTATGGGCCCTTGGATCTAGTTTGTATCGACTTTCTCTGTCTGGAACTGGATACAAGTGGGCGAGGAAATGTATTGGTTGTGACTGATCATTTCACTCATTATGCACAAGCTTTCCCAACAAAAGATCAGTGAGCCACTACAGTAGCCAAAGTACTTGTAGAAGAGTTTTTTGTATATTATAGGCTACTGCAGCGTATACATTCCGACCAAGGTAGAGACTTTGAAAGCAGGCTTGTTAAACAACTATTGGACATATTGGGCACCTGGAAGTCATGTACCACCCCCTATAACCCACAAGGAGACCCCCAGCCTGAGAGGTTTAATCGTACCCTTCTTGATATGCTGGGGACGCTGACTGCAGAACAGAAGCAACATTGGATACAGCATATTTCCACTGTTGTACGTGCATATAACAGCACAAAAAATGATGCCACTGTGTACTCTCCATATAAACTGATGTTTGGTAGGGAGGCTCGACTGCCAGTAGATAGAGCATTTGGCATTTCAGTGGATGAGATCTCATTTAGGTCACACCAGAATTATGTAGATAGGCTGAGGAGGAACTTGAAGATGGCATATGAAAAGGCTTCAGTTATTGCAGGGTTCCAGGAGCAGAGAAATAGAGGAACTATGACCTGAAGGCGAGGGTTCAGGATTTGCAACCTGGTGACCGGGTTTTACTGAGGAACCTGGGCCTCCCTGGGAAGCATAAACTGGAAGATCGATGGGGCTCTCAGCTGTACATTGCCAGCAAGAACTTACAGGGATTACCAGTATATTGGATTTGACCAGAGGGGATCTCAAGTCCATTGAAAGCATGGTATCAAAACCATTTATTGCCTTTAAATGAGGCAACATGAGTCCTCCAGCCAATTGTTGCAAAAGCAACTGAACCTTGCTTAATAGGGAGGAGACCAGAGACTCGAGCACAACCCGATCCACCCATGCAAGGAGAAGAGGAGGATTCTGAAGAAGAAGAGGGTTTTATGGGCTTGTTGTGGTCATCAGAAGATATTGGAGCTACCCCCCTGCATTAGATGTTGAGGTGGGGCTTAAACAGCTGAGACCAGATGCCACCGTTGAGAGAGAGCGACCATCACTGCCCCATGGGCGTGGCTGCCTATTGTGATTGAATACCACCATTTTACATGCCCTGTTAGGCAGAGGCGCCAACGTGAGAGACTTCTTTGGGCTGGTGGCCACTTGGAGGGGAGGTCGGGAGGGCCCGGACGTAAGCGGTCCCTATGGGGGTGGCTCTACAGAAGCATTTAATATTTAATTTTAATAAATTGATTTAAATATTTACTTCTTAACTTGGGAGTTTAATTTTAGAGGATATAAGACTGGGAAAGCTGCTTTTTCATAAGAGCAAGCAACCTTTTTGTCATTAGGGATCCCCATTTTCCTCCTATTGGTTTGAATGGGAAAGAAAATAGGGATGTTATACTTCTTTTATTAACTTAAACATTTGTATGCCACCATTCAAAACACACTTCCCAGGGTGGCTACAGTGACATCACTGTGGTTAGTTGATGGAACTGCAGTGGCGCAGTGGTTAGAATGCAGTACTGCAGGCAAACTCTGTCCACAGCCTAGAGTTTGATCCTGACTGGCTCAAGGTTGATTCAGCCTTTCATCCTTCTGAGGTCAGTAAAATGAGGAGCAGGATTGTTGGGGGCCATATGGTGACATACTGTAAGCTGCTTAGAGAGAGCTGTAAAGCACTGTGCAGCAGTATATAAATCTAAGTGCTATTGCTATTGCTAGGTGCTATTTTCTTCAGAAGCAACTGTTGGGGGAGAGATTACAAAAGTAATGTTATGCTGATTTTATGCAAGCTTCACTCCTTTTGCCATGTGAATGTCATAACAGTTCCTGTACGTACAAAAAGAGTATAGTTTGTGGCATTGCAGCACAATACTTTTTATCATTCTGATGTAAGTTCTAGATGCTAGAAGCTATGGATGCTTCTGCTTTGTACTTTTCTGAGGGAAAGGGGCAGAATTTTTGAAAAAGTTAATAGCTTAAATGTTCAGTCTGTTGGAGAGCTTTGTGAGGTAGGAGGAGGTGAGGCTACATGTGTACATGTAGAGGTGTTTGATTATTTTATGCCTATTGACTACATAAATTCTGTATAACTATTATGGAACTATGACCACCATTGTATAAATTGTTTCTTATTTCAGTACGATGTAAATTGTATATATGTTTTGACCTCAACTTTCTTTTTTGTGGTCTTTGCATTCTTGTATATGGGCACATATTGATCTGAAGCAATGGTGTGCAATTTCTCTTGTCTTAAGAACCACTGTAGACTTTGTGCGCTGTTCTGAGTCCATAATCCAAAAATAAGATGAACTAAAATCCTATGTTAGAGGTGCAGGATACACAAAGATACATATAAATACACATTATAAAGTGAAGCCAGCTAGGTGACCTTGGACCAGTCACTTTCTGTCCCAGAAAGGAGGCAATGACAAACCAATTCTGACAAACCTTGGCAAGAAAACTGCAGAGACTTGTCCAAACAGTCTTCAAGAATTGGAAATAATTGAATGGAAAAAAATAGATACAGATATAAATACTATACATAAAAGAGAAGGATATAAAAACATACAAGAAAACAAAAGGTAATGTGCAAATAGTTTTTCTTACTGAACTTTGAACATATTTTGTTAACACAGTGCAAAACACTAGCAGAACTATATTGCACAGATGTTCTCAATTTTATTTTTATCTTGATTTCTGTACTTATTATATGTTTTGTTGTTAGCCGCCCTGAGTCCTTCGGGAGATAGGGCGGGATATAAATCCCATCAATAAATAAATAAATAAATAATAAATATTGAAAAGTATAGATGAAATAAAAATAGGATTCTATGTCAAAAGAAACCTATATCTTCGATGTTACGATTGTATATAACATTGTTATCCAAGAATGATTTTCAGTTAGAATCAAATTCTGCATTCAATTTCTATTATTATTATTGTTGTTGTTGTTGTTGTTGTTGTTATTTAGGAAGTTATTCTTGGCATCAAAGCAACTCCCATAATATTATTAGTTATTCTTCCAAAGAAAGAATTACAGACCTTTTCCAAAATAAGTATTTAAAATCCTTGCAGTCATTATTATATACAGTGTTAGTAAAGTTTGAAGGAAAATATTGTTGGTGATATTTCATACAAATATCTCAGGTTGAGATATAGAATGACAGACTTCAAAATCTGTTCTTTTGTACTATAAATAATTTCCCAGTATTCAGGGCTTTGTAACATTGGTATCACATGTGACAAAAAGAATCCAACCTGTTTGTTATATTTCCAGCATCTCTTACAGAAAGAATTACTCATTTTGGCAATCAAGGTTGGAATAATATACCAATAATAAATTAAAATACTGTTTTAAAACTTTATAAGGCATTCAGTACCTCAAACTCTTTCCAAGATTTAAAAAAGGGGGGCTCTGCTCACAAGCCAAATTATTATAAGTTTCTAAAATTTAAAAAGGCAGGGACTGATGTGAATACATAATAGCATGAAGAACTGTTAGACTTCTTTTCAATCCATTCTGATTTTCTTTTAGCTGCACGAGTACAAGTCTTCAACCCATCGTATTTTTCAACTGAACAATATTGCAAAAGCCCTTAAGTTTTTGGAGGATAGCAATGTAAGTAATTTCTGTGATGGTGATTTATGCTAAACATATGTGCTAAATTTAAATTTAGTTAAATTTTTTAGGGGGTTAGGGAGAGGGGCGGGGGGTAATGGTTGTTTGACTATGGGGGGTGGCCATACAACCACGGTGCAGGCCAGGCCTGGGTCTGACTGCGTTCGGGGGGAGCGGGGTGTGGTTACATCTGGGGCTCAGGAGCGGGTCGTGGGATTGCCGATTCCCACGACACTGGGGTATGGCAGCAGGCATATGGACAGAGGGCCGTATCGTTACCGGGAGGGCCGTCCCCGCTGTTTACAAGCGGTGAGGCGCTCCGACCCTCTGTTTCTTCCCCGAGGTGCCGGGAGCGAGGATGCGCAGCCTCCTGAGCTCCGGCTGGTGTACCTGAATGCCAGGTCCGTGGTTAATAAGGCTCCCCTTGTGCGGGATTTGGGGGAGGGTGAGCATGCGGACCTGGCTTGTATTACCGAAACCTGGTTGGGCCCAGAGGGTGGGGTCCCTTTGGTTGATCTTTGCCCACCAGGTTTCCGAGCGTTACACCGGCCCCGGGCTCATGGTAGGGGCGGGGGAGTGGCGGTAGTTATCAGGGAGACCTTATGTCCGCGGGAGACCACCGTCCCTCAGATAGTCGGGTGTGAGTCTCTCTTTTTGAGGTTTGGTTCGGGGGCGCAGTTGGGCTTGCTGCTGGTGTACATTTCGCCTAGTCACACAGCGGCAGCCCTGCCTGAGCTACTCGATGTCCTCTCCGGTTTGGTGATTGAGTTCCCCAAACTTTTAGTTTTGGGTGACTTCAATCTACCATCCCTGGGAGGGTCATCTGAGTTGGCTCGGGAGTTCATGGCTTCCATGACGGCCATGGACCTGACGCAGGTAATTTCTGAACCAACTCATGAGGGAGGCCACACCCTGGACCTAGTTTTTTTATCTGGACGATGGTTGGATGATCTTGGTGGGGGCTCTCCATTTATTATGCCCCTGTCATGGACGGATCATCACCTCCTGCGGCTGGTCTTCCGTTTTACCACCCCCCGCCGTGGGAATACGGAACCAATTAGATGGTACCGCCCCAGGCGCTTAATGGACCCCGATGGGTTCCAGGCAGCGCTGGGATCCCCACCTGCTTCCGTTGCTCACAACTTGGCGGATGCCTTAGTGGAAGCCTGGGAAAGGGCGGCCACTGAGGCACTGGACCGAGTTGTACCCTTGCGGCCCCTGACCCGGTGCAGATCCCAACGAGCTCCATGGTTCTCCGCGGAGCTCCGGGAGATGAAGCGTCGGAAACGGGGCCTAGAGAGCTGCTGGAGGTCCAGCCGATCCGAATCCGACCGATTGCGGTTAAGAACCTATATTAGGTGTTATCTCGCTGCGATGAGGGTGGCGAGGTGTAATTACTTCTCCACCCTCATCGCGTCCGCAGATAATCGCCCGGCCGCCCTGTTTATGGTGACTCGCTCACTTCTTAATCAGGAGGTGAGGGGGGATCCCTTAAAGGGTCGTGCCGAGGAGTTTGGTCAGCATCTGTCGGACAAAATCGCTCGGATTCGGACCGGTTTGGACTCCAGCTGGGCAGAGTCTGACGATCAGGACACGGGCGGTCTTGTCAATGTTATCTGGGAGGAGTTTGATTCTGTGACCCCTGATGAAGTGGACAGGATTATGGGGAGGCTGAGCTCCACCACATGTTTATTGGACCCGTGCCCTTCCTGGCTGGTTTATGCAGCTAGGGAGAGGACACGAGGCTGGTTCCAGGCGGTGATATCTGCTTCTTTGAGTGAGGGTAATTTCCCCACCGTCTTGAAGGAGGCGGTGGTGAGACCCCTCCTCAAGAAGCCTGCCTTGGACCCAGCTGTGTTGAACAACTTTCGTCCAGTCTCCAACCTTCGCTTTCTTGCGAAGGTTGTTGAGAGTGTGGTGGCGCATCAGCTCCCTCTGGTCCTGGATGAAGCGGATTATCTGGACCTGTACCAATCGGGTTTCAGGCCCGGGTACAGCACGGAGACGGCATTGGTCGCTCTGGTGAATGATCTCTGGAGGGCTCGGGATAGGGGATGTTCCTCTGTCCTAGTCCTATTAGACCTCTCAGCGGCTTTCGATACCATCGACCATGGTATCCTGCTGCGGCGTCTCAGGGGATTGGGAGTGGGAGGCACAGTTCTTCGGTGGTTCTCCTCCTATCTCCTGGGACGTTCGCAGTCGGTGTTGGCAGGGGGGCAGAGATCGGCCCCTAGGTCTCTCGTTTGTGGAGTTCCTCAGGGGTCGGTTCTCTCGCCTCTCCTGTTCAACATCTACATGAAACCGCTGGGTGAGATCATTCGTGGTTTTGGAGTTGGGTATCATCAATATGCTGATGATACCCAACTTTTTATTTCTACCCCAAACCACCCCAGTGATGCCCTCGCTGTGATGTCCCGTTGCCTGGAGGCGGTTCGGGTCTGGATGGGGAGGAACAGACTTCAACTCAACCCGGACAAGACTGAGTGGCTGTACATTCCGGCATCCCGGGACATTCAAAATGTTCCATCCCTTTCTATGGGGGGTGAGCTGTTGCCCCCCGTGGATAGGGCTTGCAACTTGGGAGTCCTCCTAGATTCACTACTTACCTTGGAAGATCATGTAGCAGCTGTGACTAGGGGGGCTTTCGCCCAGGTTCGCCTGGTGCGCCAGTTGCGGCCTTATCTGGACCGGGATGCCCTGTGTACGGTCACTCATGCGCTCGTGACCTCTCGCCTTGACTACTGTAATGCTCTCTACATGGGGCTTCCCTTGAAGACCACTCGGAGGCTCCAACTGGTACAGAATGCGGCCGTGAGAGTTGTCTTGGGAGTTTCCCGGTACTCCCATGTTACACCTTTGCTCCGCGAGCTACATTGGTTACCAGTTGTCTTCCGGGTGAGGTTCAAGGTCTTAGTGATGGTTTTCAAGTCCCTACATGGCATGGGTCCGGAATACCTCGGGGACCACCTGCTGCCGGCGTCAATTCCCCTCCGCCCTGTGCGTTCCCACAGAGAGGGCCTCCTCAGGGTGCCTCCAGTCAGAGAATGCCGGCTGGTGGCCCCCAGGGGGAGGGCCTTCTCTGTGGGCGCCCCGGCTTTGTGGAATCAACTGCCGGTGGAGCTCCGGATGGCACCGGATCTCAGCTCCTTCCGGCGCGGGTTAAAGACCCACCTGTTTGAACAAGCTGGCCTGGCCTGATGGGGAGTTAATTTGGGTTTTAAATATTTGTATATTTTATTGTTTTATCTTGGGCATTAATTTAATTCTATTTTAACTTTTGTAGTTTTGTACTTTTATCATATGCCCTGTTCACCGCCCTGAGTCCCTTGGGAGAAGGGCGGTATAAAAATTTAATAAAAACTAAACTAAAACTAAACTAAATAATTATGTCTTGATGCCAGGTCTACATACAATAGCCATTAAAATCTATTTGCTTAAAAAGAATAGACATTAAAATCTACTTTGGTTTCAAAGAATAGATATTAAAATCTACTTTAGATTACTTCTAAAATGTTGTAAAGGCTTCAGTTGGATTAAATGATTAGAAGAATGCAAGAAATACTTTTAAATGGCAGGCTCTGAACAATTGAAATTGCTTTGATTGAACTCCTTGATTTTTAAAAGTATTTTCAATTTTGTTAAGGATTATAGTTTTCTATTAAAGAATAGTCAGAGTTCTAAAATAGTCCAGTAGCTGAAAATCTGAAACAGCTTTCTTCCATATTTTATTTTATTTATTTTTATTTTAATTCCATTTATATCCCGCCCTTCTCCGAAGACTCAGGGCGGCTTACAAGCTTAGCAGTAGCCTTCATTCTATGTATATGCCTGCTTATTAGGGCTTTCGCCCCCCCCCCCAATGCGGCATTATTACAAAGTCAGCTTAATTGCCCCCAACAATCTGGGTCCTCATTTTACCTACCTCGGAAGGATGGAAGGCTGAGTCAACCTTGAGCCTGGTGGGATGTGAACCTGCACTAATTGCAGGCAGCTGGTGTTACTTAAGGAGGCATTAGCCCACTGCTCCACAAAGGCTCATATGTATTGAATTTCCATTTCCATAATTTTCAGTCAATGTGTGGTCACTGCTACTTGAGCAGTGCCAAGGATGAAGTTCCAAATTATTGAAGGATATAAAATTAGAGAAGATCTTCAAAATATTATGACCTCTTAATTTCCAAGACTGAAATCTAGAAAATGTGGCTTGGGAACCGTGGACTCACAATTTTGAGCTATTCTACAGGGAATAAAGTGTATACTATATGCATGCAATATAAAATAACAGTACTCTTCATAAAACAAAAACTTATCTTCAGACTATATAAACAATACTCTTAGGTTTTGTACAGGTATGCATTTTTAGCAAAAAAACAACAAAACATTTACATCTACAAGTAGTCCTTGACTTGAACCTGGAATTATGGTTGCAAGTCATTGCAGTCATAAGTTGGGACATTACATGACTGGATTTGAAATAACGATCATTTTTAATGACAGTCATTAAGTCAATGCAGCAGTAATTAAGTGAATCCATTTCCCCCAAAGGCCATTATTATTATTTTTTTTGCCAGAAATCAGAAGTAAATGCCAGGAACTGGCAAAAATGTCACAAAACATGAACATGTAACCACAGGGTGCAGTAAACAGCTACAGAGGTGAGCTGGTTGCCAAGCACCTAAATGCAATCATGTGACTACAAGATGGAGTGCAGCCACCATATCTCCAAAAATGGGCCGTACATAGCTCTGGGGAGGTCCATTATAACTTTGGTTGTTAAGCAACTGGTTGTAAGTCAAGGACTACCTGTGCCTATTTTGATTCAACAGAATAGTAGTTTGGGTACTGCCTTTGGCCGAGCTGCATTAGCCATGGATAAAAATAGACAGAAAAAAAGAACAGAGTGTATCATGTGTATTCTAAGTAAATGTTTGTAGGTCATGCTGTATCAAAAACAAATGTACTACATTGTATCATTTAGCTGTCCTTTCAAAGTTGCTATTACTGCTGTTCTTTCTCCTTCTTAATAATTGCTTTATTCATTAGCTATTTGCAGAGTTGATAACAACCTTTTTGTACACAGAGATGCCAATTTCCTTCTTAACCACTAGGTACCTATCTACTATCAAATGTAAAAATGAGCTGTATGCTCTTTAAAGCCACCCAGAAGTTATAGCTTGTGCAGAACTGGACACCCCTCGTTTTGCCATGTGATATCATTGCTATGTGAGTTGCATTGGCTCCCAGTTTTTCTTCAAGGTGCATTCCAAGGTGTTAGTTATCAATTAAACCCCTCTGTGGCACAGGGCCAGTTTATATGTGGGTCCACCTCTCCATGAAGGTATTTGTCCATTCCATCAGATCAGACCCAGGGAACACATTCTGGATCCTTTCCCTAGTGCAGGGGTAGGCAACCTCGGCTCTTTTATGACTCATGGACTTCAACTCCCAGAATTCCTGAGTCAGCTATGCTGACTCAGGAAATCTGGGAGTTGAAGTCCATGAGTCATAAAAGAGCCGAGGTTGCCTACCCCTGCCCTAGTGGAACTTAGCAAGCATGCCTTTTCCATAACGGCCTTGCCTTGTGGAATACCATCCCCTTGAGATCCTGCAGACATCCACTATCTTAACCATCTGGTTAGCTATAAACAACTGACGTTTCCTTGGGTATTGGGATGTTAACGTGGGTGCCCATAGATTGCATAGATCAGACATGTCAAACTCGCGATGTCACGTATCGGGACGGTTTTGCCATTGCTGGCACTGGGGTGGGCGCGGCTTCCGGATGACATGTCCGGCCTGTGGGCCGGCAGTTTGACACTCGTAGCGTAGATGAATAGATACAAATAATGGATTAGTTCCCTGGTTTTTCTTGATTTGTCTTCCAGGTTTGTGATTTTATTATTGTTGCTAGCCGTACAGAGTTGTATTGCACAACCTGGGCAGCCATCTAATTTAAAAAAAAAATAACTCCTTCAAGTGTATAATTATTTATATTGTGGATCTGGAAGGAGGCCATTGCCAGCCTTGGACAAATGAACTTCATCTGGGACAGAAAAAGTTTGATGAAGGTGTTGAACTAACAAGTAAAATTACAAAAGGAACTTCAGTAGTGTGGGGGGTTATTGTCTTCCTGACTTATTTTCTTATGCCACTGAATTCTGCATGTGCTGTTACATCATACTTCACAAATACATACTTATCTGGTTGCTAAGGGGTTTAATATGTCATAGTAAGGTGCTTCACCTTCAGTATGTAAGATGAAGCTACTCTTAGACATAGTGAACTTTTTAAAGGGACAGATGGAGTGACTTGTGTGTCCAGCCCTTCCTGAGGGTGCCTATAATATTTGTAAGTGACTGATAGCAAGAGGATTTTGAAGAGTAAAAATTATCGTAACATAATCAGAGCAGCCTAATTTAAGGGGAGTTCTTGAATCTTCAAGGGCTGAATACAGTGGCCGTACATAGGAAATGTCTCCTAGCATAATTTTCCATTCCCTAATTGTTTTTTTTTTAAATCTTCAAGTTATCTTCATGATTTCACGGATATAGCTTAGGTAACTTTTAACTCCATTATAATTTCTGTACTTCCAACATAGGCATAATAGTGGTCCAATTCTGGTTGCAATGAAAGCCAATAAAAAAACTTTGTAACTTGCAAATTTTAATAGATGTTCTTCATTGTGGGCCCACATCTAACCTCAACTTGACACAGATTTCTGTGAATGAATTCTAAATATGTTTTTCAATCCTTCAGCTATGAAAGATGTTAAGGCTTCAGAAGAATCAGAGTCTGCTTGACTTCTTAAAAGTATGAGTTGTCTGCAGGCTTTTCCTAAAGTAACAGTTTTGCTCGTGAGACTATATATATTTAACTCTATCTTAGTGACAGAACTGAATGCTCCTTTTGTCATTGATTGTGTTTTTCTATTTTTGGAAACCATATTTTGTTGGATTGTTGTATTTTGCATTTTGCGTGAATTTAGAATTTGATAAATTAGTGCTTGATTTCTCAGTTTGAGGCCCATGGATGCCAATATGCCTGCCAATGCCTTCCTTAGTATCTGATAACTTTCCTACTTCAGTAGCCCCCAACCTTTTTTGGCAGCAGGGACCAGTTTTGCGAAAGATAATTCTTCCATGGACTGGTGGGGGGGGGGGCATGATTTCAGTTTTGCCTGCTTACCAACAGCTCACCTTCAGCTGTGCGACCCAGTTCCAGTCCCTGCCCTACTTCATACTTTAAGATTCAAGGTTTTTTTAAAAAATTAAATAAATATATGGAAAGCTTGTATGTTATGAAGCAAAGCATCAGGATTAAGCATCACTTTTATTCTTAGAATGTGTTTAGGCCCATAGAAAGCAAGGAAAAAGGGAAAATGGAAAGAAACTATAGACTAGTGCTGAAATTTGGTCTTGGGGTTGGGAGAGACAATAGTAAGCTGAAATGGTAGAGAGAGTGGTAGGGAACACCCTAACCTGTTTGCCTTCTGATAAATTGATGGGTGTTGTAAGCGATGACATTCTCTGTGGCAGCCATTCTGTGGCAATGCCCATGCCATGCTCTTGGAGTTATACATTTGCCCACTAGCCCAAAAACATGAATTCATAGGAATTGTCCTACTTTACTAACAATGGTTATACAACCTACAGCACAATGAGGGAAGTCAGCCAGTGTCAAACAAGATGTATTTCAGACAATGCTTCTTCATATGGCATCACTCCTAGTGAATTATCTGAGCTCATCTGGGCTCATTTTAAGCAAAAATATCTGAGCAACTTAAATATTTAACATGTAATCCACGTGTCTGATCCCACGTTAGGGGCAGGGGTAGGCAACCTTGGCTCTTTTATGACTCGTGGACTTCAACTCCCAGAATTCCTGAGCCAGCCTGGCTCAGGAATTCTGGGAGTTGAAGTCCATGAGTCACAAAAGAGCCAAGGTTGCCTACTCCTGCGGGCCTAGGGCATACTTCTGCAGCCTGATGTACTCCAAATAAATTGGTTTGCAGTTCCCACAATCGTCATGTTGACTGGAGCTGATGTGATCCAGGTTGAACGATAAAGGACAGTAGTGATCTCTTCTTAAGATTGTCCATTCTTCTTCTCAGGAGGCAGTATATTTGAATTCTTTAAGAGAAAAGCAGATAGGAAAACATTTTCAAGTTCCCTTGGCAGTAAGGAAAGTTGCTGGTTTAAATATTAAACCACAAGAGATTCAAAGGGACTATCGTGGTGTGCAGTTATGCAGAAACTGAAAGGGTCATGGGACAGTTCCAGTACTCTTACTATTATTTAAGAAATGCTGAAGGCATCATACTGGAATTTAACCTTGTCACTGGGAGTAGCAGAAATTCCCTTGTTTCCGTTTTTGCCTGCAGGGAGTGTTATTGGGAATAAGTAAGACATGCTGTTGTTTCTCTTGTGAAATAAGTTTCAGTATGAGAACCCTGAATCTCAAGCCTGAAGTCTTACTCTTCAGTAAATTGATCACACCCTAAAAAGCAGTGACTGTTTTAAAAGCCGTGAAGTAAAAATGAATGGAGAAAGCAGATGCCTACAAGATAGCTGAAAGGGCTTTGAAGCTCCCGTTTGCATTAGAAACATGTTATGTTCGCATTTCCAAACACCCACAAGCTCATATGGTGCTCACATAATTATTCCTGTTCTATTCACGCAGTTTGCCGGAATACATTTATCAGAATAACCTAATAAATGTAACTTAAATAGAATAATGAATTTTGAAGCCTTATATAATCATAAAATGGTCCAAAATGGAGATACTCAACATAAACATTATTGCTTCGGCTTAAAAAAATTCAGATATCTAACTGAAGGGCAAAGTAGTAATTGTGGTAATGCACAACAGAGACATATTTTAGTGCATCCTTTGGATCCTCTAGTTCAGGGGTGGGCAACCTCGGCCTAGCTGACTCAGGAATTCTGGGAGTTGAAGTCCATGAGTCATAAAAGAGCCGAGTTTGCCTACCCCTGCTCTAGTTGATGTAGCTTGATAGCATGTTGTTCTCTAGTGTGTGGCTGCATCATTAGCTGCAGTTGCTTATGGTGAGTTGGGAGGGATTCACAGGACAATAGTGTGTACTTTGGCATCCATTCAGTTTGACCAATATAAATTCAACATCAGAAGATGTTATCCATGTTTGTGCTTGAAATAATGAATGTAGCTACTGTACATTTTAATCACAGAATTTGTGTCAAAAGGGAGAGGAAGTGAGATTTAAACACCATGCTCTGTGCTGTTTTCATGAATTAAGATTGAAACTGATCTATATAAACATATACAGTATATTCAGTAAAAAAAGTGAGATATTTAATGAAACCAATGAATTTGACATGCTTCTAACCAGTAGAAAAGCAAATTGTCCAATAAATTGGCAAGCAGGATATTGGTTTTTTTAAATAATAATTTTATTAAAGATTATAATTACAAGAATAAAAACTAATACAATCTAAAATAAAATTTAGTAAAAAGAAAATAGAAGGTGCAGAAAAGAAATAAAAAAGGAAAAAAGAGAAATAGAAATAGAAAATTAAAAATAAGTAAAAAGAAATATAAAGAAGTTACTTCTTACCTTCATCAAAAGTATTAACAATTTTAATAACTTAACAGCTTTTCTTAAATACAACGATTTTTCCCATACCCCAACTTTTATTTATAAACAAATACATAAGACATCATTTCAATAGTGTCATCAAAAGGCCATTGAGTGTTTTCAGAGATAACAACATATCTGTTTTAACCTTGATCAAATAAACCAACTTAAATTCCTTCTTTTTCCTTCTGTTATCTTAATTTTTAGTCCATTTAAATATTTTTTTTGTAAAACTTGATTTCTTTTCATTTTTACTCTGTTCCATCTCACAAGATTCTTCAGAACTTTAACAATCTGCTTTGGTAAATCCAATATAGGAAAATTATCCAAGTCACTCTCTTAGTTTATTGTTTGTATATCCATTTTAATTATTAATATAGCAGCCTGTTTCTTTTGTATGTCCAGTGTAGCAACTTTTTCCATGTAATTCTTGTAGCCTGTAATTTATAAATCCAAGTTCAACTCAGACTTAGTCTTTTCAAGTAAAACTTGTTCCTCTACCGTAACATCTTTTAGACACAATTACTCCATAGAGGAAGATGTCTCTGTTGAAACTGTTAAGATTAACTTCTGATCCCATTGTTCAAAGATATCCTTCAATATGTCCAGTGTTAGAATAGTTTGCTTCATTCTGTAATTGTAAATTGAGTTTATGTGCCCATCTCCTTTAATTGTAATCTTCAGTTTGCTCTAGCTTCCTCTAGTGTTCAATTTTTAAAATTTTATTTTTTAAAAAAAACCAAAAGTCCACCAGAAGGAGCTTTATTATTATTTATTATTTATTATTATTATTATTATTATTATTATTATTATTATTATTATTATTATTATTATTATTATTTTATCTTATATACCGCCCTATTCCCATAGGACTCAGGGCAGTTTACAGGGCAATTAAATCATACCATACAAAAGTTAAAAAAATTAAAACAGTTAATTAAAACAATTAATTAAATTTAGGGCCCGAAATTTAAAAAGTTAAAACATTAAAACCCAATTAAAACCCCTCAGTCTAGGCCCGACAGCTCAAAGAGCCAAGTTTTCAGTTCCCGGCGGAATGAGCGGAGGTCAGAGGCAGTCCTAAGTTCCATCGGAAGTTGGTTCCAGAGGGCAGGTGCACCCACAGAGAAGGCCCTCTCTCTGGGAGTCACCCGCCGGCAATCCTTTACTGGCAATACCCTAAGAAGGCCCTCCCTGTGGGAGCGCACAGGATGATGGGAAGTTGATGCCGGCAGCAGGTGTTCCCTCAGATAATCCGGACCCAAGCCATTTAGGGCTTTATAGGTCGTCACCAGCACCTTATAAATTCAAAACTCTTATTTCAAATTTATACAGATCCTTGGCCCATTTATAACTTTCTAAAATCAAAATCAAAATTTTAATCACTATTGTTTTTGCTGTTTATTAAAAAAAATAAATTATTAAATTTGTGTTTCTATAATTGTCTGGTTAGTACAGCAATCAAATGAGGCAAGTACGGACTTCAAAGGATAATCAAGACTGCAGAAGGAATAATTGCAAATCAGTCTGCTTTCCATAGAAGTCCTGCGTATTGCATGTGTCAGAAGGAGGGCTGAGACCTGCAGACTACAGAATCCTCATATCCTGGACATAAACTGTTTTAACTCCTTTCCTTGAGACAGTGCTACAGGGCATTGCGTACCAGGACAACTAGACACAGGGAGTCTTTTGAACTGAACTGAATTGAATAGTTTTTTTGGCCAAGTGTGATTAGACACAGAAGGAATTTGTCTCTGCTACAGAAGTTCTCAGTGTACATGCAAAGCAACAGAATAATAATTCTCATAATAATATCAATAAAAGGCAAACTATAAATAATACTACAGACATACTACATGGGTAAATACATATAGACATTAGACAGCACTGTGAGAATTGGGTGTCTAGCAAAATGATGGTACAGGGGGGAAAACTCTCCCTGTGTCTAGTTGTGTTCAGTTTTTCCCTAGTGGGAAGGGCTAATCCCAGAATGAAGGAAAAACAAATCAAGTATAGATAGTCCTGGACTGATAACCATTTGTTTAGCAACTGGTGGAGGCATGGTGGTACAGTGGTTAGAATGCAGTATAGCAAGCTAATTCAGCTCACTGCCAGGAGTTCAAACCTCACTGGCTCAAGGTGGACTCAGCCTTCCATCCTTCCGAGGTCAGTAAAATGAGGACTCAGATTGTTGGGGGCAACAGGCTGACTCTGTAAACTGCTCAGAAAGGGCTATAAAGAACTATGAAGTGGTATATAAGTCTAAGTGCTATTGCTATTGTTTGAAGTTACAATGGCATTGAAAAAACGTGATTTATGACTAGTCTTCACACTTATAACTGTTGCAGTGTTCCTATGGTCATATGACAAAAATTTGGGTGCTTGGTAACCATGATTGCAGCATCCCAGGATCATGGGGATCACCACTTATGACCTTCCCAGCTGATTTCTGACAAGCAAAGTCAATGGAAGAAGCCAAATTAGCTTAATGACTGAACAATTCAGTCAACTGCAGCAATTTTCTTAATAACTGTGGCAAAAGGTAAAATCAGGTGCATCTCACTGAACAAACTGCCTTCCTTAGCACTGGAAATTCTGGTCCTAATTGTGGTTATAAGTTGAAGACTACCTATAAGTAACATGTTCTATATGCATGTGATGTAGTATTGCTTCTTTTTAGCTTATAATATATTTATTCCTAAGGATGCTAGATCTAAAGTATGTTAATTTTTATACTTTTTGGTAGCAAACTGAATACTTTGTGATCATGTAGTAGCATTTCATAAGTAAATTAATAGTAGGTTTTAGATAAGAGAACATTGGAAAAATATTTAGAGGGTATATTTCTGTGCAGTATAGTCATTTTTGAAGAGTAATCTGTAGCTGCAAACCAGTAGTTTTTATTACTAAATAGATAACTATTAAATAGCTGCCATAGATTATTTTTGTTGGGACCCAGATGGACAAAGTACATCCATTCCTGTCCTTTTTGGATCTTTCAGCAGTCTTTGATACCATCAACCATGTTATCCTTCTGGACTGTCTGCAGTGATTGAGGAATGCAGTCACTATATGCAGTTGTTATGGTCTTCCCTTGATGGATGATTCCACTTGAGGGGCAAGGGCAGGAGAAATTGACTAGAGACTACTCCCTTGTAGGATGATGCAAGGATTGGTTCTCTTCCCCCTCTTATTTAACACTTACATGAAGTTGCTAAGCTAGACTGAACATTCTGCAGAAGTCCTGTTTCAGTATCTGGAGGCTGTATGGTTCTGTGTAGAAAATGAGGAAAATGACCCTAATAGAGTTATACAGGCTTCATTTCCAAGATAAAAAGGGCTAAAACTTCTTAAACCCAGAATATCCAGACAATGTTTAGAAGCTGCTCAGACAGCCATCTCCTTAATTCACTGACTCATAAGGAGGAGAAGGTACAGCAAAATCAGACTTACAAGATCTGGTTATTATAGCCAGCCTCAGTAAACGTAGATGTAGATATCTTGGGGAAATGATTATGTGGTCTAGTTTACATAGAGGAATGATAATCTGGATAGGAGAGGGCTTAAATTGAATCCTACTAACACAGAATTACTGTTTGTCCATTGGGATTCTTTGTTCATTTCAACAATCTCTCTGGATAGAGCAGATTTTACCTGAAGGATCAGTTTGTGACTTATGCGTTCTTCTGGACTCATGGCTTCTGCTAAAAAAGCTAGGACTGGCCAGAGGACTTTCTCTAGCTTTAGCTCATGTACCTGTTGCAACTCAACGTGGAGTGGTTCTAGCTACAGCAATTCATGTTATCACCAAAACTTGCCTGGGCTACCTGTACATGCTCTACACGAGGCTGCCTTTGAAGTTCTTAGAAACCACAATTGGTTCAACATGCAGCAGTCCATGTGCTGATCAGTATTCAACAGAAGGGAACATATTACACTAGTATTCATTGCCCACAGGTTTCTGAGTGGTATTTAAAGTGCTGGTCCTAACCTAGAAAGCCCTACATGGCTTGATGTCTACATATCTGCAGGGCTGCATATTCTGATTTGACCAGCTTAATCAACCCATGAATAAGTATCAGTATTGCCACACTTTAGGAAGGTAAAGGAGGGCAAAGTTCAGTGATGCTGTTTTTCATTGATTGGTCTAGTTATTTGGGAGGGCCTCCCAATGAGCATCTAGTTTGGCTCCCACCTTACATGGCTTTTGGAAGCAACTAGAAAATAGAGCTCTTCTGGAGAGCATCTGGATCTTGACACCGTTTATATATTGTTTCTTATTTATTTATCTCTGCGCTACTAAGAGCCCTTAAGGATTTTGTAATCTATAATAATACCTCTGTGATTATGGCAACATAATAATACCTCTGTGATAGAGGTGGATTGTGTATATTGTAAATTAGCACAGCTTATATAGAAACGTAGATAGAAAGAGTAGTCAGTAGCTATTGCACTGTAAAAAAGCGCAATGTGACCAAAAATTGCCTAGTCTTATCGAGAAATTTAGATGGTACAGACATTCTATAGTTCCACAACTGAACATCAATTATATGACAAATGTATTTATTTATTTGAAAACATAACTTTGAAAAATGTAAACTGTTTTTCTTTAGGTAAAGCTGGTTAGCATTGATGCATCTGAAATAGCAGATGGAAACTCCTCCATGGTACTGGGCCTGATATGGAACATAATCCTGTTTTTTCAGGTAAAAAAATCCAGTGCTATAATTCGCATTTTTCGCTTTCAACAGAAAACAGATTGCAAAAAAGGATACAGATGAAATAGATGCTTGCTGTCATCTGTATCTTTTTGTCTAACCACAGTGCAAAATTTGGACCATGGCAATGATCCCATCACCTGAGCCTTATTACCTCTTACTTTTCTACCTTCCTCTTCCTCCTCCTCAGGACATTTCCTTTGCCATCACAAATGGTTTTCTTCATCCAGTTACTTAAGTCCAGCCTGATTTAAATGCCACTGGCTCTCATCCAAATCTTAGATCAGTCTCCAGTCATTGCATTCTTCATTTTAATGGTGTGCATCTTGCCAATTATGCTTTAAACAGAGATGCAAAACTTGAGGCCCCAGCATAAGGTTGCAATTGAACCTCTCAATCCTCAGATGTGAGTCCCAGAAACCCTTAAAACAAATTGTCATTTTTTTATTTTGATGGAGGGAAAAATTAACACATGGGGACAGTGTAGTACTACATGTGCATAGTATTTATGTTATGTAATTTTACTTACATTTACATTATGTTAAATCAAATTTAGGTATTATCCTTGGCTCTTTCCACTTTCTATCCTATCCTAATGTAATTTTTGGAATGTGATTTCCAACATGCCACAAAAAGCCAAGTGTAGGACTCAGTCAAAAAAATAAAAGTTGCACTGCTTTTTTAAACAGTTGTAGATGTGCATTAGGGATGCGGTGGCTCAGTGGGTTAGGACACTGAACTTGTCGATCAGAAGGTCGGCAGTTTGGCAGGTCGAATCCCGAGTGCCGCGTAGCAGAGAGCGCCTGTTACTCGTCCCAGCTTCTGCCAACCTAGCAGTTCGAAAGCACGTAAAAATGAAAGTAGAAAAATAGAGACCACTACGGTGGGAAGGTAACAGCGTTCCGTGCGCCTTTGGCATCTAGTCATGCCGGCCACATGACCATGGAGACGTCCTCGGACAAGCGCTGGCTCTTCGGCTTTGAAACGGAGATGAGCACCGGCCCCTAGAGTCGGAAACGACTAGCACGCATGTGCGGGGGAACCTTTACCTTTACCTTAGATGTGCATTGTTTCACTGTACTAACACTGAAATTAAAATGTGAAATGTCACACAACAATTTACCCATGTAATCAATATGCTTCCAATTATTTAAAAACACCAGTTCAGAGCAGATCTAACTTGTCCCTATTTTATAGATTGGGAACCAGATTTTGGCCAATACTTCTCATTCATTTCTATCCTCTACAAATGTTGCTGTTTCTTCCACAAATGACCTTTAACGTGACTGAGAGTTCTATTTATGCCACCTTGATAGATTGAAAATATTACCCGAATACTAGATGTGGAAATCAGGACTTGAAAACTTTTCTAGGAGGGAGAACAGCAGGTCCTTCAAACCTAGTCAATATTCTGTGAGTTTTACCTAAGCAGATCGTATGGCTCTTGAGTGAATTTGGGCCTTTTCCAGAAGGAGAGAACTGCCAGTTTTGTAGAAAAGATTTAATTATAATAACCTACTCAATCTATTGTCTTAGCTTCTTTACTTCCTTTTTACAATCATTTTTAAAAAATATTTAATTGTTGCATAACTATGTCATTCTGAATTCTACATATATTAAAGTATATCTTTAGGAAACTTTGATTGATATTAGAGATTGTACCTACTGATGCTTTCAAGTAAATATGAATTGTTTCTGCTTACTCTAATTTGGGCAACTGAGTTATTACAAATTGCACAATTAAATTTTGCTAACTCCCAAACCCACAAAAGCCCCTTCACTCTCTGAAAAGACTTAGGGAGATAGATGCTATTTATTTATTTTGATCTATTTAATTTGTATAGCTGCCTACCTGACAAACATGGTTCTGGGAGGCTCATGCAGTTAAAAAAGAAAATCCAAAACTAAGCAGATATAAATAATCAAACAATAACAACAAAAACCCATTATAACAATTAGATAATCATTGTGCATTAAATGTAAGGGAGATGGGGAGATTTAGAAGTGCTGATCTTCAGGGTATCAATTTAGCAAGTACTTCTCTGGAAACTCAATCCCCAGGATCATCTTTCCTCTAATTTTAAGAAAGGCAGTGAAATTTTCAATCATATTTCAGGATTAAGTCCTACATGAGAACTTGATAGCGAGCAGCAGAGCATGTGAAATTTGTGCCCTCTTGCCACTAATATAATTTAAATAATTTGCATTGCTCTCTTGAAAAAAGATCAATTGTAAGCAGGTTTCTCCTCAACGGCCAGTGAGCAACCACATTACCACATTAAAATGGATATATTATTTTGTAGTGTTTGGAAGGAAAAAAAAACCTATTGGTGACAGAGAGTTTGTTAAAATCACAAGCATTATTATTCTCATGAATATGTTTTAAAAAGTATTAGGTGGAATAGTTAGCCCTCCACATTTAGATTATTTGCCTACGCAAGATTGGTCAGATGTTGATGATGATGATGCCTTTGCTTAGCCAACTGGACTCATTTCCCCCAATGATGGGTTTTTGATAGTTATGTCAAAACTTTATAACTAGAAAATAAACATACTCATTCAACTAAAAAAATCTAAATAGCATGCTTAAAATCTTTATTTTTTCTTCAAAACGGTCAAATCAAAATAAATTTTGTTTGCTAGGGAATGGAGGAAAAAAAACAACCCGGCAACATTTCTAACCAGACACTTTTTGAATAATGTAGTGTTTAGAATGGGCCAAACTTGATCAGATAATTATATAGTAGCTGTGTGAATGTGGTAAGAAAAAAATGTTACCATTTCCTTTCAACTATTTTGCCATTTACTACTTTCCTTCTGGCTGCCTCCATTTCAGCTGCTATTTCCTAAATATGATTATTCTTTTAAAGGTGAGCCAATTTTTCAAATAGCAAAATGGGAGCTAACAAGCCAGGAAACATGAGAAGACATTTTCCCGCCCCACCATCTGTTAAAAAGTAAATATGTCAGGCCTTTGAAAAGCAAAGAATCTTCCGTGCCTGGTGCTGCCTATTGCTCATTAAAAGATCAGGTTGTTTATCC
The DNA here is from genome assembly GCF_947247035.1 of Vipera ursinii. NCBI lineage: Eukaryota > Metazoa > Chordata > Lepidosauria > Squamata > Viperidae > Vipera > Vipera ursinii. The sequence continues at coordinate 39,986,312 of NC_139512.1, forward strand.
TGTTCTACTGCAAAGTGACATTGGCATCGATTTTAGCATTGTCTTACTGCTGTTAGGTCATTCCCAAAATACATTCTTCATAAAGTTTAACACTTGTCTCCAAACTGTGCCTGCTCCTAAAAACTTGTTATCTCTTTCAAACTCTGGAGTATTTTTTTCTCCTTTCTATCATTTGGTAACTTTCCACCAAAAAGGCAGATTCTAATGAATCATGTTGTTGCAATATAAGGTAATCCATATTTAGTAGAAATACCTTTCTTAACATGCTGGGTTCTTTTTCCATGAATGCTTGGGGCTGGGGGGTGGGGGGGAGATGTGATGTTCTGGCAAAGGCAAGAAGGGTTTGGAGAGAGTTCAAGGGAACACAACTACAGGAAGGCAGAGAGTTAGTTTATACTGATTTCCCTGAAATCTGATGTTCAGGGAAGTAGAATTCTCAGATACCAAGGCAGATACATGAAGGCCTGCAGCACTAAGGAGGAAATAGCAGAAGCACTTTCCTTTTCTTAAGCAGGCTTTTCTGCTGTAATACAATCCCTGTTCTGAAGAGAAAGAGATGTGTTTATGGAAAGGTGAGCCTGTCCAATAGAAATAGATGGGTAGATTTATTATTGAGAGAAGAAGAAGAAGAAGAAGAAGAAGAAGAAGAAGAAGAAGAAGAAGAAGAAGAAGAAGAAGAAGAAGAAGAAGAAGAAGAAGAAGAAGAAGAAGAAAGCTTACCTCTTAGTGAACAAAAGCAGTTCACATACAGTATATAAATCTTTGCTGTGCAACTACGTTATTAATGGCTAAGGCACATTACTTAGCAATAGTTGCAAATATATCGTTTGCCTCCATTGTAATATATGCAAATTACTTATTTTTGCAATCTCTTAAAGCTGAGGAAATAAAGTAGAATATTGTCCGCAGAATAAATATGTTACTCTTTCAGTGAGCATGTTTCTGGATTGTTTATTTACAGCACCCATAGTTTTCCCCAGATCTGGGCCATGTTACTGCAAAAGATTGGCTGTTGAAAAGTGCTGTGTATTGTTATTATATATATTGGAATGTCAGTTGCCAATGCTAATGATGTAGGGCAGTGATGGCGAACCTTTAGAGACTGAGTGCCCAAACTGCAACCCAAAACCCACTTATGTATTGTCGGGTGCCAGGTGGGCGTGGCCCATTGGGTTGGTGTGGCCCATTGGGTGGGCTTGGCTGTGGTGGTAATGGCAGACTGGGTGGGACTAAAAAGTTTTATCAATCTATTCCAACTTTGTGAGATTTTTTTTCCCCCATGAGAAGTTGAAATTGATTCATTCATTGAACCTTTTGTTTTGCACACGACGGCGGAGGCCTAAAGCAAAAAGGTTTTATAAAACCCACCTGAAGGCCAAGGACTGGGCAACGGCGCACATGCCCACAGAGAAGGCTCTGTGTGCCACCTGTGGCATGCATGCCATAGGTTCACCAACACGGATTTAGGGCATGGCCAGCTGTTTTCAGGTGCATTACACTGGCCTTAACTGAACTCTGGTCAGCTCTGAAGACGTGCCTGTAAGCAGTCTCTTGCCTAAAGCAATAAAAAGGGCTGATTGTCCGGAAAAGAGCAAGACTAGATGATAGATCTTTGTTTTGTACTTCTGATCTCGATAATTGCCTTTTTCGTTACAGATAAAGGAACTTACAAGCAACCTCAATAGGAACTCCTCCTCATCTAGCCTGTCATCAGGGCCAAGTGGCCCTGATTCAGATACATCTCATCCCAGCACACCTAATGTTGAGAGAAACATGTCTGTTTCTGTGAAGGATCAGCGGAAAGCAATCAAGGCTCTTTTAACTTGGGTTCAAAGAAAAACTAGAAAGTAAGTTGGTTCCCCTCATTTTTTAAAAAACACAAAGTCAATTTCATTGTCTGTTAGATGGAAGAAAAATATCCAGTTTTGATCTGTTTAAAGCAATGTAAAGAGGTTCTAGTACAAGAACAGAATGTAACTAAGCCTGTTATCAAGCTGATCAGCTTTCCTGACATTTCTGTTCTGTGATCTTTGGGTTGATAATACAAAGATTTTCTCTGCAATTGATGTATTTGTGCAAATCTATATTACCATACAAAAATCACGTGAAACCAGAGTAAATGTACCAGTTCTCTCTCTTAGTAAGTTTTCTTGGAGAAAGTGAGGAAAATTATAATTTGTCAAAAAATTGAGCTAGAGTTCTGCTGTGTGATTCCACTTTCCCACTTCTATCCATTTATTTTGAAGAAGGAAAGGGGTATAGTAATATGTTTATCTGAAGGGAAGTTCCATTGTCCACAGATTAATTTTCATCTCAATATATGCATCTTAGCGTCTTTTGTGCTTGGAATGGTCAGTGGCTTCATTGCCAGTTAAAATGCTAGTCTAAAATGCAAGCAGCTTCCATGCACCTTCCTTTCCATGTCTTCTTTGTTTAATGACTCCTTATAGAACAGTTTTAAAATGGGTCAGTGGAATGACAATGTTATGCACATCACATTTCTGTAAGAATATATTCTAGGTTAGAACTGTCTACCTAAGTTTTTTTTTCCCTAGAAAGAAAATTACAAAAAGCTTATGGCAATATTTTTAAATATTCATCTTGTGCAAAGGTATATATTCACAGTTTAAATAATTTGAATAAACTGTGTTTACTTGCCCATTAGATTTCAGGAAGCAGTTTATAATCCCTCTAAATTGTTACAGAGAGCAACTTGCCCCGAGTTCTTTCTGTGTTTCTGTTTCTACCTAAATGTTAATCTCTCTGCTTTAAAAATTACAAGCACCATTATCTCCATAGATGTATATTCTTGGATAGGGAAAATTATCCTTTTCTAATTTTCCTGGTCATGAAGACCCATTAGTCTATTTTGAAATCTCAGTGACATTATGATGTTATCAGACATGTCTCAAGCCAAACAGGAAGCAAACTGGGCTACTCACTGATTAGGCAATGGTGTCACTGACTTCCTATAATGCCCAATAAAGCAGCTTCCCTTTGCTGCTGTGGCTAGTGTCCAGCAGTGCTGTCAATTGACCATGAGATAGACTCAATTCACTTCCTAGATCGAGTCCAAGCTGCGTTTTTTTAATGCCCATAGAATCAAATACTGCTCAGTTAGAAGGGACCTTTATGGGGCCAATCATTTCAACCCCTAATTTCAAGATAGTATTTAAATACTTTGTGTCTCACAGGTAATAAACTATGCTATGATATCATCAAATGTGTTTGAGCATGGGTTTATTACATTCTCTCTTATAAACCGCTTTATGTTGATGGCATTGCCATGCATGTTAATTTATGAACATTATCTGGAAAACAAGCATTTGTTAAGGAGGTTTCTGGCTGATGTATATTTTTACATGCAAATAAAAACTAATAAAACTAGATATATGTTTAAAACAGCCCTAAATTAGTTCAGGAAAAATAGGAAGCACATTTAAGCTTTAAGGTGCACCAGAGTTAACCAGCATCAAGTCATATGCATGAAAATAATAATAATAATAATAAATAATAATAATAATAATAATAATAATAATAATAATAATAATAATAATAATAATGATGATGATGATGATGATGATGTATTGGTTGTGACTGATCACTCGTTATGCACAAGCTTTCCCAACAAAGGACCAGTGTGCCACTATGGTAGCCAAAATACTTCTAGAAGTGTTTTTGTATGTTATGGGCTACATAACATACACTCCGACCAAGGTAGAGACTTTGAAAGCAGGCTTGTTAAACAACTATTGGACATATTGGGCATCTGGAAATCATGCACCACCCCCTATCATCCACAAGGAGACCCACAGCCTGAGAGGTTTAATCGTACCCTTCTTGACATGCTGGGGACACCAACTGCAGAACAAAAGCAACATTGGATACAGCATATTTCCACTGTTGTACGTACATATAACAGCACGAAAAATGATGCCACTGAGTACTCTCCATATAGACTGATGTTTGGTAGGGAGGCTCGACTGCCAGTAGATATAGCATTTGGCATTTCAGTGGATGAGATCTCATTTAGGTCACACCACAAATAATAATAATGATGATGATGATGGTGGTGGTGGTGGAAGGCACCTTGGAGGTCATCTAGTCCAATCCCCTGCTCAGGCAAGAAGCCTTATACCATTTTGGACAAATGGCTGTCCAGTCTCTTCTTAAAAACTTCCAGTGTTGGAGCATTCACAGCTTCTGGAGGCAGGTTGTTCCACTGGTTAATTGTTCTGTCAGGAAGTTTCTCTTTAGTTCTCTCCTTGATTAGTTTCCATCCGTTGCTTCTTGTCCTTCCTTCAGACGCTTTGGAAAATAGCTTGACTCCCTCTTCTCTGTGGCAGCCCCTGAGATATTGAAACACTGCTATCATGTCCTCCCTCATCCTTCTGTTCATTAAACTAGACATACCCAATTCCAGCAACTGTTTCTGATATGTTTTAGCCTCCAGTCCCGTAATCATCTTTGTTGCTCTTCCCTGTACTCTTTCTAAAGTCTCAACATCTTTTTTACATCATGGTGACCAAAACTGGATGCAGTATTCCAACTGTGGCCTTACCAAGGCATTGTAAAGTGGTATTAACACTTCACTTGATCTTGATTCTATCCCTCTGTGAATGCAGCCTAGCACTGTGTTGGGTTTTTTGGCAGCTGCAGCACAGTGCTGGCTCGTATTTTAGTGATTGTCTACTAGGACTCCGAGTTCCCTCTCACAGTTACTACTATTGAGCAAGGTACCTCCTATACTACATCTGTACATTTGGTTTTTCTTGCCTAAATGTAGAACCTTACTTTTTTCACCATTGAATTTCATTTTGTTAGATAGCACCCAGTGTTCAGGTCTGTCCAGATCCTCCTGTATCTTAAGCCTGTCTTCTGGTGTGTTGGTTATTCCTGCCAGCTTGGTGTCATCTGCAAATTTACTTATTTATTTATTTATTAATGGGACTTATATCCTGCCCTATCTCCTGAGGGACTCAGGGCGGCTAACAAAAACAAAAATTAAAGGTCTCTGTACAGTAAATTAAAATTTAAAATTGAAATAAATTAAAGATTAGAGTTAAAATTGTAAACATAATTAAAATCCCTGTCAGTCCAGGTCAGCCAGGTGGAAAAGGAGTGTTTTGAGGCCGCGGCGAAAGGACTGGAGATCTTGGGCCATCCGAAGCTCATGGGGGAGCTGGTTCCACAGGGCTGGCGCTCCCACAGAGAAGGCTCTTCCCCTGGGGGTCGCAAGCCGACATTGTCTAGCCGACGGTACCCTGAGGAGGCCTTCTCTGTGTGAGCGTACTGGGCAATGGGAATTCGTTCCTGGCAGCAGATGGTTCCCCATCTATCCCCTCATCCAAATCGTTGATGAAGATGTTGAAGAGCACTGGGCCCAGAACAGAGCCCTGGGGCACCCCACTACACACTTCCCTCCATGTAGATGCGGTTCCATTGAGGACCACACTCTGAGTACAGCCGGTCAGCCAGCTACGAATCCATCTGGTGGTGATGCTGTTTAACCCACATTTTTCTATCTTATCAAGTAGAAGGTTGTGATCTACTTTATCAAATGCCTTACTGAAGTCCAAGTAAATTGTATCCACAGCTTTCCTCTGATCACTAATTTTGTCACTTGGTCAAAGAATGCAATAAGATTTGTCTGGCATGATCTGTTTTTGACAAACCTTTGTTGGTTTTTAGTAATGACTTTGTTTGTCTCTAAGTGTTCACTGATTCATTGTTTTATCTTTTCCAGAATCTTCCCAGGTATTGAGGTCAGGCTGATAGATCTGTAATTTCCTGGATCCATTTTTCCCCCCTTTTTGAAGATGGGAACTACATAAGCTCTTTTCCAGTCCTCTGGTAGTTCCCCAGTGTTCCAGGATCTTTGAAAAATGTAGTTCAGTGGTTCTGAGATCACATCTGCCAGTTCCTTGAGAACCTTGGGGTGTAATCCATCTGGTCCTGGTGATTTGAACTTGTCTAAGCTGGACAGGTGCTCACTTACCATTTTCTTGCCTATCTTAACTTGTTTTTCTATTGTTTTTTATGGCACTATTTTTAATAGGTTGGTCTGTTTTTTTCCCTTTGTGTAAAGACGAGTTGTGCAAAAAACGAGTTAAATAGTTCTGCTTTCTCCGTTGCTTGTCACTTTCTTGCCACTTTCACCCATTAATGGACCAATCATTTCCTTCACTTTTTTCTTGTTTTTTCTATGTTGAAAGAAGCTTTTTTTGTTAGTTTTGACTTTGGTCGCAAGCCTTAGTTCATTTTGAGCCTTAGCTTTTCTTACTTCATTTTTGCAGGCTCTGGCTATTTGCTGATATTCTGACTTAGTTATGTGCCCCTCTTTCCACTTTCTATACTTGTCCTTTTTGTCTTTCAATTTATCAGAGTTCTTTAGGCAGCCATGCTGGTTTCTTTTGAGAGCTGTTATTTTTCTTCTTTGTTGGTATTGTGCTAGACTGGGCTTTTATTATCTCACTTTTCAAAATTTCCCAAGCTTCTTGAGTTGTTTCCCCCTTGAGGATTCTCATCCATGGAATCCTTCTCAAGCGCTCTCTAAGTTAATTGAAATTAGCTCTCTTAAAGTCCAAGACTCTAGTTCGATTGTGTTCTATTGCTTGTGTTCTATTGCTTGTTCATCCGTAATGTTGAATGCTTATATATATTTTTCTTAAACATAAATACTGGTGTGAAATAAATTTTGTTGAAGAGTAACATTAAAACATACCCAAAAAATAAATATATGGAAAAAGACTTGGAAATTTAGTCAGCTTATAATTATGAAGTTCTATTTCTAAAGCTGAGTTATTTTATTGCAACCATTTTTCATGTTCCAAAAGTTGTTAAGCTTGTGTTTTGTATCTGAATGTTCACAGTGGTTCTTTCTCTTTTAGATATGGTGTGGCAATTCAGGACTTTACCAGCAGTTGGAGAAGTGGCCTGGCCTTCTTAGCTGTAATCAAAGCAATAGATTCCAGTTTGGTAGATATGAAGCAAGCTTTAGACAAATCTCCCAGGGAAAACTTAGAGGATGCATTCTGTACTGCACAAGACCATCTGGGTATTCCAAGACTTCTGGAACCAGAAGGTAGCCTACTCATCTTTGATTCTCAGCAGCATGTATATGTAGCAGAAACAGATAAATCATTCAGGGCAGATAAATCATAACGTGTACTCCATCCTTAAGAGAGATGGTTCAGAACAAGATTTAGGACATTCATGGCATTTAATACAAAACAGAAGTGATAGCACAATTCAGACTAAGAGATTGCATGTTGAGAATCTTCCAAGAACAAAAAACAATACATATGAAGGTTATAGAAAAAAGGAAGAAAAATCAATATTTTTAATTTAGCAAAGTCTTTATCAGGAAGGATACTACCGGTAGCACTGGTTTGTCTAGAATCATCTTCCAGACCATGCTTGTTCTTTAAAATAAAATTTTGCACCTGGAGAAGAATATTGAGGTACAAAGAATAAAGTAAACGTGTGGTTTAAAAAAAGATTGTGTTTTGGAATGGTAATTATTTTTCATTCATAGATGCTTTGGTTAATATTGAAATGGTGCTTCATGTGATTTCTTCCCAGACATTATAATTGATTCACCTGATGAGCAGTCCATCATGACATATGTGGCACAGTTTTTGGAGCATTTCCCAGAACTGGAAGGGGTAAGGTACTTACATTGCATCACTGCTTGTGATTTTCTGATACATTATCATACATGCATACATAGATTAAGTAAGGAATGCTTACTGATTTTCAGACTTTCAGCCTTGTATGATTGTTGCCCACTTCTGTCAGGTTTTATCAGTTAGTTATTGGTTTCAATATTATGATCGTAAGATGATTCAGCTATTATTTTAAATTAAAGTACAATCAAATCACTTTTCTTCTATAATTATGCACTATATTGAATTGAGCAAATATGAAGGACTTCACTGTTCTGGAAAGAAGAAGATCCTTTCATCATAAATTGCCCAAACTGAGTTGATGATTGTTATGGCTATGTGAATCCTTTAGAACAGAGATCCCCAACCTTTTGGGCACCAGGGACCAGTTTCTCTGCAGACCAGAGAATGCATGGTTTTGTGTGCTGCCTGCATCCCACAGATGGGGCTTTGCTTGTTTGCGCGGTCCAGTTGCTGGCATGCTGCAGCCCGGTACCATTGCCAGTATCAGGGTTGGGGACCCATCAAAATAAATGGTATAGGATATCAAACTCCAATGTTGAACACATTGGACCTTGAGTATAGAGCTTCCTTCAAATAAAATAAAGTATTCTGAATTTTGTTTTCATACTATGACAATCAGCATATTGATTAATTCATGCATATAGTCATATTCCTCTACCCTCAATTTTTAGCAAATGGGAATTAGACATACACTGTCCGCTTTTATCCAGGTCTCTGTCCAATGCCTTCTTTTCAACTTTTTGTGGTGGAACTGTATTCTATATAAACTTTAAAAAGTAGCTTTCACTTCTATCCTATTAGAGCTAAAAAAGCAGAACAGATAGTTGTGGAATTCCCAAATTGTATTTCATTATTATTAGTTGTAATAGAGTTTGCTTGGTAAGAATAGTTCATTTATATTGAATTAGAATAATTATTTGCCCAGTATTTTGGAAAATATAACCATTCAACTTTTTTCAGATTCTGTGGTTTTATAATTAGTTATTAATTGTTATTATTTATATTTAATCTCACATAGGAAGACTTTTCAGATCTGGACAAGGAATTTCCAATTGAATCTGCTTATGTCCATATTAAAGAGTTACCAGAGGAAGAAAAACAAGAAAAAGTGTTCCTCCTGAATGAAAATGGAGAACATATATATCCTATTCACCTAGTAGAAAACCAATCACCAGGCCCTCAAATTGATAGCCTTGCTTTGCCTCTTGATGAGGAGAACCAAAATTTTCATGCAACAAGTGCTGAACCTAATGACAGCCAAGCTGATCATATGGACTCTTCTACAAAAGAACCTCAAAGGCCGAGGTCATTGCCAGTAAGAAGGGTTCAGATCAGCCCTCCTGCTAATCTTGCCAACAATGTAAACCAATCTGAGGTTAATCAACTGAATTTGCCTGCTTCAGTAAAGAGTGATGACCTCCTATCAACTGTTCTTACTTACCATAAAGATTCTGTTGAATCAGCTGATTCTGATGAATTTGACATTCAGAAATCAGCCAGTGAAATAAAAGAATCACCTGAGAGTAAGATTTGCTCCTTGCCTTGGACTTCCCATTCATCTAAAAAGGTATCAGAACATCAGACAAATGAACCTGACTATGTAATTCCAACCTCTATAGGACAAGAGGTCACACAGAAGTACGTATTACAGATGCTGAATCAGGAAATAATATCTAAGCTTGCAGAGAATGATGACCCTGAGGAACAATCATCTAACTTAAAGGAATTCCCATCTACTAATCAGGAAATTGATTGGCATGACTTTAAAGATAATTCAGAAGCAACTTGTACACCTGGATATGAACCAATCAGTAATACTTCCAAAAGCCTTAATATTGCTAATGAAGAATCAGCGATGACACCAAATCCTTCTAAAGTCTCCATAATTCCTCATGACCTTTTCTATTATCCACATTATGATGTCTCCATATCAGCACTGCTGGATGCCTTCGCTACTACCACTTCTGATACAGACCTTTCCCTTTTAGAAAACAGCAAAATCTGCTCAGACATTCTAGTCGATTGTTTGGCTGAAAATGAGCCCCTTAGTCCAAGCATTGAAGGAGATATTCCCAAACAAGATCTACCAAGCAATATGAAGGATGTACCCAAAAAAAGGGACAACAAAAGCCCAAGAAAACAGAAAAAAGATTCTCAGAGTCATACCAAGTTTTCCTTTAGCAAGGGTGCTGTGGTGGGGAAAAACACACTGCCCCAAAAGAGCAACAATATGGCTATCACTGAAAACAATTCTGCACACCCAGATGTTCCTGTGGTAAAGTTTGATTTTGCCATTACTTGCTTGGTTCAGTGAAATAGTTCTTATTTTAACTTTCACTATATGCTGTACACCAGGATTTAGGAGAGCTGTACAGTATTATTGGAAGGAGGGATGCCCTTTAATACATGCTATTTTTAAATAAATGAATGAATGAATGAATGAATGCATGCATGCAGTATATGAGTACTTGGCATCTCTGTAGCCAAAGTTAGTTACAGCCAAATATATTCATTGTGATTCTCACATGTAACTATCTATTGCTTGCTCTCATTGCATTTTGCATGAAATGCATGATATAAAATTAGAGAATAAAAAAGGTTTCATTGAAATGTTCTAATCTGAAACAAGCTATTTCAAATCTGGTCCTAATCTATCTGAAACATTCAGCTAAACCAACTTGGTATCCAAACAATCCATATCTGAATTCTCTTTTGTGATGATTTTCTGCTTTGAGGTGGGCTTTGATCATTATGAAATAGTGTCCATACAAGTTTTCCGACTCATTAATCCTCCTTTCATGATTAAATAGGGACTTTGATAGTTCCTCTGTGGAAAAGTGCATAAACTATTGTAGATGAAAATTTAGAACTTGTGGAATGGTCTGAATTGTTCTTTGAGGATGCTGTAGGTGTATAACATCAAAACTAGGTACAGTAAATGTTCTTATGGGCATTTGATTTCTATAGAAAAAAATGAAGGTTGTTGGGGAACAGACTTGTGATCCTATCTCTAGCAGTGCACAGCTATTCCCACCGCACAGCAGAAGAAATTTAACAGCCCCAAACTGATACGTAATTTGAACATTATAATGTGAATTACCGAGCTGTCATTAATTTGGGTAATAGTTTGTGCAAACTTAATTTCTATGGATAAAAATATTCAAATTCTCACAATCAGTATCTTTACAAAATAGATTCTGTTATGTAAGCATTTTAATATATTAAGTCCCAAGGTTCTGAGATCTAAGGAAGTCTTTGTATATGGAGGTCTGTGTATGTAGGCTTTCCCATCTGAGAAATCTATAGTAAGTGACATAATTGTAGGAGCAGGGCTTCCAAGAGGCACTTTGACACAGGAACCAATGCTCACCTCTGTGGGCAAGTGAAACACAAAGGAGACAATCGTTTTTGAGTGTATATTGCATATTGTCCTCTATACCTGGAAAGGGAAGTTTCTAGTGTCAGTGTGTGTTGGCTACTGTTGGTCAGACTGGAATCTTTGTGAGTGGTGTAGTGATTTCACATGGTAAAAGCTAGGTTTCTCCATCTCATTCTCTTCAGAGGGAGTTGAACTATTACTGCATTTTCTTCAGCCAACATGGGCATCAAAGCATAATGTAGCTTTAACAGAATAATAGAACAACAGAGTTGGAAGGAACATTAGAGATCTTCTAGTCCAACCTCCTGCTTAGGCAGGAAGCCCTATGTCATTTCAGACAAATGAAATCTTTTCTTAAAAACCTCCAGTGTTGAGGAGGTACATCAGTCTGGGCTCACTGCCTTGGGCTTGGTTTATCATTCTGATATAAGCTGAGTTTGGGGCACTAATCCCTAGCCACTAAGTGGAGCCCTGGTTGGTTTTCTGGAAAGAGAGCTAAAAATAAGTGCACTTCCAAAGGCTGTTCTTCACAATACATCCCAGATTTGTCGGATACTTGAACAAATTTGTCATCTACACATGGTTAAACACAATTGTTACCAATGATGACTTTATTAGTGATTATTCTATAAATTTTTTGCTGCACAACTGAAAAAATGACATAGTATAGGAGGAAATTTGTTTGTTTTTTCTTGCTGTTTAAGTTAGCCATCATCTGGAAATGGCAATTTATGCAACTTTTTAGGAAACACCATCCAAAATGGGAAATCCAGCTAAGAACAAATAGCAAACTCTATTCCCCTTTTTACAGCTTGTAGTTTAGATATAGATAAAATCAAATTTATGTTTTGGGCATTATTAATGTGACAATGTGTATTTCTACTTGAATACCTACCAAAATTGTCAACTAAAAACATTTTTTATCTGGCAAGCTTTTGAGTTTCCAATTGTATACGATAGTTGCACTCAGTTCTCAGTTTGCTAGTGTCATTTGTATTTTAGTATATATTTTTAAAATGTACTATTTGTTAGTATGATGCTGTACATTGTTGGTAGCTGATTTGGGCAGCACTCCTCTGCAAAGAAATATAACATGATTGAGAAAAATATATGCAGTTGCTAAGAATTGACACTAACTTGATGACAAATAATTAAATTGTGCAAGTAAGAAAACAACTCTCTAATGAATAAACAATTACATGTAATTTAATATTAAAGAAGATCCTGGTGGAAGAGTATAATTCTTAATTTTTCAATCTGAAAATTTTACACTCTTTTTATAGATTATGGAAAACCAATCTGATACCACAGCTGAAGAAAGAAAACTGCCAGAAGAAAGAAGTAAAAAGAAAGAAAAAAGGAAGAATAAGGCGATCTTCCAAGGAGAAAATCCCCAGACCTCAAAACCTGGCTTTACCCGGTTAATAGATAAGCTGGAAGAAGAATCCATAGACCATCCAGCTCTGTCAAGGTGCTTTGTGGTCCCACCTACAGAACTTGTCTTGCTACTTTCCTTGCCCAGTTTCTAGATAAAGCACAGTTATAACCTACATCGCACATTTTACTGGTCTTCTTGGCTACAATCCTAAAAGCTATAGCATGGGAAATGAGTAGAAAAGAGGAAACATTTATACATGCAGATGGATTTTGGAAGGACATGATTTGGCCAACATTTAAGCATATCAAGGGTGATACCATTGAGTGGATGGCTTTCCAGGAAAATTAATTTAATAATAATAATAATAATAATAATAATAATAATAATAATAATAATAATAATAATAATAATAATAATATAAACTATAACTTTCATTAAAATTGAAAACTGAATTTGATATTGTAGTTTTAAACTTTTGTTTAATTATTGCATAATAAAGCAAAGAGAACCAGTTTGGTATAGTGGTTAAAGTATCGGCTGGAAACCCAGGGACTGTTAAGTTCTATTTCTGCCTTAAGCAAAAAGCCAGTTGGGTGACTTTAGGCTAGCCAGTTTATCTCAGCCCTAGAAAGGAGGCAATGGCAAATCACTTCTGAAAAAGCCAAAAAAACCTGCAGGACTATCCAAGCAGTCTCTGAGAATCAGACACAATTTAACAGAAGAAAAAAAGAAAGAAAGCAGAATACTTTTTCTCCATCAACATCTGAGTATTACTTTCTCTTCCTCTTTTCACTATACCTTGGGAAGATACTTTTTTTGACCGTCCATTGCATCTGTTTTTCACTGAATCATTTAGTTGTGCTTTTGTTGTTATTGTAGTACTTAATATTTTTAATTGCTTATGTTTTATGGCAGCTGGTCACCTAGAAGAATAGGTAGGTCACTTTCATTTAAAAATGGATTCATTCATCCATAGAATCAGCTCTACTCAAAACAATGCCTGCTGGATGTATTTTCACTGCTGCTTCATTATAGCTGCCTGGGATTGTTCTCTAACTAGAGAAGATCAATAATGCAACATATGCAGCAGACCAGGAATCCCTTGTAATCTGCTAAGTTAAATGCAGGATTTTGTTATGAGAACTACTCATTTATCAGGGTTTTCTCCAAGTTCTGTTGGAATACCATCCATGACCAAGAGGCAGAGCAGGCTAGATCTTTAAATGAATTCGTCTCAGTTTACAGTTTGGGAAATCAATTTCAATAGCCTTTAGAGATACATCTTTTTTTTTTAATGCTGTGAAGATGAGCTGAGGAAATAAAACAGGAAGAAGGAAGCTGCTTCCTTCCCAAGCCACTTGGTGAACTCATATGTGTTTTGATACTGTTCTCCTTAGCCCATCATTCAGTACACTGAATTAAACTGGCTAAATTTAATATTCTGCCTAATCCCTTATCATGGATTAACCCTTCTTCCAATTGCATTCTCACTCAGCAGTGTCCGTGGCTTTCAGTAGTTCATCTTCTCTATTTCCTATTTTGTTGTGCAAATCAATGGGGTTATTTAAACATACCTCAGGTGACGGCTTTCCTTATGAATACGTTTCTGCTTAAGAACTACTTATGCTACCATGTTCAGATAAATAGCAGAATACAGTGGAAAGTATCTACTGCACTTTTGATGCATATGCAAATTTGGGAGTTGGCTTACTTTCTTGCCAAGAGCAGTAAGAATGTTCCAGAACATGCTTTATTCAGGTAAACTGAAAGTATTAATAAATTGTAGCTAAATGCAAATGTTGCAGTGGAAATGTTGAAGTGTGACAACATGGATTGCCCCTGACATACATTTATCTGGATAATTTCAGGATCTGAATAGCTGAAATGTGAGAAATGTGCTGGAGATATTTTTCTTGTAGACCAGCTTTCTCCAGCATGCCTTCTAGATGAGTTAGATTATAACTCACTCACCAATGTTTTGGTCATTTTATTTTATCTGAATGGGGATAAAATTAATTAAATTTATATGCCACCCATATAAATTGTCAAGTGACAATACCATACAAGCAAAACATTAAAAAACATTAAAATATTAAACATTAAAATTGACAATGGAAGTCTTATTTTTATTACTAAATCTTTTCAGGCTTGGGAAGGCTGAAACAATATTGGGGTGTTTTTTCAAATCACGGTTGACTTATATGTGGATTCAATTATGCATTTCAGGATCAGCCACAGTGATCCCAATATTGTCTACCAAATAAATACTACTGATTCAACGATTAAGGTAAGCAAGTGAACTTTTACTTCTGTAACTAGCCTGTAGTACTCCTAATATTTATCTAAATGAAATTGAAATAGCATAGTTTTAAATACCTCCACTGGAGCAATCAGTCCTGTCTGTTAACATCCTCCAAACTGATTTGAAATCCCTGGCTTATTCCAACCACACAATTAGATAATGTGAATATTATCTGTATTTAATTAATCAAATCTCATGTTTAGCATTCATATTGTCCAAATATCATTTTAAATGAGGCTATTGTATCCTGTAGCTATGGTATACTTTTCAATAAGATATCCTTCAAAGAGTTGAACTACAATTTCCATCATATCTACTCACAATATCAACAGCCTGTGATCTAAAGATAAACGGGAGTTTCCATTCAACAAATCTGAAGCACAGTATGTTCAGAAAAACCAATTCAATAGATATCAAGAAAAATTAAAACATTTCCAACACTATTGATATATAAATTTCACTGTTATAAAAAAACTTTTGTACGGGGAGTGCTTGTTTAGCAACTGCCTTGTTTAATGACCTACAGCAGTGATGAAAAAAGTAACGCTGTGACCAAATCTCACATTTACAATATTTGCAGGTAAGATGAAGCAAGATTATAAGCACAGTTGTGGTTTCAGTTAGTGGTCATTTCACTTAACAATCAAGTTGCCAAATCCCAATTGGGATTACTAAACAAAGGCTACCTGTATTAAGAGTTGATTTCCAAGACAGTTGGCTTCTTAAGGCCCAGTCTGAAGTGGTATAAACAGACTGATATTAAAGTTATAAATGTACTTGTATTAGCAAATACCCATGCCATTCTCAGATTCATCTAGAAAGGATAAATGATATAATTTGATGCACAAAAAAAGTTTAGTTGCTATTATCACCTATTTTAAAGTTTAGCCTATATAGTTATAATATGGCTACATTTCTGGATTATATATTTTTAGGAAAATGGCAGGCCTGGTGTACAAAAGAGCACAACCAAAAGTGAATATGAAAGTCCTGTTATCAGGTAGGCATATTCTTTCATTTTTGTACATTGAGCCTTCAGATAAGAACAAAGATAACATTTGATTGCCTGAAAAGTACCTTTAATCATATTGGTGTTCCTCTCTAAGATAAACCTCCTTACCAAAATTATAATTGTAGGTAGTCCTTGACTTATGACTGTTCACTTAACAATGGTTAAACGGATGATGGCCTAGGAAAAAGTGACTTATGATGTGTTCTGAAAGTTTTGACCACACAATTTCACACCACCCCATAGTCATGGGGTCACAATTTGGGCATTTGGCAACTGACTTGCATATACAACAGTTGCAACAACTTGGAGCACATGATCACAATTTGCAATCTTTCCAGCTGGTTTCTAACAAGCAGTCAACAGGGGAAGCTATATTTGCTTAACAACCACATGATTCATTTAACAACCATGTGATTCGCTTAACTATTGTGATTCACTTGAAGCCTGAGATAAAAATGATCATAAAATCGGATCTGGTCATGTGATGGCTTACTTAATAACCACATCACATAGCAGCCAAAATTCCAGTTCCAATTATGGCCATTAGTCAAAGACTGCCTGTATGGTATATCATATAAAATATAATAAAACTGGGTACAGCAATCATAACATTGAAAACATATCCTTGTTTTTTGTTAAATATGAGCTTACCCATAGAAAAACATAATAATAAAGCTGAAAGTCAGATTTGAAGGATGAGGTGAGGTGAGCCTGATGGATGGCAGGACCAGATTTTTAACACTTTATAAGGTATGTCAGCTGGGCTGAAATCAGATTCGCATTGTGAATGAAGAATCTACTGCAATGTTGGTTAAATCACTAATCTTTCCCATTTTGGCACACTGAGAAACTTAGTACGGAGGGAAATACAGTTAAATGATGCAGCAAAATGTAACCTTGTGATTATTTTTGTTTTTCCTGGTTTGTTACTGCTGGCTCAGAGTAGGCTCAGCAGGACTTTCGATTTTTCCACTCTATTGGCAGTTGGTTTTAAAAATGTGTGGCAGCATCTTTTCCCAGACTTGGCACCCCCAAATGTACGGACTTCAGCTTCCTGAATTTACAAAACAGCCATGCTGACAGCAGAATTCCTGGAGCTGAAAGTACATTTCTGAAGGGCATCCAAGATTGTAAGGATGTTCTCTGTTTCTGCACGTGTTCAAAAATTATGCTTAACTGTAGTTTCTGGAATAAACTATAACTCCTAAGTTTTTTTAAAAAATAATCTAGCTATGTTTGCCTCCATAATCTGAACATTGGGTATAGATTTTAAAATATAAAAGTAATTGTGTCAAAGTGATATTTACTATTTCAGACATAATGCAGTTACAGTCTCTAAGGAGTCATTATCTACAGCTGTTTATGAAGCCTGCAGCCCCTCTCTGGTTATTCAGTGATGTGTAGAATACTCATCATTGATGAAGAGAGGATTTCTTCAGATCCCTTACAAGCTATAGCAATATTTACCATTTTCCCTCTCCCTCTGTCGTTTCTGTAAGTTTCAGTCTAAACTCATCCGAGTGAAAGGGTGGTTTGTGGTCTTTCTTTCCTTTCCTCTTTCGCCTGTCCCCTCATCAGCCTGTTCATTAACGCCATACTCTATCCAGAAAGCACAACTGTATTAGTCCACACTGAAGATGTCTATTACAGAGCATCCTCAAAGGTCTTGTTTTAACAATTTAAAGTGCAACAGAACAGAGGGTGCATAGGTAAAGAGAGGATGAAATAGGGTGTAGAAATAAGTGGTTGCCTTGGATTTTATATAATTATTCTTGCCTTAACTATTTTATAGTGTATTTGCACACAGTACTACAGTGGTTCTCAGCCTGTGATCCCTGGATCCCTGGGGCCCCCTGTAACGTCATCACAGGGGGGCCATGGAGGCTTGAAGAAATGTTATGATTTAAATCTTGAATTAATTTTTGGGGATCCATGGCCATGGTCTGTGGCCACAAAAGGTATTTAAAAGGGGTCCGTGGTGAAGAAAAGGTTGGGAACCACTGTAATATTACAAAAGCAAATAAAATGGCGTACAGGAATAAATTAAATTGGACCACCAGAATTAACAAATCAAAAAACCAAATTTGGAGTACAAAGTTCTTTGATTAGAATTTAATGGATAATAGTTGAAGTGCCTGGCAGATTCTTGGCTGCAAAGATGGGGATTCAAAGGCCTTATCTTTAATAGTCATCCTTCTAGTGTCTGTTAGACAAGGCCATTTGGAAAAGGGCCATCACTGATCATGTAGCTCATGGGCATTTGTAATTTAACTTTCTCTACTCTTTCCAGGAGGAGAAAAGACCTTGAAGAGGAAAACATTCTCGAGAGGGAACTGTTATGTAGGAGCTCTTCACAGACAGACCAGCCTGAGCTGTTTTACTTCATTATTTTCCTCTGGGCAGTAGTTTATTGCTTACTACTCCTTCCACAGCTTGTCAGCAGCCCACTTTGATCTCTGTGAATGCATCAGAGTAATAAAAGATAGCCGCTTGAGGTTTATGTTTAGGTGCCCATAATCCTTTCTTCAGGATGTAGTAATGCCTGCCAAAATAAACAGGTCAGGATTAGGAAGGAAGAGATTAAAGCCTATTCGGGCTGGTTTTGTTCCTGTAAAGACCAACCAGAAGCCCATTAACAAAATAATAAGGCAAAAGCATCTCCTTCCTCATAATATCTTAGCAATGGATACTCACATGCATATTCCCTGTGATAATTGGTAGCCATTTTGATTAGTAGTTACTGGTAACTTTACTCCTTGTGAATTCATCTAATCCTATTTTAAAACTGTCCAAGTTGAGGCATTACTACATACTGTGGCAGCAAATTTTATAGACCTCTTGAAGGAAATATTTTTGTTTATTCTGTCCTGATCATCTATCATTCAACAGCATTGAAAACCAGAGTTTTAGTATGAGAGAAAAGATATTCTGTCTGCTTTTTCATGTTGCATAACTTTAACATTGACATCTCCTTCCTCATCTTTTTCTAATTCAATAAGCTCAGATCTTGTAATCTTTTCTTATTGGGCTCAGAGCTGGTTCCATGGGTATTCTTATTTTACTGTTGCATTATAAGACTTTTCTGTACATAATATATATTTGTAAAGAGAGATCTACACAGAGTGAAGACATTTGGTTAATGAATTCAGGATTTTTGTACATTTATGCCTTGCTTTATAGGATGCAAAATAAAATGAACAATCTTGTAGGGAAATCTGTACTGAGAGTGTTTTGATTTTCAACACTTGTTCCTTTATTTCTAGCTTATTTGCACAGCCTTGAAATCTGATACATACAGATAGAACCAGTGTAGGATAGTGCCTGAGATAATGGACTAGGATTGGAGGGACCCAGATTTTAATCCTCCCTCAAGCACAGAAATAACTGGGTAACTTTTATCCAGTCATTCTCTCTCAGTCCTAGATTGAGAACTTGAAAAACAATTACCTACCAAAGCACAGTGGACAAATGTGATAGATTATACTCCATAACCTTCAGTTCCAAGGCCTTGGGCTAATATTCATACACACATACCCAAGCATTTTGAATTGGCTCCAAAATTTGTTTAAAAATGATATATTGTTTAGGATTAGCCTATCTGTATATTTATATATTAATATATATATATTTATTCAATGAAGTTGGGGATACACAAATTCCAACAATTTTAGATATTAGAATAAAACTTTTAATTGCTCTTGAGTATTTCACTAATATTGGAGCAAAGGAACTTGCTGATGGTTGTTGACATAACAATCTTCTAATCTTGAGACTACATCCAATAAGAACAATGTCATTTACCAGCTCCTTTATTTGGCAGAATATGGATGGGGATGCCAGCATACTTGTTGCCACTTCAAGGAGGCGATAGCACTTTCCCTCAGCCAGTCTGTGACTCTCATATTAGAAAAAGTTGGGAAGCAGTTGTGCTATTTTTAAAATAATTTATACATTACCATTGCTGAAGCTGGCTGGGGAATTTTGAAAGTTGAAGTCCACATATTAAAGTTGCCAAGATTGAAAAACACTGGACTGGATGCTGGATTATAGATTGTTTATCATATATGCCACTTAGACTTATTATATAAGTTACATTACATTACACAAGTGTGTTTCCTGCAGTGTAATTTGAGAAACCACTGAAAATCACATTTATATAATAGAAAAAAAATGTGTGGACAGAGTTCACTTAGTATAACTTTTATATCCTGTCAGTATTCTTGATGCTGGTGCTTGCATGAAAGAAAATAAAGGTAAGCTTAATTCAGGAAACAACATAGAGGTAATCCTTGTTTACTGACCACTTTGTTGTGATTCAGGGTAAGCCTGTGGGTTCGGCAGTTGGGTCGGACGATTCAGAGGAGGAGGAGGGGGGTGTTGGAGAGGTTGCTGAGGGTGTTGGAGAGCTTGCTGATGAGAGCCCTCAGCCAGGCCCCTCCCACCTGGTTATGATGCAGACCCAGCTGTGTGAGCCTGACAGCGTGGATGAAGATGACCCACAGCTGGCCCTGTTCAAGGACGCCCGATGCAGGAGGCAGTCAATCAGGAGTAAACAGAGGAAGGCAATGGGGCACCTCGGAAGGAGGCAGAGAGAAGCCACGCCCTGAACTGTTTAAAAGGGGAATGCGTGGGAGGGCTGGTTTGCTGAAGGCAACCGTTTGAATAGCTCCTGTTTCATGGTTCGTGTTTGCTCTCTTTACTCTGTTTTATGTTAATAAATTTGGCAGGCTTAGGTCCAGCCTCTTGCCTTCTTGTAAAAGGGGTTGTCCCTGCCTTTTCTGCAGGGCCGGTAGCAGGCTGGTACAGAACACACTTGTTCACTGACCATTTGAAATTACAACAGTGCTGAAAAAGACGACTTATGAATGGTCCTCAAAGTTGCTGTCTTGCAGCATCCCTGCAATAATGGGATCACAATTCAGGCACTTGGCAAATGGCGCAGTTCAAAGTCAGAAGAGAAAAAGAATAGTTGAGGGAGGGAGGAAGGAGGAGTCCTGAGAATATCAGACTAATATTTAGGAGGCATGTTCCAAACAGAGTGTAGAGGCTCATGCTCCATTAATTCTCCTAAAATTCTCTTAAAAATTTTTTTTATAATGAAACAAGAATTTATCCATAATGAAACAAGGTCAGTACACATTGTTATTCACTTGTTTGTACAATGAATTCATTGGTTGATTTAAAAAAATTCTTAAGATATCATACTGAGTTAATAGTCACCATGTTATTCAAGGGTATTATCCATACTCCAATAAAAATTGTCCAAGAGCGGTATCTTAGCAAGAGCTACTCTCTTCCATCACATTCTTGCCAATTGCCTGGTCGTCGTGGTTAAATACACTCATTGGACTGAGGCCTGTGCTTCCAAATCTCAATTATGTTTCCTGATTTTCAATTATATTTCCTGATTTTCTAATTCCAGTGTTTCTGGAAACTTCCATCAATATCGCTCAAATATTGAAGGCATGATCTGTGGATCTTTAATTTCATGTGAAGAGTTATCACCTGTGGACTCACTGTTGCTATGCTCTCTGATTTCTTAAGATTCCAACTATGGTCATTGACCTTGGGAGTGGAATCTGAAACTGAGTTGCACAATAGGCACAATAAGCCCAGATTGTTGGGGGCAATTAAGCTGACTTTGTAATAATGCCGCTTGGGGTGTGTGTGAAAGCCCTAATAAGCAGGCATATACATAGAATGAAGGCTACTGCTAAGCTTGTAAGCCGCCCTGAGTCTTCGGAGAAGGGCGGGATATAAATGGAATTAAATAAATAAATAAATAATATTGGTGGGGCTGACAGCTTTATTGATGGAGAAACACTTCAGATGTAAAAAGAAAAAAAAGCATTTATACAAAGCTTTTAAAATTTGCTCTTCATCCCTCCCAAAAGCCTACAGACCAATTTTAAAAATATGAAATGAAATAATAATTGAGATTATATTTTTACATAAAAGTTGCGTGGATATCCATTTTGTTGTGGCAATGTTTGGGCTTGTCTGAATAAGAGAAGCTGCCTAAGGACTTTATTCAAGCCCAAATGCACTGCAGCAACCCAGAACAGCAGAAAAAGGAAATAATAGAGCATCTATACAACATATTCCAACAAAATGGATATCCATGCAACTTTATCAACCCAATACAGCACAACCAATACAAATCCTAAAGAGAGTTACACTACCACACATCAAGAATATCTCAGAAACTACCACCAGACTACAACAACCACATGGAATCAGTATAGCACACAAACCAACTAAAGCCCTTCAAAATATCCGCAAACCAAAAGACCCAGCAACCCCACAAGAAAAATATAGAAGTCATCTACAACATACAATGTAATGATTATTTGTTGGCTTCATAACAAAAACAAAACACATCCATGAAGACCAACTAGGAGTTAGAAGACATGATGAAAAATCTTTAATTTCACAACATACAGGCAGATTTAACCATAGTTTCAGTTGGGAAAATGTGACCATCCTGGACCAAGACAAGTCCAAAAATGCCAGGAAATTTCTAGCACAGCACTCTGACAAATTAGCCATCAATAGACACATGGATATTAACATCTATAGATTATGCAAAACAAACAATCCACCAGCCAGCCCAAAAGACTGAAGCACTTCTCCACCAGCAGTCAGCACCCAGATCAGCATAGATTGACTCCAGGATTAACATCAGACCAATAATCAAGTAAACAATACCCCAGTTAAGAAACTGCCAAAGAAGCCAACAGTAAACAGCCCAACCAAAGAATCTCTAAGCCATCCCCACCAACAGTGACAGGGCAAAACACCAGAAATATAAACTTGACAGCAAAACACACTCCTTAATATGATGATGATGATGGTTATCTAGTTTGCGTAATGAAACTTCTGCAAAAAAACAAGCTCAGAGTGCTAAGGAACCTTTAGTTTCTAACAATCTATTTTTTAAAAAGTATCTTTTACTTTGATATAAAGTTAAATTTAATATTTAAAATAGAAATGCAATCACATTCTATCCTATTTTTTCCTGCTTCAATGTATGTTTGCAATTACTCTTTAAAACTCAGAGGAAATAAATATTAGATGCACAATTGGAACAGTAAATGGGATATCTGTTTGCAATGCAAAACAATTCATCTGTAGTCATACTTTTGAAAAGAGGATGTAATAATGAACAGCTTAGACATTTTTGTGTCCCAAGTCTTCAAATAAAAGAGATAGATTTTCTATGCAAAATTGTTTTTATCTGCTTACCGGTATTTTCTTTTGAATATACAATGGTTAGCTTTATACTAAGGAAAAGAAAAATCACATGAAAGAGACTAGGAACAGTGATAAAGAAATAAATCTGAAGCCAGGAATACATAATGAAAGCTTCCACCCAATAATTACATTCCTTGAGTCAATCAGTCAATCAAGCTCGCTCGTTCATCTAGCTAATGTATTCTTTTCTTCTAGCATTTATACTCAGATGCATTGTTATCATTTTTGTAAAACTTTCTGAAACAGGTAACTAGTATGAACACGCTGGCTGAGGAATTCTGGGAGTTGAAGTCCACAAGTCATAAAAGGGCCAAGTTTGAAGACCCCTGTTCTATATCTTATTTTCCCCTTGACCATCTACTACTACCTTTTGAGGATAGGCCACGTACACAGAATAACTTTGATTTTAAACCACCAGTCTTTTACTTAAATGAAAAACAAATCACACTACTATCCATCTTGATTTAGTCTTGAGCCCAAGAAAACAAAACCTTTACTTCAACAGCTGTAAGCTCACTGAGCATGTAGACTGAGATGGCTTTAAAAGGAGCAAGGCAAATTCAGCTGAATTGGGTTATGCTCAGCTGCTATTCTTGATGTCTATATGAATACATAGGATCACAGATTTCTAACTCAATTCGAATTACTGAAAATCTGTTGAGTGGATCAGAGTGACACATCACTGGAGAAATGAATTCTCAAGAGATACTTGTTTTCTCTGCCTGTCATGCTGTTGTAAACACAGAACTAGGTTGAAATAAAGCTACTGGTGGCAGTTTTGAGTTTGGCAGTAACAATGCAAGACCTCTAAAATGGATGTTGGGAATCTGCTGGACCCTGAAACCTATAAATCCTTCCGATGGACTCCAAAAACTGTACCTTTCAGTCACACCAACATACCTATATAATGAAAGTGCATTTTCTCCTGTAGTCTGGTTTCCTTTTCGATTTTTGGACACACAAAAATATTAGGATTTTCTTTTTCCTAAGAAAAAGGGAGCTTAACTTTGTACATACATCAGTCATTTTTCAACTGAGTAAGGTCTCAAAGCAATTTAACATTGCCTTTTGGAAAAGCACCTTTGCAACCACCATGATCTGGATGACTGATAACCTCCATAGACGCTTAAATTCAAGTATCTTTCTTATCTATTTCTTTGGCTTATTTATCCTGTTTTTCCATGTTCTGTACAATGTTGCTTAACCTGAAAGAGTAACGAGTAGATAAATATATTGTTCATTTTATTAATTTCTAACAAATAAGGGTACCCAAATTTTGCTTCTTAAAATAATGTATGAGCTTTTTTGTAGCACTCTTTGTGATCACGAGTTACACGTAGGAAGACTGCAGTTTCAGACATTTGATGGGCACCACCCTCGCCTTCGTCGAGAAGACCCAACTCTACACAGCTGGCGCCAATACAGCCTGAGAACATAAACTTTCCGGCTTCTGCAATAAAGAAGAGCAAGAAAGCACTTTAGGAACTAAACTCCAGCCACACGCGCACGTGAATTTCTCTCGCAAACTCCTCCTCCTCCCCCTCCTCCTCCCAGCAGCTTTCCAAACCCTTGGCCGTCTCCGGCATTCCGATTGGCTAGTCTCTCCACCTTTGACCTCTAACCCGGCTTTTCTCTCCAATCGCGCCGGTTCTTTTATTTATTGAGCAAACGGTGAGGAGGCGGACTGGGGAGAAAAGGGCACGCGGCGAGAGGGAGAGCGAGGCGCACGCCGTGATGCTAGGTGAGTTCGTCGCGTGGGTGCCGCGAGCTGGGGACACGCTGCTGGCAGAAGCAGGAGACACTGACTTTTCAGACTGTTTCGCGCCAACGGGGCGGAATTGGGCCTTCTCGACGAAAGCGGGGGTGGAACCCTTTTTTTGCGTAGGCAGGGGCGGGGAGGAAGCTTGTCGCAGCCGGCCCCAGGTAAATGGAGGAACCTGACAGTTGAGAGGAGGAGGAGGAGGAGGCGACCAAGGTGAAATGGCGGCGGCAGTACCAATGGCGGCACAATGAGGCGACGCCTGTAACCGGGTAAACTCCGGACTGTCCCACCTGGCAGGTAGGAGGCGCCGTTGGTCCTTTTCTGTTGCTCCCCGCCTCTGCTTTCGCTTCCTTGGGTCGAGTTGGAGCTTTCCAGGTTTTGCTCTCCGGAGCGCTGAGGGCCGAGAGCCCAGCACCTGATGCTGGACTCGCCTTTCTTTCCTCTCAGAGCAGCAGCTGGGCGCCACTTGGGAACCGCCGGGTCGAAAAAAACGTGCGGAAGAAGAATCAGCCTTTGTCTTCCACCCAAGCGGTGCGCGCTCGAGGCCTCTCCTTAAAAGTTACCCGCCGTCCTCTCTTTTTCCGGAGGTGGCGCGGTTTGGAAAGCGCTTCCGTGATTTTCTTCTCTTCTCCCGACGACCCCTCATTTTTTTTTTAAAAAAAAAAACAACCCTCTTTTTTTTTTTAAAAAAAAGGGTTAATCCAGGTACCTGTGTTTTTGTGTATAAAAAATTTGGCGTTGAGTATTCTTTAAGGAGATTTGGGATAGGAATTTATGAATTTTTTCCAATAGCATCTTGCCAGTTTTATATGCTGTACCTGCCTTTCGTATCGATCTCGCACAACTGGGTGCGGTGAAATGGGGTTGGTGACGCGACGGTTACCGCCGTTTTGTTTCAAGTTCGAGGTGGCTATTGTTAACTCCTCTTAGTTAGGAGTAAATATAGCCTTGTTAGATTTAACCCTGAGTTCTGAAAAGCTGTATGAGGACCTGTTTGCAGTGTTAAGTTATCCTTTTATAGTGGATTGAGGAGAGGAACATTCGACATCGAATTTAGAGAGATCCTTTCATTCAGATTCTCTCCCTGCAATATCTGAGCCAGAACATAGGAAAATTCTACATTTATCCCTCTTTCTCCCCACCACCCTTCCCCCCCCCCAGTTTTCTCCCCTGGTTGTTTTTTTGATGCTCTTAGTGTACACTGTTTCCAAGAAATAAGAATGCCTCAATATAACCTGGGACTACAGAGATTTTATTAAAGCAATCCCCAACCATTTATATCTAGATAGCTGTGAAATAGATATAGTAAACTCATCTGTTTGTTTTTAAAATCTGTTTTTAAAATCTGTCTAGATCTAGGACATTGTTGCAAGTATTGTTTCCCCCCCACACTGCATTTCTTAATCTAACTTTCCTCTATTCTCTATATCCTTCTCAACTTGCCACTGAACAGAATATGCCTATCTGTGCAACTGTTTTGTTGTTTCTGATTTCTAATTGCCTTCTGTCTGTTTGGCACATGGGAAACAAGACCCCTTAACACAGTGGAAATAATCTGTTGTAGAATTTTTTAAAAATTGCTTTATCTCTCTTGAAATGATATATGTAAATATATATTGAATTAATGCTTCAAATTGTGTTTTAAAAATGTGGGAAATCCTAGGAGATATAAATCAAGCTTCATGTAGTGTCAACTCATATTCTGAATTTGATTTATAAAGAAAGTTCCATAAATGCTGTGTGATGGTTGTATTTTGTTATAGATGAGCACATTTTTAAAGTTGAATTCAGTTGATTTTTAAGTACTGTAGGAAGAATTCTTTTTAGGGAGGTTGTATTGATGCAAATACAATGCACAGTTTGTGTTATCTGCGGTTACTTTGGGCCTCAGTAGTTTTCTACTGAGTTTTCTCATATTACACTACAGGTTTAGATTGACTTGGCATTGTTGTGACATCTATTAATCTGTACACTAAGAGATACAGACCAGCATGACCAGATTACACTTTGCTCTAAACCAGGAACATATACTATAACTGAATGCAATACTATAAATCTTTGCTTTGTTTTTTCATTACAAAGCCAAGAAATTTAGTCATGTCAGTGGATTAGGAAAGCAGGTAGAGAATTGCAAAACAAGATACTGCAGAGCATGTGCTTAGCATAAGCATTTGTGTTCAAGATAAAAACGACCTGCTACACAGATTTGCAGAGAAATGAATGTGATAGTCCTATTAAATGATGGAGAGGGACAAAACATTGATTAACATCTAATAATATGAATGTATTCTTTGTATGATTAGATCCTTTCCAAACTGAAGGTGTTTAATATTTAATAGTGAAAATGTTTTACAGAATGGAAAAGTCATTGGTAATTCAAAGAGATAATAATCAGTGCCACGTAAATATGCTTCTGTTCTTTCCTACATTTCTATTCTCTGGAATGGGTTTTGAAAAAAAGAAATAAATGTACACCAAATGAAGGTAAATGTACACCATTCAATTAAACCCAAATTCTAAAAATTATCTGCTATAAAACTGCTTAATTGTTGGGGTGCTAAACAATTGCAGATGTAGCATCATAATCAGAAACAGCCATTTTGATTATCACTTAAATAGAAGGTTAGGATGGCATCTTTTTAAATTCTCTATTGTATTGTCTGAGGAGAAAGTAGAGATAGGCAGCATAATGACAACTTCTAATATACTTGTAGCACAAGATTATTTAAGATGGGTATGAAACATTGTACTACCATCTTGCTATAGTGAAAAGATTAATGTTTCTGATTAGTCTTACAGATATTCCTCTGCTTCATCCTATTTTGGATTTTTGAACAGAGAGACTGAAACTACTAAGAGAAGGCTAAAGATTTATTTTGGCGTTTTAATATCAAAGAGAATTCAAACACCACATTTTTCTCTATTCAAATTCTCTTCCTCCTAGTTTTAATAGCTAAACTGTAAAGATTGATATTGCTATATAGCATAATCTGAATATGGTTTTCTGCTGTTAATTAGGAGTAAATTTTAAAAGCTTGCCTATGCCATAAAAATAAATGTTAGACTGATAATTGGAAGTGCTATAACTTATTTTTGGTGTTAGAATGAAATTTCATTTCAGCATATAAGAGCGGAGATGAAAATTCAAGACAAGTGGAAAAAATGTGCAAGCTGACTGTATCCGGGTTCTATCAATCCACTCTTTATTTAAAAGATCTTCTTGTAAAGTTGCCAGTACCCTTAAAACTGAAGGATGATATGTCCACAGGGTATACCAAAAAATAGTTTTCCACATGTGTATGTTGCTGCTTTATTTATGCAGTATTTTTCTATAGGGCAAACACTTGAGAATGTAGACATTCATTTTGATCAAATTACCACAAGAAAATTATTAGTGTTCTTAATGCAACACAGGTAATCTCTTAAACAGTTTTATCACATGTAGAACAGCCATTTTTTAATGTGAGAAGTGTATTCAAAGAATCGGTTACACCTTTTCAGGGCTGCATAATTTATTGGCAAGTTACATTAATAGTGCAGTTTTCCAGTATTCACATGGTATAACTATTTTTAATTCATACTGAAAAATTCAAATATTGTTTAACAGACTTTGTTTAGCAGAACAAACCTGGAGAATTGATACATTTTTGAGCACTGTGTTGAACAGTGGCAAAATTGTAGAAAATGTACAGCAGATACAATTTGGAAAACTGTTGAGGGCTCTAAGTCGTATCATTTCTATATTATTTGCTTTGAATAATGTATTGGAAGTCTACATTGATCTCAATTGGATTTTCATAATATGGCAGTCTTATTCATAGCTTAGTGCCAGATTGGAAAACAGTTTTGCCCCTCGATTTGCATAAAGCAGTCGGGCACTATGTCAGTCTTTCTGTAAATATATAGACATATAAATAGACATTCTTTCTTTCTAGGTTTTGAACACAATTGCAGGGAAGAAGCATTGTCCTTCTTTGTGATGTTTCTGTGGGTTATTTTTGGAACAGTGATCTGCAGAAGATTGGCTGGGAGATGGAGAATGAAATGTGCAATTCCAAATGTTTGCCAAACATGTTGGAATATGCTTTTTTCAGTGCTGTAGAGTGCTTTTGCACAGTATCTATGTACATTCAGCAGGCTGGAAAAAACTGATAGTTCATCCTTGCAATCTACTATATACGGCTGCTAAGAAATTTTGAGAATTGCAGTATATATTGCAAGATGTACAGCACTCTGTATATTGTTAATATGTACCTTGATGGATGACAAGAGTGATATTTCACTGTTGGTCCATTTCTGCTTGTAATAATTGCTTAAAAATATGATTAAATTATTCTTAATCTAAGATGGTTAAGACTTAAAGAAGTGAAGAAAAAGTATTGGGATACTTTCTTCATCTAAGGTGAACTCAGCCAATATAAATATTGCAAGAAAAAAATGCTTTTAATTTCCAGTTATTGGGATATGAGAGTCGGGTGGAAGCCAGGAGGAGATACTTGTTTGTGGTAGCCCCACATTATAGAACAGCTTCCCCATGGAAATTGGACTTTATATGTACTTTATTATTGTTGTTTTATGCATACACTGTTGAGTGCTGCACAGTTGTCACAACATAAAAATCTAATAATTAAATATTTCTTATCAGGATTTAGCAGTGGGGTGTTCTTCAGAATGATCTACATATACAGTTTGTTCTTTATTTTCCATTATCATCCTCATGGTCAAAATGTTAAAATACTAGGATTTTTTTTTAGATCAGCCGATTGAGATTATTAAATTCTTCAAAATATAAGTTTCTACACTTTTCTCTTTGTGTATACATAAACACACACACACACTTAAGCTGTCTTGGTCTTGGGTTGTTCTGATGCTGGAAAAGTTTCAATCAGTTGAAAGAGTATTTCTGTAGGAAAAAAAACACATGCCAACAAATTTTTAGCGTGCAGAAATAATTTAAATATCAGTGTTAGGATTGATCATCCTTCAATTCAATCAAATATAGACATCTCCTAAATTTCACTGAAGATGTTACCTAGCCTGGTAAACCAACGAACGAACCACTAAACATTAATAACTACAAATTTTAAGATTTATTAAGATCTGGACTTGACAAATGTACTGTCTAATTGTATTTAGAAATTGAACACACTGTATGCTTGGATTATACTTGAGCTTTTCTATTTTTGCTTAGGGCAAAATTAATTGTCAAATTTAAATGATTTGCTTAAACAAGGATTTCTTTATATTTTAAAATAACATTTATCCTGCCTTTATTATTTTTATAAATAAGATGGCAAACACACACTACTAATTTCATCACAACCCTGCCCTGCGAGATGGCTAAGGCTGAGAGAGTGCAACTGGTTCAAAGTTGCTCAGTCGGCTTTCATGACTAGCTTTCTGGCTTCTAATCTAGTGCCTGAACCACTAGACAAAACTAATTTTCTTAGATACCATATTAAGATAGGCAAAAAAGAAACAGTGAGATTTCTATATTCAGAAATCAAGAAAAGACAGTATTGCAATTATTATTGGTCTTTCATGGCCATGGTTGGTTGTTGTTTTTTTCTCTCCATTCAGTGAAATATTAGACAAATAGTAACTGTGTCTGAAATGCAAGGAAGTGCTTTATACAAATGTTTGTGAAAAGTAGCTGAGTTTCACATTTTTTTCTCACTTCATATGACACAAATTATAATACTGATACTTGTCTGTGGAGATTCTCAAACATCCAAGTCATGGTTGTCCCAAAGGTGTTTTTTCCAAAAGGCAACTGGACTTTCTTGGGTGTTTTTTTTTCTTTGAAAACATTTCAGTTCTTATCCAAGATGCTTCTTCAGTACTAACTCAGAACTCAGTTCTAACAATTAGAACTGAAGAAGCTTCCTAGTTGAGAAGCGAAAGGTTTTCAAAGAAAAAAAAAAGGAAAATCCAGTTGCCTTTTGGAAAAAAAAGCACTTGTGGGATAATGCTGCTGTTTGTTACAGATACAAAAGTAGAATTTTATGTTTTATAACTTTATCTCATTTATTGTAGAAGCTATTGGTAGAGTTATTTAACTGCCATATTATAGATGAACAAGTTATCTGCTCCCTTTTTTGTGTGTGATGGCACATTTTTCAAGATTTTCTGTCTTTCCACAAATTATTTGGTAAAATTAATTCAAAACATCTAAAGTATTCCTTCAACAGTTTCCAGAATGCCAGCAAAGAGGGGGCTAAGGTGATCACTTCTGGGAGGCTGTTCCACAGCATTGTCACTTGTAAATGTGGCATTTGTAGCAATTCCTCATTGCATGTTCTATTCAGCCTAGCCAATACTGGTTGGAGTTGGTGACTTTGCAGGAATCCATGTGCCAAGCCACAGGTCAAAATCGTATCTTAAATTGTACCCAGAGATCAATCGGAAAGTAGTGCAGTCTTTGCAAAAATAATGTTGTATTGTATCAGAACTAGGGACCAGAAAGAATACAGGCAACTGCATTTTTGATGAACTGTGGTTTCTGATTATCATTATTATAGTAATGATAATAATGAGACTGAATTATTGCAGGCAGGTTCTGTTGCCTCATATATAGTTACAAGTGGTGCAGTAGCGGAAGCTGTTATAGATCCCTCTGGCCATAGCTTTCATCTTCTATTCAAGAAGGTGGTGTGAATCCAGAAAGACCCTCAAACGTGCACAGGAATGATCATTGTATCAACAGCAACTCTTGAGTTCTGTTCTCTCCCATTCAGATCCTGACAACCTTTAGATCAGATATGGGCCGCATGCAGCAGTTAGACAGTAATGCGGCCCCCCACAAAATATTTTTTAAAAATTAAAAGGAAGCTATTTATATACATTAACTATATTATATATTTTATATTTGGCCCAAGATGATTTATTTTTACTCAGTGTGACCCAGGCAAGCCAAAAGATTGTACAACCATGCTTTAGATACTGGAAAGAACGTTGTGACAGCATCTCCTTCAGGTTAAGGGCAGTGATGTGTATCAGCAGCATATTGACAATATCAAACTCCAAATTGCCAAATGACCTTTCACAGGGGCTTCCAACTGGGAAGATAAGATTGACTCATGGTACCCCTGATATCAAAGAGCTACTGGCCAAACTTTGTTCCTCCACAAGAAGTGTTTTAACATTCCACGTTGAGCAGAGTGAAACCACTAGAAAACAATCTCTCCTACCCCAATGCTTACAGGGAGTTCATTGTGCTCAATGATATCATGCTGAATGATATCAAAAATATGAAGAGGCTCAGTAAGTCAAATAGGAACACACTACTGTAATAGATTGAGAAAAAAACATATATACATATATAAAACAATCTGCTGCTAAATTAGTTTTCCTGTTTTAAAACTCAGGTTTATAATGTAGAATATATCCCACTTTGTTAATTTATTTCCTCTTCGGGGTTTTGTAAGAAAAAAATCGCTTAGAAACATTGATTGTATTTGAATGCATTTAAATGTGCTTGTAATCAACTCTTGAGCCTTTATTCCTTTTAAAATCAAATCTTAGTTTTAAATTAATATATCATACAAATTTACTCTGAGTAAATCTTAGTCAAAGAAGAAATCACAATTGCAGTTGAATTTTTTATTACGTTTTTAAAAAATGTTTAGTCTTTTAACAAGAGTTTTCTTCTGTTAAATGAACAGGAGCTTGGCAGTGATGTGATTACCATACACACCATACATGCAGATATAATGGTGTCAGAATGCAGTTCAGAAAACATATACGCAGAGATCTCAGAAATTAATACAGTAAGTTGATAATAGTTAATCTGCACAAAATTAATAATCTATTACTATATTTTAGAAAATTATTTGGAAAAAATAGATCATAGAAAAAATTATAAGAATGAATATATAAATGAGTATTTCAAAATGCCTTCTTAAAGTGAGATATTTTGTGATGCTGAAAAGTTTATTGTAATAACAGATGTTTAAATTGTGTGTTTTGAAATTTTATATGCCATATGTCCATATTGTGTATAATTTATTGTAAAAATATAGATTAATCACTTTGAATATTTATAAAAAATTAAAATTTTATATTTTAAACTGAAATAACAGTAATATTTTTTCTATGGGTACTTCTTTAAAATTAAGTCAAATATCTGCTTTAAGGAACAGGCTTTTGCAAAGGTATTAAACAATTTTAAATCATTTAACATATTTGGATAATAATAAGTAAGTTGGAAGGGACCTTGGAGGTCATCTAGTCCAACCCCCCGCTCAGGCAGGAAACCCTATACCATTTCAGGCAAATGGCTGTCCAGTCTCCTCTTAAAAACTTCCAGTGTTGGAGCATTCACCACTTCTGGAGGCAGGATGTTCCACTGGTTAATTGTTCTAACTGTCAGGAAGTTTCTCCTTAGTTCTAGGTTGTTTCTCTCCTTGACTAGTTTCCATCCGTTGCTTCTTGTCCTGCTTTCAGGTGCTTTGGAGAATAGCTTGGGTCCCTCTTCTTTGTGGCAGCCCCTGAGATATTGGAACACTGCTATCATGTCAACCCTCACCCTTCTCTTAATTAAACTAGACATACCCTATTCCAGCAACCATCCCCTATATGTTTTAGTCTCCAGTCCCCCAATCATCTTTGTTGCCCTTCTCTGTACCCTTTCTAGAGTCTTAACATCTTTTTTACATTAGAAATGCTAGCAGAATTTTAATTCTAGTATCCTTAAGGTTGGAAATGTTTGAACATCCTTATAATGACTGAATTTTTAGGGAAACCCATAAAGTTCAAGTGATTTTAGGTTTCTACAGTGCCAGATGTAACTTAAAATCACAATATGCAAGTATGTGAAGTTAAAAACTTTATGGAAATTACTCTATCTCTGAAAATAAGTAATAGCTTATTTTCAGTGATAAAATCTTCCTAAAGCCTTTTCTTGACATACCCGTATATACTTGAGTATAAGCCGACTCGAGTATAAGCCGAGACCCCTAATTTTACCCCCAAAAAACTGGAAAAAGTTATTGACTCGAGTATAAGCCGAGGCTGGGAAATGCAGCAGCTGGAGGCTGGATCCCTCGAAAGACGTCTCTGATGAGATGAGAGAACGGGGTGGCAAGCCGCTGAGAGAATGGGGCGGTGGAGTGCTCCGCCGAGAGAATGGGGCGGCTTGCTGTTCTCTCAGTGCAGCACGGCAGAGGCTGGATCTCGCGAAAGAAGTCTCTGCCGAGAGAATGGGCGGCAAGCCTCCACTACCCCATTCTCTCAGCGGAGCGCTCCACCGCCCCATTCTCTCGGCAGCTTGCCACCCTGTTCTCTCATCTCAGCAGAGACGTCTTTCGGGGGATCCAGCCTCCACCACCCCATTCTCTCGGCGGAGCGCTCCACCGCCCCATTCTCTCGGCAGCTTGCCACCCCGTTCTCTCATCTCAGCAGAGACGTCTTTCGGGAGATCCAGCCTCTGCCGTGCTGCACCGAGAAAACAGCAAGCCGCCCCATTCTCTCGGCAGAGCACTCCACCGCCCCATTCTCTCGGCGGCTTGCCACCCCATTCTCTCATCTCGGTGGAAACTTCTTTCGGGGGATCCAGCCTCTGTCGCCCCCTTTTCTCAGCTGGGCTCTGCCGAGACGAGAGAATGGGGCAGCAAGCCGCTGAGAGAATGGGGCAGTGGAGCGCTCCACCGAGAGAATGGGGTGGCTTGCTGTTGGCGCGGTGCAGCGTGGCAGAGGCTGCATCCCCCGAAAGCAGTCTCCGCCGATAAAATGGGCGGCAAGCCTCCACCGGCCCATTCTCCCGGTGGAGCGCTCCACCGCCGCATTCTCTCGGCGGCTTGCCGCCCCATTCTCGTCTCGGCAGAGCCCAGCTGAGAGAAGGGGGCGGCAGAGGCTGGATCCCCCGAAAGAAGTTTCCGCCAAAAGAATGGGCAGCAAGCCTCCACTGCCCCATACTTGGCAGAGCGCTCCACCGCCTCATTCTCTCGTCTCAGCGGAGACTTCTTTCGGGGGATCCAGCCTCTGTCACCCCCTTCTCTCAGCTGGGCAGCTGAGAGAAAGGGGTGGCAGAGGCTGGATCCCCCGAAAGAAGTCTTTGCCGAGAAAATGGGCGGCAAGCTTCCACCACCCCATACTTTGCGGAGCGCTCCACCGCCCCATTCTCTCGTTTCAGCGGAGACTTCTTTCGGGGGATGCAGCCTCTGTCACCCCCTTCTCTCAGCTGGGCAGCTGAGAGAAAGGGGCGGCAGGCTGGATCCCCCGAAAGAAGTCTTCGCCGAGAAAATGGGTGGCAAGCTTCCACCGCCCCATTCTCTCAGCGGAGGCTTGCAGAGGTGGCGGCAGAGCTACGCGCGCAGCTCTCCAAACCGCCGCCGCCCGTTTGGAGAGCTGCTGCCTTCGTCCATGTTTGACGAAAGCAGCAGCTCTCCAAACTGGGGGGTGGAAGTTCTTTTTTTTTTTTTTTTTTTTTGTTCACTGGAGTATAAGCCGAAGTGGATTTTTCAGCCCAAAAAGTGGGCTGAAAAATTCGGCTTATACTCAAGTATATACGGTAATTGTAAACTTTCCTCTCTCTACTTGTGACATGGTGTCAACTACATTTCTATGGGTTGAGCAGTCAGTTCCAAGTCACAAAACATAATAGGGCATGATTCTGCCTAGACCTTCACACTTAGTCCCCTCTCCTCTTTTTACCTTTGATAAAACCTTGTGTGCTTGGAGCATGAAAGTAGTGTAAGAAAAGTAAAGTGTCTAATTCCAGCTGTTAGCAACTGAATCATACTATTTTTTCTACAACTATTTACTGAAGTATCAATTATAATATGTTAGTAATAGTGCAGTCCCATATATGTCTATTTAGAAGTAAATTCCATTTAGTTCAGTGGGGTCTCAGTTATGTATAAGATTGCAAAGTGAAAATATTTTCATGAGGCTTTATTAGATAGTAGAAATAGCTTTTGATTTTCAGCATGCACATAAATATACAGAATTTTGAAATATTTTTATTCATTTATAGTTTTCTAGCACATACACTGCCCAGTAACCGTGTATGAGTTGGATGGCCATGTATTTTGTTTAATAAATTAATGAGGATCATCTTTGTACAAAATAGGCAAATTCCTTGTGTGTCCAATCACATGCCAATAAAGAATATTCCTATTTCTAAAAATAGGAACAATATGATAAAGAATTTACAGCATGTTTGCTTTGGACTTTATCCTGATTGGTAAAAATGAAAATGTAACATTTCTATATGGGTATTTCATAAACATTGAATTGAGCCAAAGAATAGAAAGTTTGTAGCTGTTTGTATAACATGAATGCTGCTTTTGATAGCAATTAATATGCCTATTGGAAAACGTTTGTATCACTTATGTATTGATCATGGATAGGAGATCAGATTGAGCTCTGTAATTGCATGTTTTCACAGTATTTATATTCTCTTATGCATGAATCCCTTATACAGTTCCCATGCCAGACCTTGACTTAGGCTTTTTTGCCATTTGCATATTATTAGTGCTGCACACTATTTTGTTGTTGTTTTGCCCTGAATTAAATTAGTATTGAAAGGTTAAATGAAATTTGCATTCTGAAGAGATTGCCTGGAAAATGAAAAGTAATGCAGTATATCACAAGTTCTTATTATCTCCCAATTTCATGAAGAATCTTACTGGTGATACGTATTCATTTACATTCTCCTTTTTCCATTCAAATTAAATTCTCATTATTAGAAGAATATTCTGAATATTGTCACTTAGTATTTAAATATTCATTCTTTACAGAATTATTAGAATCTTTTAAATAGCAGAAAATGAAAGATTCTCTCTTTTCAAGGAATATTTAGAACAAAATCTATTAAGGCTGGAAAGTCAATGTAGCATAGGTGAATGAGCAGTACCGTAGTCGTTGCTTTAAACCTCATCCTAGTCACTTAGCTTACTAAGGCTGCAATTCTGTTATTCATTGGAGAGTATCCTATGCATAATACTTTTTGAATCTTTTTCTTGAAAGGCAGATAAGTCAATGTGGGGAAGAATAGACTTTTGACAGCCTGGAAATATTTGTCTCAAGATTAAAGTTAGTGGTATTTCCTAGACGTGCCACATAATATACTTCGTATATCTTGAATGCTTCTGGACATTGAGACCTAATAATGTACTTCTTCTTTTCCTATTATTACTAATCAAAAAGAAAGAGTTCAGTGCACAGTAAGAATAAAAAGGCGTTCAGTGATATTTCTCTTCTATTTCTACTCAGCAGAATTTAGTTTCCTAAGAGACAACCATGAATGCCAAAATATAAGATTACAGATAGTAAGTTAGAAAAAAATTATAGATGTAAATCCATTGAATTTGCTTTGATGTACTTTTAAGTTTGTATATAATGCAAATCAGTCCTATTTTGTAAATGTTTTTAGAGATTTTATCACATGCTCTTCACTGAAATAAAAAAGAATATTTTTTGAAATATGAAATAAAAAAGAATTCTCTTGTTTAATTTCAAATTCAATGTGAAGGTGGTTCATATTTTTCTTGTCATGTGAAATGTTCAGAAATGTTTACAATGCTAATATAAGAAAAGTTATAATTTGCCGTTCTCCCAAAGATGCCTGCTGAATGGTAAGAATTTTTCCTTTTCCTGCTGATGATCTGCTCATTTTGCTGCCAAAACTGGTTCTCGGGTAGTGCTGCTTTCTGAATTTGAATGGAAGCACTTAGGAATGACCCAAAACAGCTTTTGAAAGGCGAGGCCCCACTTGGGAAGGGGAGTTGTGAAGATTGTGCAAGCAATCGGAAAGTCATAGGGCAAATCCATCTTCCTTTCAGCAATTCGTTTTCTAAGTATGCCTGGGTTTTAACTTTCGCTGTTTGAATTTATTGCTTCATTTTGCTTTTTGTCTTAAAGTTGACCAGCTGGCTGAATGCTGATTTACTCTAATCTCCTGCTGGACTTTATCTGTTTTTTTTTCTTCTGATTTTTGTTATCTTGAATAACATAACCTTTTCCATATGGAAACACGGCATGCTTTTGGATGATAAAGTGCTTTGATGTATATCTATATTATATTTTCACCATAGGATTTCTGCATTTTATTAATTTGTCAAATATTTGAAGTTTATTTTTTTATTTTTATTTTAATTTTGGATAGAAATATTCAGACAGTATTGTCTTCACTCTGCTCACTGTTTTTGGTCCCCTGTCTAACTCACACAGAGCAATAACGGATTACAGACGAGCAGGATTGGCTGAAAAGACCATTTGGTAACCTTCAATCTATGTTTGAAAGTTTTTTTTTTTAAAAAAAAGTTTAATGAAATGATAATGTCGGTGGAAAATATTCAGATGCATCTAGCTTCTGGATAATTCAGATTCACAAAAGGAATGTGATTTGGAAGCAGTCAATCTGTCGCAAAAAAGTGAGACTGTATAGACTTAAAGTTAATTCAGTAGATTGCATATACCATTTTGAAGTTCAAGCCTCCAAGTCTTTTACAATAGCAGGAATTATACTGCATGGAGAAGTGACAAATTGGCCTTCCCCGGGAGGATCGAAGGAGATAAGGGGTGATGGATTTATCACACTTAATTGGGAACCAATTTCATCTGGACTTGGTTGGAAAAATAGGGTGATTTTGGAGATTGAAGTTATTTAACCAGGCAACAATTGATAAGAGATTGAATTAAAAAAAAACAACTGGATATTTGATCCAGGATGAATTAATGTTAACTTTTGGGATGATTTGTAATTATAAGATACCATGAAAAATTTTCTATGAGCTGATTAACATTTTGTTAACAGAGAGTTTGAAAACTTAGAACTTGACTTTTTTTTATTATTATTGTTCTTCCTGTTAACTATTTTGTCATTAATATAGTATATAGATGACAGTTTAGTAATTTGCAAATAGATTTAATAATTTAAAATTTGGGGGGGTGTTTCATAAGGGGTGGGATATTAATATTGTAGTAATTTATCCATCAGTATTCAACTAGTAGGGATATGTGTATAGGTATTAGTATTTTTTCCAATGCACTTTTTAATGTCTTTTTTGCTATGTGTTTTCTTTTAGTTTGGTTGTTTGTTTTCTAATCTTTTGGAGTTTTGCATTTTAATTTTTTTGAATAAAATGATTAAATTAAAAAAGGAAAAAAAGAGAAGTTGTAAGTTAACATCTATCCATGTGTTATGAGACTCTTAGAATGGTATGAGTGAACAACCAACATCCAATTGAGCCTGAAAGTTGCTGCTGAATTGTCAGTTTTTAAAAAATAATTTATACTGAAAATTTTGTTTATGGTAGTAAAAGCAAATTTAAGCTAAACTTAGAAAAGAGAGATAAAGAAATAATACAGGTTGTCCTTGGCTTAAAGATCACAATTGAGACTGGAACTTCTGTCACTGAGTTGCACCAGATTGAATGACCATTTTTGCCATAGTTGTTAGACAAATCTAGCTTTCCCCATTGACTTCTTGTCAGAAACTAGCTGGGGAGTCACAGGTGGCAATCAAGTGACCATGTGAGACTCCAACTCTTGTAAAAACTTGCAGATTGCCAAGCGTCTGATTTGTGATCAGGTGACCCACAGGGATGATGTGACAGTTGTAAGAGTGAGATATCAGTGTCATCATAACTTCAAAGAGTCACTAAATGGTTATAAGTTGAGGACTACCTGTAAAAGCCGTAAGAAAAGAAAAAGTAAAAGGGAAAAATATTTATTCAAGTCTTTAGCCACTCTTGTATATCCAATAGAAAGCCCTTATTTAGGCCTTTCTCTTGACTTACCATTGGTACCTTCACTTTAATTGTTTTCTGTTTTACAATCTACGCTATTTATTTTTCAGTAGTTTTAATATTTCTACATCAGTCAAAAATTGTTTCACCTCTTTATCCTGTAAAACTCAAAATAGTCCCTTTTACATTTCATAACAACTTTTAGAAATAATCTAACCGTAGCAGCAGACATCGCTGATATTGTGGCTGATAATTTCTGACACTGTTCCTCAGCAATCTGGAGTATATGTCATAATATTTTGTGTCATTCTGTAAATTAAAACACTAACCAAATTCAAAGGGCAAGCTTTCTTTTTCTTTTCTACCTGGAATCTTTAATCCCCTATAATGTCCAGTTTCTGAAACATAAAAGTTTTGAATTTCTGTTATTGCTTAGGATAGACAAAAGACGTTTTTAGAACCAGTCTATACTGGTTCTTCTGTTTTTGCCATGGTCATCAACTCATTCAGAGATGTGCTAGTTCACAATTGTTTCCCCTGAAGTCCTAAATTGTTAATTTTAATCTGACAGATGGGAATTTGACTAATTCCAGTATAGTTATAATTATTGTAATATACTGTAATTTAGTTTAAATCAATTCAGGTTTATTTTTTGTCTGGGGAGTGCCTGTTTCTTTATCCTGCTCCGACATGCTTTTTGAAGTATAGATTTAGTATGCTACTAAAAGTGTTTTTGCTTTTCTTTTCTTTTCTGTTTTTGACCTAAATAAAGGTGGTACACTTCTTTTTTACTTATTGGAAGAATACTATCCAGTTAGGGTGGTAATATAATATTTTCACTATTTGGATTCTTTCTTGGGATTGTATGCTTGTGTCAGTTTTTATTTTAAAATGTTTTTAAACTTTTAAATATTTTTCTGTATATGTGCATAAATGATTAGTAAATAGTTGTAATGTTGTTGTACTCTCTTCCACAATAGTAAGCTGTGCAGAAAAATGCTATGAATGAAACACTGGATGAATGAATGAAAAGCCCTGCTTTTCAACCTCTCAACATGGCAGGACTACAACTCATGACCCCAGCTTCCTCTCCAATGGGTCCTTTTTTTGGACTACCATGGCAACAAGAAGCAATTCATGATAACATTTACACACCAAGAAAATACCAGGTACTAATTGTAATGCTGATATTTACAATGAAAATGTTTGTATCTTAAGAGTATATTTCTGTTAGGTTATGCGTTCATTACAGATATTTTTGTCTCTACTTGC
Organism: Vipera ursinii; assembly: GCF_947247035.1. Taxonomy (NCBI): domain Eukaryota; kingdom Metazoa; phylum Chordata; class Lepidosauria; order Squamata; family Viperidae; genus Vipera; species Vipera ursinii. The sequence goes on from NC_139512.1 coordinate 40,027,055, forward strand.
TAACACTAGAAGTAGAAAAGATACAGTCATCTCTGTGTTATCATTTTGTGTCCAGGAATTTCAAAATTGAAGTACTGTACTATAGTATCTAGAAAGCAATACTAACCTATTTTACCTTAATCGAAAGAACAATACATAAAATATAATATTTCTAGTGGGCTTTCCCATTTCCCTCTTGATGCACCAGAGAGCCAGAGTCCATTCCTAATAGATTATTATTGTAATGAGAATGGTGGAGAGAAAATAAAACAAAATCAACAGTTTTCTTATCCAAGTGTAAAAATGATTCTTTGCCTTTTGTTTGATTTGCATAATTTAGGATACATTGTCTATTTTACTTTTATCATAAATGCTGCTCCATTCTAATTGTCAGTATTGGTAGCTTGCTTGTTTGCAGTGTTCGTCAAATCTATGTGCTCCTTTAAGAAGAGATGATTAACCTGTTTTAGAGAAAATCCAAGGCATTGCTCAACCTTGGCAATTTGCTGGCTAAGGAATTCAGTCCACACATCTTAAAGTTGCCATGGCTGAGAAGAACAAAGTATGGGAAATTCCAATGGATGCTGGAATTCTAGAGGGCAAGAAGTGGATATGTAAACTATAGATTGCTTGACAGGGAGGCATACCTATGAAAACTGTATGGAGTTGCTCAGGCAAATTCTGTGAGAGACAGCACTTCAGTCCAGTTGTAAGAGACGACACCTCAAGTACTGTTCTGATATTGGTTCATTCTCTCTGATTAATCATTAGGGGCCAGATAATTCAAGGATGGCAAATTAATCAGAATGTTTAATAACTGAAAGAAGCCTTCCAAAACTTTGATGTAAACTGAGAACTGAGATTATGTGATTCAACTAACACACAAATACTCTGATATCTAAAACCATGATCTATCCCCAGACCCTCTCAGAGATCTGCAAAATCAAAATTATTTTCCAGCCTATGTTGAAAAATAATACAGTGTTAAAATCCTATCAAACAATTGTGACAAGTGGTAGTGGCAGCAAATGTGTCAACAGTAATTTTCAATACAATAAATATTGATTAATATAAACCATCTGAAGTTGAAACTCAAATACTCTGGCCACCTAATGAGAAGGAAGAACTCACTGGAGAAGAGCCTAATGCTGGGAAAGATTGAGGGCAATAGAAGAAAGGGATGACAGAGTATGAGGTGGCTGGATGGAGTCATTGAAGCAGTAGCTGTGAGCTTAAATGGATTCCAGAAGATGGTAGAGGACAGGAAGGCCTGGAGGAACATTGTCCATGGGGTTGCGACGGGTCGGACACGACTTTGCAACTAACAACAACAAATATAAATCATATAAACAAAAAGTTATTTTGGATTATCAATAATTTTTAAATCTGAGAAAAAGTCTGTGAGAAAAATGTTTTAAAAAATCTTTGGAAGTGGCTGGCAGGGAGTGCTGAAAAGTGCTGTGCAAGACTCAGTAGTTGTTATAGCAAATAGGTAGAGATCTTGAAGACTGTGGAGAATACCTTGTTGTATCAGTTGTGTGATTATGGCCTTGTTGAGCCTGCTCTTGAATGGTGCTCTTAAGGCTGGCTTGTTCCAATCGAGATCTGTAAGGAGCTTGAAGATTTCAACCTATGTTCTCATGCTGTTGTTGCTCTGGCAGAGCTGGTAGATGTGTTGTTTGGTAGTTTCCATCTGAATAGGGTTTCCAAAACGGTCTCTGAATCTGGTGAGGAAGTTTGGGAATTATCCAGAACAGGCTCATTGGAGAATCCCTTGTTGAGTCAGAATCTGTACTTGCTATATCAGTTGTTGAAGATTTGCTGCAAAATACCTCATTTTATCTTCTATGCCAGAGGTCCCCAAAATTATAGGCATCAGGGACCGGTTCCATGCCTGTATCCCGCAGATGGGGCTTTGCTTGTTTGTGTGGACTGGTTGCTGGCATGCCGCAGCCCGGTACTGGTCCACGGACCGGGGGTTGGGGACCCCTGTTCTATACCATCTTAGCATCTTGCAGATAGAACATATGTCTAGTTCGTCCACTGTTGTGGCATTTTTGGGGTCTGAAGCTATAGCCTGGATATTCCAGAGTCTGTGAAAATCTTGGTGAAGAGGAGTAGTTAAGATTAATGTCAAGTACCAGGGAAATAAGGAAATCCAGTCAGGTCAAATGAATATAAAGGTTTATTGCAAGCTTAAGCTCTCTACAAGAATCTGAACTGCTAATGGTCAAAGCAAGTTGGTGATAGATCAGATTAAATGAAATTCAAAGTGAACTGGATTTAGATCACTCGTGGGCGTGAAGGGACTCGACACTGATAATGCGTTTGACCTCTTCCCTCAGGCTGTTCCTGGTCATCTCCTACACATGGTGTGGTAACAAACATGACATCTACTCTCATCCTGAACCAGTAATTTTTGTGAAACAAGTGTTCATTCATAGAGAAAGTCTTGTGGATCCCTGGTGGCCAGATATTGAGCCCTGAAATAGGCATCCTGTTGTAGTCTAATCTGACTGCGAGATCTATCATTGGCAAAAGTTAACTGACAGCCAGCGTAAATCCCACAGGACTGGTACTGCATTAATAAACCAAAATATTCCCATATCTACTTTAACCAGTTTAAATTCCCCAGTGGTTTTCAAGGGCAGCTCTATGTGGAACAAATTGCATTAGTCCCTTTATGAGGTGACAGAAGCCCATACAGTCAAGAGCAAAACTTCCTGTCCCAGAAATGGCTGGGAATTTATTACTTATTTATTTATTATACAGCACAAGGTGTAATTGTTTTAAAGCCTTCTCAGTCACAGCCTGCAATCGCTTTTCAAGCAGTACTTTGAATCCAGAAAAATCCCAATAATGCTGAGCCATTGTATTTCAATGACTTCAAAATGTTCTTTAGAAGCAAGAGACAATATTTGATTTGGCTCTCTCTGGCCTATTAAGTATTTTTTTTAAAGATACTTGATTGATTAGTCTGACATCTTACTTATTCAAGTAGTTTTAAAAAAATAAAAGTGTGTTTGTTTTAGGTGGAACTCCTGGAAGCAGCTCTGGATCACAATACTATTGTCTGTTTGAACACTGGCTCAGGGAAGACTTTTATTGCAGTACTACTCATTAAAGAACTCTCTTATCAGATCCGGGAAGACTTCAAAAAAAAAGGAAAAAGAACAGTATTTTTGGTTAATTCCGGTATGGATTTAATGTAATTTAATCAAAAGGAGGAGATCATTTTTAATTTTACAATAAAATTAGACTGGGGTTTTAAAATAAGAAAATGAAATGTTTTGTTAACAGGCAAGATGAAATTGAAATTGTATGGCTGTATGTGTTAAAGATTGAATATAATCATTCTGTGACAAATAAACTTAACTGAGAAGTGTCCACTTTTCGTAGACCTAATATGCATGATTCTAATGTGTGTAAGAGAGCCAGTTTGATGTAGTGGTTACACTGTCAGGCTAGAAACCAGGAGACTGGGAATTCTAGTCCCACGTTAGGCACAAAGCCAGCTGGGTGATTTTGGGCCAATCATTTTCTTTCAGCGTAATGGGAAAAAGAAAGAAAGAAGGAGGTAATGGGAAAAAGAAAGAAACCTTGGCAAGAAAACAGCAGGGACTTGTCCAGTTAGTCTCCAAGAATCAGGCGATTGAACAGAAGAGAAAAAATGGTTGTATGTGTACTTGAGAATACATGTCAAAGTGTTTGTTTTACTATCCCTAACTCTCTTTTCTTTCCTATAAAGCAAACCAAGTTGCTCAGCAAGTATCAACTGTTAAAACACATTCTGATCTCAAAGTAGGAGAGTATTCAAGTTTGGAAATAACAGAAGCATGGACAAAAGAAAGATGGAACCAGGAATTTGCTAAGTATCAGGTAAGGTATCTTTATATTTTTTAAACTATAAATTTGACATGATTAATTTTCTCTGGTAAAGAATTGTGTGTTATTTCAATAAACATAACATAAATGTTCTTTGAATATAGGCAGAGTAGAATTAGGAAAGGTGTGAGAACTGGAATATTAAATATAGTCGTACCCATTTATGTGGGATATACAGTCAAAGTGTGTAGCTTACTCTATTATTTGTGTAATGTTATATGAAAAATATTAATTATCTAAATAAAAATTACTTTTATAAACTTCCTAGTGGTTCTCTAGATTGCTCTTACTGCACAAACAGAAGCAAGGGTCTAGATATGAAGGATGATGATAAGAAGCCCTGAAGTCTGTTAGAAAGCCAGCGTAATGAAGTCCTTAAGGCACCAGGCTAGAAATCAGGAGACTGTAGTTCTAGTCCCACCTTAGGCTCAAAGTCAGCTGGGTAATCTTGGCTGGTCATTCTCTCTCAGCTTAGGCAGAAGCATGACAAACCACTTCCAAAAGTGTTGTCAAGAAAGCTATAGCGACAAATCTAGGCAGTTGTCAGGAGTCGATACACCACCTACCACCCCCATCCCCCAACTATTTATCATTAATCTTTCCTTATCTCAAACCAGAGCTTGGTATACTAATGATGTTCTGAGCTACTTTGCTTCATGTGGATACAGGGATGCAAAATGCTGTGTTCCTTTTTAAAGAAGAGGAAAGTTGGCTCGCAGGCACAACTTTAAGGGATTTTTACCCTTAATTGGCATTCCTTTGAATTTCTGTCAATTAGATATTACAGTAAAAATGTCTTTAGAGGTTTTTTAATCTAAGACCTAATTTTCTTCATAACAGATTTTTAAAATGGTAGAATGGCAATCTCTTTGTTTCCTTGGTTTTGTTTAATAGGAATATTATAGAACGGCACTACAAATATTGTCTAATTTGACAAAGTAGGATGTTATTGTTCAATTTGAGCAGCCTTTGAATAGGATTCAAATGTGCTTTGCCTCATGTGGCCTGAAGTTTAAATAAAAGGCCAACTTCTGGGTTACAGACTGTTTTTATGTAAAAATAAACAAGTGTTCCATTTTTAATGTTGACTAAATTAAGTAACCTTTAGCTCTTTCCATAGGAATAATGCTATTTTTCTCTTTATGTTTTTCCAGGTTCTGGTTATGACCTGTCAGATTGCTTTGAATGTTTTAAAAAATGAACATTTAGCCCTCTCAAACATTAATCTCCTTATTTTCGATGAGTGCCATCTTGCAATCCAGGATCATCCTTATAGAGAAATTATGAAGGTATATTACTCAGCTAGGGACTTACTCTTCAATTTTCAGTGCACATCAGTTAGGAAAAGTATTTATAAGATGTCCAGCACTACAAAGAAGCTGAAAAGCTCCTTTGAAGCAGGTAGCGAATACAGGTATCCTTGACTCAGTCGCTGATGGGACCAGATTTCTAGTCATAAGTCGTTATGGTCGTAAGTCCAAGCACCCACATAAGCAAACCAGATTTTCTGCCTGATTTTTTTGCAGTGGTTATTAAGAAAATTACTGTAGTTGTTAAGTCAATCCACAGTTGTTAAGTGAACATAAGAGCAAGCCTATTCTTCTGAAAGGTGTAATTTTTTTTGCCAGAAACCGCACCAAGTGCCTAAAATGCAGTCTGACTGTAAGGTGTGTGTGGGGGGGGCATTTTACAATAGCCAGAAGTATTTTATTGGCCCATTTTAACTTTAAATAGTTGCTTTGTGACTGGTTACCTCAAGTACGTTCTTTCCTGGAATCTTTCAGCTATTGCGTGAGCTTTGAGAAAGTTCCAATTTCTTTATAGAGGTAGTGAAATGTGTTGCTTGCTCTTTGTCTATGCTGAAGGACCTTTTTGACTTCAGATCTGAAGGATTGTACATTCCTAATTTAGTTATATATAAACGTTCATATCCTTCCCTTCCAGTGTTTATGTTTCACTCATGGTGGGATATAAATTTTGGAAGAAGTACTCTTCCAGTGCAAAAATTGCAGGGGCTAGCAAATATGGTTTACTATCATATTACAGGTAGTCCTTGACTTACAACTTTAATGGAGACTGCCTATTATGGTTGCAAGTTGCAAAAGTTGTGAACCAGGTCATCACATGACCGATCTGATTTTATGATTGTTTTTACAGTGGTCATTAAGCAATTATGGTCATTAGGTGAATCTGGTAATTAAGTGAATGCTGTGTTTGTTAAGGAAACCATTGTTCATTATGGGACATCTTTGCAGAAAACTGGAAGTAAACACCAATTTTAGTCAAAAAGCATAATAAATTACAGTTGCATGACATAGGATGCTACAAATGGCCATAAATGTAGGCCAATTGTCAAGAGCCCAAAATGTGGTCACATGACCATAGGGGAGCATGCCTTCAGAACTGGGTCGTAAGTACCTTTGGTGAGGGTGATTTTAACTTTGAATGGTTGTTGACAACCAGTTATAAATCATTCTCGATTTACCTTTATATAATTAGATACTGATATAGTAAAAATATGTTGTTCATTCTGATAGCAGCTTTTCCATTGAAAAGTTTAACAGTCTGTGTCCTGTTAAGATTCACAAGTGAATAGAGCATATGCATTTACTCAGCAAATTCTGCTAAAGTGAATGAAAGAAGAATTGGGTCTATCTGAGCTGAATGGCCAGTGGCAAGCTTTTTTTTACAAGTGTGCAAAGTTATTTTTGTATTAATTCAGAGTAAAAAAAATGCTCGGGAGTATTCTTTGCTCTTGGTTTTTGGGGTAGTATAAGATGGAAAGGAGCATGGCATAAACATATTTTTTTGTCGAGATTTATTTTATTGATTATACTTAGTAACTGATGTTTGCAATTTGTATTAAAATGATCTATTTGGAGAATATGATCTCGTTGCCAAATGTTAAATAAAAGGATGTAGGGAATTTACTTAAATAGCCAAGTTACTGCAGAATCTATAAAGTCAATGTGTGGAACTTTAAAATTCCAGCACCATAAGAATTGGACTTCCTCCTTTGGGACTGTATAGCAGAATAAATGCAGTCTCATAACAAAGGCTGGGGTAAGTTCCCCTGTGGAATGGATTGAAAACCATTGCAAAATTCTAACTTCAGATTTATTGTGTATGGTCAGAGTTACTATGTTTTAATATCAGCACAGTATTAAAAATAAAACCTAGATCTATGTGTAAACAGTAAAACATTTTTTGTTTTTCTCACATTGTTCTGGCATTCTTTTCCATACTGAAAAATAGCTATAGAATTTCACATTTTATTATTGAATTCTTTCTTATCCCATCCTTGTATTTGAATGAACCCTTGGATTTCTTTTCAATTTCTTTTCAGCTTTGTGAGAGTTGTCCATCCTGTCCTCGAATCTTGGGATTAACTGCTTCCATTTTAAATGGAAAATGTGATCCGGCAGAGTTAGAGGAGAAGATTCAAAAATTGGAGAAAATCTTAAAGAGCAGTGCTGAAACGGCAACTGATTTAGTAGTTCTGGACAGGTATCTTACCACATGTTTCTGAATGTTGAATGTCATTCATGAACATTTATATGGAAAAAGTGATACGATTGTGCTTATCTAGAATATCAGCATTTTGATTTTGTTTATTTTTAATGGAATTTTAAATCTGTTTTGATAATGTCAGCTTGCATGTTGTATTTTCATAGTCTCATATAGTTTTTAAATACCATGTAATCTCTTAAATTATTAGCATCTTGCATTTATTAACTCAACAATTATAAACAATTTTTTTTGTTTTTTCGTGGGAAAGATATACTTCTCAGCCATGTGAAATTGTGGTGGATTGCGGACCATATTCTGACAAAAGCGGGCTCTATGAAAGACTGTTAACAGAGCTGGATGATGCGCTTAGCTTTCTGAATGATTGCAACATATCTGTACATTGTAGAGAGAGAGATTCTATCTTAATTTCTAAGCAGGTATAGACAACAATTTATGCATCATTGTTATCTTATTAAAATTGCTTTACTATATTTTAAATCATGTAGTTTCACATAAATTTTAACCTTCACAAATGTTCCGTTTCTTCATTTATTCACCATGAGTTTTCTATTAATAGCTAATTAGGAAGTTAAGATAAATGCTGTAAGTTCTAAACGTCAAACCTGAGAATTTTTAAAAAAATACGTAAGAATTTTAGTCAAGATTAAGTTAGAGGCAAGTTGCAGAATTCTCTCCTAATATTTTACTAGGAATGGCCAAGAAACAGCAATATGAAGTGTACAATTTTGGTAATAAATAAAAAAACACCTTTGTATTTTCTTGTTCGTTTTTAAATAGGTGGTGTAAAGCCCTTGTTGGGCTATCTTTGTTTTTTTAAAGATTAATTTTAGGACATGCATATATTGTATAGTTATTTGTGTATTTATCTGGTGGTTAAGGTAGCAGATTAGGAACTAGAAGACTTGAGTTCTAGTCTCGCCTTAGGCATGAAAGCCAGCTGGGCGAATCTAGCTCAAAACATCAGGCTCAGGTGAAAAGCCACTCAGTCAATTCCTGTCAGAACCAATGGATCAACACTCAGTTTATCAAAAAGAAAAAAGACAAGAAGAAGCAGCCCCTGCACTTTGAGAAAGCACTAGGTAGGAAAAATTATATAAGTGAATTATGGCAATTGAGTTCCCTTAAATCTGCAGGAATCCAAACTAGGAGGACAAAAGAAATTATCTGGTTACCTGTGAATCAGATGTGTATTCCTACATTCCAAATCAATCATTACCCTAGTATTGTGATTTATTTTCCCTCATTTTTTCTTACATATTCATTGTTTATTTCGGTATCTATGCTAGTTGAAAAATACGTTATAACTCTGATGCGAGTCATGTTTGATTTATATTAATAATAATTTGCTCAGTTTCAACCTCATGAGAAATGAATATGAAGATATATTCATTACTGATATCCTTTTGAATTCTTATGAAATTAATTACTGACTAAACCTAATAATAGAATATACACAAGTGCATTGATAAATTTTTCTTTGGTTGCAGATACTGTCAGACTGTCAGGCAGTGTTGCTTGTTCTAGGGCCGTGGTGTGCAGATAAAGTAGCTGGGATGATGGTGAGAGAGCTACAGAAGTACATTAAGCATGAGCAAGAGGAGCTGCACAGGAAATTTTTATTGTTTACAGATACTTTCCTAAGGAAAATTCATGCACTCTGTGAAGAACACTTCTCACCTGCCTCACTTGACCTGAAATTTGTAACCCCAAAAGTAATAAAACTGCTTGAAATTTTGCGCAAATATAAACCCTATGAACGGCAACAATTTGAAAGCGTTGAATGGTATAATAATAGGAATCAAGATAATTATGTATCTTGGAGTGATTCTGAAGATGATGATGAGGATGAAGAAATAGAAGAGAAAGAGAAGACAGAGACTAACTTTCCTTCTCCCTTTACCAATATTTTATGTGGAATTATTTTTGTGGAACGAAGATACACTGCAGTTGTATTAAACAGGTATATCTCTTCAGTAAAATGAAAAGTATTGTATGTAACAAAAGGGCACAATGTTAATTTGGAATAACTGTTCAGCCATTCAGTGATATACATACTAACCCTTTAGAAAAGGACACATAGATCCACAGAAATGCTCTTTTAAAATTTTAAAATGTCATTTAGTGGTATGTATTCCTATTTTGATATATTCCTATAATGAAGAAACTAAAAATTTAAATTTTAAATTTTCCTTTAAATTTTTTCCCCCTAGGGCAGGGAACCACCTTTCTTCCTTAATAATTTCTTGTCAGCATAGCAGTTCTAGTATCCAGCTTTCAATGGCTCATTTTGTCCATTACTAACAAAAAGCAGTATGTTCTTACATTTGAAATGGTCAACAGCTTCAAGTGGTTAAGCCACCAGGCTAAGACACCAAGAGGTCTAGTCCCACCTTAGACATGAAAGCTGACTGGGTGACTTAAAGCCAGTTACTCTATCAGCCCAACTCACCTCACAGGGTTGTTGTAGGGAAAATAGGAGGAGAAAGGGGCATTAGGTACGTTTGCTGTCTAATTATTTAATAATAATAATATAATATAGAATAAATATATAATTAAAAAATTAATAAATTTAATATTAAATAATAAAGGCAGGATAAAAAAATCAAAAAATGGTTGCGATGAATCTCTGCTATGTACTACATTCCTACAAAGAATTATTCTGTTTCATATTCAAGTTCATTGTGTTATTTCTTTGGCTGACACATCAAATAAATTGCTATAATGAATATTTCTTTTTTTCTGCTCTCTTCTGGTAGTTACAAATTCCCCTTATGTAGTCAGCCTTATGGCTCAGCCAATATGCATTTTCTCAAAACCCAAAGAATTAATCAGATAGTTGTATGTTTGTTTCACATAAAAGAAACAACCAGACGGTTTGGCAAAACCTGAGAAACTAAGGAGTACAAGCCTGTTTTGTAATTTTAAAAAAATCCTAAAGGGAACTTCAAAGAGAACCAATTAAGACTATTTAAGAATGCTAATAGTAGACAAGGAAGCAAAATGAACTGAATATCTGTAGCAGGGTTGCATAGTTGATGCAGAACCCTCATCATCTTGAGAATAATTTTACAACCAAAAGGCTTTAACAAATGCCTAATTTATTTTTTTGTTTAAATTTTCACTTCATTTTATATTTATTTTTCTGAAGTTTATCTTGCCAAAACCGATTTGTTTTTCCTCATTCCAACAAATTTAAACCCAGTTATTATGAATTATATGAAACTGTTATTAATATCTGTATTTCAGCAAAAATATAAAAAATAATATTTTAAAGATTCGTTTTAGTTAAAAATCACCTAATTTGTGGAAAGTCCTTTTGTTTCTGTGCACACACCTATGAGCATCTGTAGGAATGTGTATGTGTATTTTTATTGTATGCTGCATGCCACAAATTAGATGTCAGGTTCATATTTCTGTCATTTTCCCATAAGTTTTAATCTAAAAAATTAAAACCACTAGATTTTTAGGAAGATTTAAACTTCCATGAACCATATTTTTTCATATTAACTTTTTGTTCCACATGTAATTTATATGAAAAACATGTTCCACATATAAGATATGAAAGACATGTAAGACATTCTTTGTCAGTGGACTTGAGTTTAAATAATTTTAAAAGAATGAATGCAACCTGTGTGCATATCATAAGAAAATCAATTACTGTACCTCTATTTTCAGTATTGCTTATCCCCAAAATTCTTATATTTTTTCAACTTTATACATCTTCCAAAATATGTGTAATATATTTAGGTTGATAAAAGAAGCTGGCAAACAAGACCCAGAGCTGGCTTACATCAGCAGCAATTTTATAACTGGACATGGCATTGGAAAGAATCAGCCCCGTAGCAAACAGATGGAAATAGAATTCCGAAAGCAGGAAGAGGTAACTTTAATGAAAATAATTGTAGATAAATGTGGTGTATTTTCTTGTATCAGAACCCTTCATTAAGAAATTCCCCATCTTGAATGTTGTGAATATCAGTATATAAAAGGAATGTATTTAAAGCTTCTGAAATAAATTGGATGTGTGCATTTAAAAAAAATCAAAATGTAAGACCAAGCATTCATACCTTCTTTAATGATAGCATTTGACTTAATATTAAGAATTAAGATTGTTGTTGGAAATATCGTCGTGTAAAAACAAGTATTTTAGCATCAGTAGCTGCTGTTTCTTCTCCCCACTCCTCCCTCCATGCACACACACCTGTGCTTGTAGTACATGTGGCTCTTTTATCTCAATTTTCTTCTAATTCTTGACAGAACCAGATGAAATTTGCAGACAAAATTTACCCTTGCTAAGTTCAAACCTGGCAATTTCACTTACTGAGATGAGATTTTTTAAAAATATTTTATACTCTTACGTTTTTAATAGTCAAGATAAAATATGGAATAAAAAGTGTAAAAAAATCCAGGAGTTTTGACATGTGCGATTAATTTGTTTCCTTTTTCCTTCCTTCCTTCACATCGTAGACTCTTTTGAGGGGGGTTTAATATACATTTAAAATATTCTGTCTTAGTATCCCTATAAAATCTTAATTTTTCCAATTGCACCAAAGTCTTAGGATTTGAATGGATTATGGCTGTGGAGCTCTTACAGAGGGATTTGACAATCCAACTTTTTTCTAACAAACATCTACATTTCAAGATCTTATTAATTCCCCCTTCCCCAAACTTTTTCTAATGATTGTGCTGCTGGGAAGGAGAAGAATCAGAATGAATACCAGTATGTGGTGTATTAGTCATGGTACCAGAGTTGAACTGGGAAGGACTAAGTGCTGAAATGGTCTGGTGATAGAACACAACATCAATAAAACTGATTAGCAATAGGAGCTACACTTCATCTCCAGTGTTTTCATTATTAGAGAGGTTAGGCTGAAATCTATCCCTTTTTGAACAGTTATCCTAGGTCTTTAGTCCTCCAGTGCTAAACAAAGTACCAGAAATGTTCAGATTCAATTCATTTTAGAGGAGTTCTGTTTCAGTTCATATATTTTCCATTTATCCAAATAAGTAACTGATTCATTTAACTCCCATTTTTTCATGTCACATATAATAAAATGTAGCTACCAAACTGACATTTTTAGTCCGGGAAATGTAGTTAGCTTTAATGTTACAAGTTAGGCAAATGTACCTGGATTGTGCCGGACAGTATTAGTGAAACTTGGTTGTTATGCTTTGTCATGTAACTATATGTTCTTTGATTTTTTTTTTACTTGTAAGCATCAGCTTTAAGAATTTTTATATCATCAAACTTGAGTGTTAAGTTTCAATGAGACATGCTATGTTATAAAATATGACTAGATATTTAGAAAACTAAGCTGGTTTGCTTTTTCATTACTTTAGATACTCTTAGTTACTAGTTCACTGAACTGAAATTTAAGGATCTCAGAACTATATTGGCTGGAATACTTTTTTATTATTTTACTGCTTTTGGGGAAATTATTTTTGCTCAGTGGAAAATGGAAATGATTAATACTTTAGTATTAATACTAATTACTAATTAATACTAATGTGAATCATTTGAAATATTTCTGTAACCAAACTTCATTCATATATAATTAAATACAATTCAGGATTGCCATTATTAAAATGTTATCATTAATGGCAAAAACTTCCAGTACAGTTCTTTAAATGAGCTTGTTTCAATAAACTAGAAATGTATTTTAGTGTTTGGTATATTTTATTTTTCAAATGAAGCAAATGACAGTAAGTAAAAGTACCAATGAGTAATTCTTAGCTCATAGATGAGAATGTAGTACTATTCTGCTACTTGTTAACACTGCCAGGAAATCTCAGGAAAAGAGACAGCTTGTGTTTGAAACACCTTTTTGGAATTAAATCTGCACTTCGATCAAATTGTGGGAATGTTTTCTCTGTCTTCAGTGACAAGAAAATCTGGAGAGTCCTGGGCTTACATTTTAGAATATTGAATTTTAGAGAAGTGACAAATAAGTGGATTCTACACAAGTGTTTTAAAGATAATGCAGCATAATTTGGGGAACAAAACTGATATAAAGACGTGTAGAAATTATTTTTCCTAAAATTAAGTATTCCCTAAAATTGTAACCTGTTATGTTTGTATTTCTGTAATGTTTTATTCTTCTTAAAATAATTGTATTGGAATTTTTAATTTTGTTGAGGAAGAAAATTAAAATAAGTTTTAAAAACTATAACTTTTATTCCAAACCATTGGATTATAAGTAGAGTTCTGCAAGTATTGGAATATTAAACTTTTGTAAAGATAATGACTTTACAACAGATGGTCTTAGAAATATGTCTTCTTGGTTACTTTATAGGTACTTAGAAAATTTCGAGCACATGAAACCAACTTGCTAATTGCAACTAGTATTGTAGAAGAGGGTGTTGACATACCAAAATGCAATTTGGTGGTTCGTTTTGATTTGCCCACAGAATATCGTTCCTATGTGCAATCCAAAGGAAGAGCCAGGGCACCAATCTCAAACTATATCATGTTAGCTGATTCAGACAAAATTAAATGTTTTGAAGAAGATCTTAAAACCTACAAAGCGATTGAGAAGGTATGTGACAAAAGAAGTCCATGTTACTGAATCATAAAGGAATTTGGGGTGGGGGGGTTATTTATTTATTTATACAAAAGCTTTAGCCTATTCCACTTCCAAATAACAGAGTGGCTTACAGGATTAATATTGGAAAATTAGAAACAGAAATCAACTGATACAATTAGCATAATCAACCTGATGCAAGGTAACATAATCTTACTCATCCCCAAATGTTTAAAAAAAAGTTTTTATGGTTCTAAAACTATAAAACAGTGATTTAGTTAGACAATTTTTCTTAAAAGTGGAAGAAATGCAAAAAATAATTAATTGAGAAAGATGTCTTGATAACTAAAGGAGAAAAAAGAATATGCTTAGAAGATTATATTGCCCAAAGATGGCTGAACAAATCTGTTATCCATACTGGAAGATCCACAGAAAGATGACTAAATACAGTAAGAAAGAGACCTAGGATTTTCAGATGAATTAATAACTAATAGTCATCTCAGTAGACTCGTCTACTATTTATATATTTGTATTTTGATAAAGTTAAAAACATTAAAAATTTATTCACATGCACATGCTTTAAAAGAGGTTTTGAAATCGGCAATTTCTGCATGCACCCAGTTGCAAAGATAGCTGGGAGTAATTTCTGAAGCAGTTATGCCAGCCGTTTTAAAGACACAAATGGTTTAACTATTGAAAAATAGTACTTCATATATGTTCTTGCATGTTCCAAAGCAGTTTTTTTGAACCATTTGGAGAACCCAGATATTTATAAAAAGTACAGAAATTAATTTATGTGCTAATACTCATAAAATAGTATACAGAGAGACTCTGATGTATCTTTTTTCTGACAGAAGCCAAGGAATCTTAACATTAATTATCTCTGAGTCAATGTTGTTAGTTTCTTTTTCTTAGCTGGAATGTATTGTTAACGTTGGTGTGACCTCTTTCATGATAGTAGACTGATAATTCTTCCCTTAAAAGGGCTGGGACCTAATATAAAGTTAGTAAAAATATAGCCCATAAATAAACGCATTGTATCTTAATTATTCTTAAATATTCTGTAATAGATATTTTTCACTCTTGCTGTTAATGTAATCTCAGGGCTGAATGCATATAATGTTCTTACCATTCTCTATTAATTTATTTTTTTCAAGATTCTGAGGAACAAATGCTCAAAGTCTGTTGATATTAGTGAAACAGAAAATGAGCCTATTATAGATGATGATGACATCTTCCCACCATATGTCTTGAGGCCAGAAGATGGTGGTCCAAGAGTCACAATAAATACTGCTATTGGGCACATTAATCGGTATGATGACTATTGTTCCCCTATTTAGCTGTATATTTTACATGATATAAAGCAGTATTTTAATTAAATGCTGGCAACTGTATTGTTTTAAGCATTTGTCTATTAAGGTTACCGTGAGGGAAAAATTATTTGATCCCTTGCTGATTTTGTACGTTTGCCCACTGATAAAGAAATGATCAGTCTATAATTTTAATGGTAGGTTTATTTTAACAGTGAGAAACAGAATAACAACAAAAATACCCAGAAAACACATTTCAAAAAAGTTATACATTGATTTGCATTTTAATGAGTGAAATAAGTATTTGATCCCCTATCAATCAGCAAGATTTCTGGCTCCCAGTTGTCTTATATACAGGTAACGAGCTTAAAGGGAGTGTTCCTAATCTTAGCCTGTTACCTGTATAAAAGACACTTGTCCACAGAAGCAAATCAGTCAGATTCCAACTCTCTACCATGGCCAAGGAGCTGTCCAAGGATGTCAGAGATTGTAGACCTACAATCATGAGAACTACAAGGGAGGAACTTGTCAATGATCTCAAGGCAGCTGGAACAATAGTCACCAAGAAAACAATTGATAACACAGTATGCCGTGAAGGACTAAAATCCTGCAGCGCCCACAAGGTCCCCCTGCTCAAGAAAGCACATGTACAGGCCTATCTGAAGTTTGCCAATGAACATCTGAATGATTGGGTTAAAGTGTTGTGAGAACTGGGTTAAAGTGTTGTGGTCAGATAAGACCAGAATCGAGCTCTTTGGCACCAAGTCAACTCACCGTGTTTGGAGGAGGAGGAGGAATGCTGCCTATGACCCGAAGAACACCACCCCCACCGTCAAACATGGAGGTGTAAACATGTTTTGGGAGTGTTTTTCTGCTAAGGGGACAGGACAACTTCACCACATCAAAGGAACAATGGACAAGGCCACATACCATCATATCTTGGGTTAGAATCTCCTTCCCTCAGCAAGGACATTGAAAATGGGTCTTGGATGGGTATTCCAGCATGGCAGTGACGCAAAACACATGGCCAAGGCAACAAAGGAGTGACTCAAGAAGAAGCACATTAAGGTCCTGGAATGGACTAGCCAGTCTCCAGACCTTAATCCTATAGAAAATCTGTGAAGGGAGCTGAAGGTTCGAGCAGCCAAACATAAGCCTCAAAACCTTAATGACTTGGAGAGGATCTGCAAAGAGGAGTGGGACAAAATCTCTCCTGAGATGTGTGCAAACCTGGTGTCCAACTACAAGAAACATTTGACCTCTGTCATTGCCAACAAGGGTTTTGCCACCAAGTACTAAGTTATGTTTTGCAAAGGACTCAAATACTTATTTCACTCATTAACATGTAAATCAATTTATAACTTTTTTGAAATGAGTTTTTCTGGATATTTTTGTTATTCTGTCTCACTGTTAAAATAAACCTACCATTAAAATTATAGACTGATCATTTCTTTGTCAGTGGGCAAATGTACAAAATCAGTAGTGGATCAAATATTTTTCCCCTCACTGCACACTTAAGGATTTTATGTCCCACAAGAAATAAGGCAACCAAAATCCATTTATTGTTTCATTATTACTTTTTCTGAAATATATTTAATATTGGAGGATAGGGAGGGAGTGAAATGGAAGAGAGATACCAATGTAATTTTAATATAAATAATTCTGCAATATGGGGTCCTTATTTCTTTCTGATCTTGATTATTTGCTTGTAGGTATTTTATTACATGATTACTGGTAGGTAACATCATCCATGCTGGACTAATGATGTTACCTAGTTGGGTAATGAAATGTCTGCAAGCAAACAACCAAGCTCAGGGAGCACCAAGGACTCCACAGAATTGTCCTTAGCTAAATCTTGGGATAATAGTGGATAGCACAGTAAGAATGCCAGCTCTTCATATGGCAGCTATGAAAAAGGAGTAGTTCATTTATGACTAATTGAAAAAAATAAAATATAATTAATGCATGTTCATAAATCAAGGACTATAAGAAACATTTTTATTATAAAAGGTAGACTAGATTATTTAGCTGGGAACAATATTGGGTACATGTTGGGCATTTCATAAAACAATTCATGACATGGAGAAAAGTGGACAGATTTTTTTTCTTCCCTTTCTCAAAATACAAAAAATATTTACTATGGCTGATTGAAAATAATTTTAAGGCAATCATTCAGGACAAACATACAGGATGTGCAGAATTATTAGGCAAGTTGTATTTTTGAGGATTAATTTTATTATTGAACAACAACCATGTTCTAAATGAACCCAAAAAACTCATTAATATCAAAGCTGAATATTTTTGGAAGTAGTTTTTAGTTTGTTTTTAGTTATAGCTATTTTAGGGGGATATCTGTGTGTGCAGGTGACTCTTACTGTGCATAATTATTAGGCAACTTAACAAAAAACAAATATATACCCATTTCAATTATTTATTTTTACCAGTGAAACCAATATAACATCTCAACATTCACAAATATACATTTCTGTCATTCAAAAACATAACAAAAACAAATCAGTGACCAATATAGCCACCTTTCTTTGCAAGGACACTCAAAAGCCTGCCATCCATGGATTCTGTCAGTGTTTTGATCTGTTCACCATCAACATTGCGTGCAGCAGCAACCACAGCCTCCCAGACACTGTTCAGAGAGGTGTACTGTTTTCCCTCCTTGTAAATCTCACATTTGATGATGGACCACAGGTTCTCAATGGGGTTCAGATCAGGTGAACAAGGAGGCCATGTCATTAGATTTCCTTCTTTTATACCCTTTCTTGCCAGCCACGCTGTGGAGTACTTGGACGCGTGTGATGGAGCATTGTCCTGCATGAAAATCATGTTTTTCTTGAAGGATGCAGACTTCTTCCTGTACCACTGCTTGAAGAAGGTGTCTTCCAGAAACTGGCAGTAGGACTGGGAGTTGAGCTTGACTCCATCCTCAACCCGAAAAGGCCCCACAAGCTCATCTTTGATGATACCAGCCCAAACCAGTACTCCACCTCCACCTTGCTGGCGTCTGAGTCGGACTGGAGCTCTCTGCCCTTTACCAATCCAGCCACGGGCCCATCCATCTGGCCCATCAAGACTCACTCTCATTTCATCAGTCCATAAAACCTTAGAAAAATCAGTCTTGAGATATTTCTTGGCCCAGTCTTGACGTTTCAGCTTGTGTGTCTTGTTCAGTGGTGGTCGTCTTTCAGCCTTTCTTACCTTGGCCATGTCTCTGAGTATTGCACACCTTGTGCTTTTGGGCACTCCAGTGATGTTGCAGCTCTGAAATATGGCCAAACTGGTGGCAAGTGGCATCTTGGCAGCTGCACGCTTGACTTTTCTCAGTTCATGGGCAGTTATTTTGCGCCTTGGTTTCTCCACACGCTTCTTGCGACCCTGTTGACTATTTTGAATGAAACGCTTGATTGTTCGATGGTCACGCTTCAGAAGCTTTGCAATTTTAAGAGTGCTGCATCCCTCTGCAAGATATCTCACTATTTTTGACTTTTCTGAGCCTGTCAAGTCCTTCTTTTGACCCATTTTGCCAAAGGAAAGGAAGTTGCCTAATAATTATGCACACCTGATACAGGGTGTTGATGTCATTAGACCACACCCCTTCTCATTACAGAGATGCACATCACCTAATATGCTTAATTGGTAGTAGGCTTTCGAGCCTATACAGCTTGGAGTAAGACAACATGCATAAAGAGGATGATGTGGTCAAAATACTCATTTGCCTAATAATTCTGCACTCCCTGTACAGAATTACATCATACAGGTTGAAATTAATTCATACTTGATGTGTTGGCCTCTAAATTGGATGGTTTTTAAAAAGGGATTAAGTAAATTCATTGAGATGTGAAGGGCTATAGATAATGAATTTGTTGCATCCAAGTTGTGAGGAGCATGCCACCAAGTACTATTCCAGAGGGAAAAATGTTGGAAGAAGGGCATGCCTGCCTCTTGCTTCCAAGCAACTTAGAAGCAGCTGCTTGACAACTATGAGAAACAAAATATTAGGTTGAGGAGGACCCTGGGCATATTCAGTAAAACCGACCTTATTGGACACACCATATTTTTTCTGGTTTAATATGATATTACTCAATTAACAGATAAAAGTTTCCAGTAGGTATACATTTCAATCTTAGAAACATTCCAAGATTCTCCTGTTTGTTGTCTTTATTGTCAGTCTGCTTGAGAGAATTGTACAGTATGTTTAAATCAAACCATTTTAACTTTGGATGGAAATCTAAGAAATAATTGCAAACTACTGATTTACCTGTTTATTTCTGTTAACCTGTGAATATGTTAGCCATAAAATGTTATTTGCTTTTTAAAATGATATGTTTATGTGTGTGTTTTTTAAAAATGTGTCAAATAGGTATTGTGCTAGATTACCAAGTGATCCATTTACTCATCTGGCTCCTAAGTGTAAAACTAGAGAGCTTCTTGATAACACATTTTATGCAACACTTTATCTACCTATCAATTCTCCTCTTCGAGCATCAATAGTCGTAAGTATTTTGTTTGTTTAGACAAGAGTTCCCCAACCTTTTGGGATTGGCAGCCTGGAGCAGGTGGAAGGGGGAAAGAAGGGGTGGTTTTGTGGGGCTGCAAATGCTCATTGAGACACTCATATGAGTGAGGCTGTGTGCACACACGTTCTGGCCAACCACTCAACGCCGCCTGGTGGCCAGTGGGTTGGGGACTCCTGGTTTAGACTAAGTAAATTTTGAGTGTAGAATGTTTTCCCTGTGGCATGGCTTGCAACTTAGTGCATAACTTATTATTATATGAAAGGTTTACTCTATGCTAGGTTGCTGGTCCATGGATTTTATATGACTACAATATTCACAGGTGTCTCAACTGGAAGTTGATCAATCAGATGTGATATAATTAAGGCCATTTGAGGCATTGAAATATATACTGTTGCAAAGAAAGAGGTTTAATTATTAAAGCTTGAGGTATATGGAGTTTCTCAGACACCTCTATAGACTCAGTCATTAAAGCTTGAATGACAAAGCACTGTGTGCAATAGTCATAACTCTAGGGCACAGGTCTGCAACCCGGGGCTCCGGAGCCGCATGTGGCTCTTTCAGCCATCTCCTGCGGCTCCCAGTCCTCTGCCATGTGCAGTCCAAAAAAAAAGTGGGACTAAAAAAGTTCAACCAATCAATTCAAATATGCAGGGTAGGTGCATATCTTGCCTTGGCTCCACTCTTCAGTCAAACCCTGTTGTGCGCATGTGCGCATGTACGTACATGTGCACACATTTTTTGCGGCTCCCAGTTTTTCCTTTTGTGAGGGAACCGGTTCCGAGTGGCTCTTTCACTGTTTCAGGTTGCTGACCCCTGCTCTAGGGCTAAGTCTTGATGATTTTTAATTAGCAATATGGAAGCGTCTTAGTGTAGAAAAAATAATTTATTTTCCTTTCATATTAAATATTCAGTCTAAATAGTGATGTGTTTTGACATTTCTAATAACCTGAAGTATAGGATATATTTGGAATATATAAATAACATCTGTTCTACGTAGAGCTGTATGGTTTTTAAAATGTTATTTTATGTTCTTAAACCTGTCCCTTGTACAACACTTACACATTTTTTATGCATGACAGTTCTTCGTTATTAGAGAGCCAGTATAGCATACTAGTTGAGGTGAATATCCAGGTATAAGTCTGCCCCAGCCACGCATGCTTATTGGGTGACTTTGAGCCTGTTAAGCTAACCTGTGCACAGGGTTGCTATGGAGTAGGGGAACTTGAACAAAGAAATGCTCTGTATTTCACCATGAACTCCAGAGGGAAAGATAGGGTATTAATCTAACAAATAATAACTAAAATATGAAATGAAAAAAACAAAGCAATAAATTTGATTATTAATTATTGATAGGAAATTTTAAAAGACTTCCTTCAAATTTTATTTCCAGGGTCCTCCAATGAGTTGTGCGAGATTAGCAGAAAGAGTTGTCGCTCTTATTTGTTGTGAAAAATTGCATAAAATTGGTAAGTATAACTTTTAGAAGCAATATTTATTTAATGAACATTTGATACTGTCTTGACATTTATTGTGATTTCTTTTAAATGGTACAAGGTCCTATAGAGGAAAAGAAATATCTGAAAATTTGTTTTTTGGTTGTTGTTTTTTTGAACCGGCAGTCTTAGTTTTTACCTCTGGTTTTTAAAGTCACTTTTATAGTTTTCTATTAACCATCATTTTCATATCCAACCTTTGCAGTTTGTATTTTTCTCTGGTGGAAATCCACGTATATAGTTATATCTAGTATCATGTATGCTGAATTACTTGAATTCTTAGCACTCTTTGGTCTTAGCATCTTGGTCCTGGCAGCTGATCGTAGCCAGTATCAAGAAGATTTAGTATTTACTGTACTGACAATATTGGCATTAAGCTTAATTCTGTATTTTCCATATAGATTCACTTTTGACTCCCACCAATTGTTTAACTGGCTATATGGCTATGTATCTCCTCATTTATTTATTAATTTTCCCATTATTTGCTTCTTTCTTTTCATCGTATACAATACAAAAATTGTATTAAATATGAGACTGATTTGTCTGCCAAGCCTGATATCATGGGCTGAGAGAGAGTGATTAGTTCAAAAGTCACCCTGCTAGCTTTCATGCCTAAGACAGGACTAGAATTCACCCCTGGTTTCTTAACCACTAAACCAAACTGGCTGTCAAAAAAAGACAGAAAGAGGGGGGGGGGAACACTTCCTTCTCTCCTTTCATCCCAGACGATATACAAATTGTACTGAGTTAAATACTTGAAATAAAGCCTGAAGGTAAACTTCGATGTACAATTCTTTTAAAAAGTTGTTGCTTTTTAAATGACTTCTGTTTCTTCCATCAAAATCACTTTGAAAGATTTCAATCCATTCTCAACCACTGTAATTGGTTGAGATTAAATGGGATTAAAATAAAATAAAAATAAATAATTCTCTGAGAGAACAATAGACTGCTTTGCTTCCAGAATGAAAAAAAAACTTCCCTAGATCCTTAAAACTTTCTCCTTTCCGTGGAATTTAGCAGGTCTTTTTTTAAAAAAAAATTTCCCTGAAACACTTGGTTAAAACATAATGCTGTGATGTCAAGTTCCTGCCCATTTCCCAATTGCCTTCTCCTCTTGCAACTTCTGTTTATGATAATGTTATTAAGATCTCATTGTGGAACTTAGTAATATCTAATTATTTGAGGGGCTCAGGTTTCTTACTAGAATGCTCAGTTTTGCACCCTGATCAGCATTCTCAAATATTAGAAAGGACATAATCCTATATATGCTTATAGGTGATAAGTTGTTCATTGAGTATTTTAGTGAGTTGTTTCAGAGTAAATATGAATAAAATAAATCTAAATTGACTGCTTTCAGACTCTTAACATTATATACTGAATTGTAAAGAATAATATCCCGTTTGATGTTGTAAGAATCTTGAAAAAGAACCTCAGTAATTTAAATTCGAGCAGTTTCCTTTAATTGCTGCTGCAGTAACTAATCCTCTCCATTTTAATGAAGAGATTATTATTTTTTATTCTTTTATGTGTACTTTGAAATTGTACCATGTTTGTGTAAAACAGGTGAGGAAATTTAGATCTTCAGTGATACAGTCCCTCATGATTTTATCATGCATTTTATAAAAGACTGGATAAAAGTTATGGATGAGCATTTTTTTGTAATTATGAAATTATTTGATTTATAATTTGTTCTTTATATTTTAGGTGAGCTGGATGATCACTTGATGCCTGTTGGAAAAGAAACAGTAAAATATGAGGAGGAACTTGATTTGCATGATGAAGAAGAAACCAGCGTTCCAGGAAGGCCAGGTTCTACAAAACGAAGGCAGTGCTACCCTAAAGCTGTTAGTATAGTTGTATGGTTTTGCTGTATGTATATGTTTAAGATTTTTCTGAGTTGAATAGAAGGGGTATACTGATTCTCTAGCATTTGTGCTCATCAGAGGATCTTGTAATAATGAAAAAAATATTTCTATTGACTGGGCATGTGCACTTCTGCATCACAGTAACGAGTAAAATAAGATTTCTTATATGTGATAAGTGAGACCAAAAGAAAATGTGTAAACAAGAAATTTGGATGCACAAAAAGATATGTTTTTCCATTTCACACCCACATGATTTTCATTTCATTATTTAATTTCTCATTTATACATAAATTACAGTGGAGACATAATAAAGTGTCTTTTAATTTTAATTTTTTTTAATTTTTTTCTAGCATGAGATGAAACATCTTTGGTGTCATGACTACTGATGAATATGAATACTGTGCTATTTTTTGTGTCTTTGGATGAAAAATAGGACACAGAATCAGTGTTTAATCATTCATTGCTATATACTGAAGTCCAATATTGCAGTCACATGATAGCTGCAGCTTTGGATATGATGTGGTTAAAGAGAAATTGTAGAATAGCAATTTGTATTTGAATAAATAGCACTTCTTAGTAGCAATTTAAATCAAATACATTTGTTTTAGGATTAGGAAAAAGCTTGGGAGGTCAGCTTCACAAGCCAAAAAGAAGAGACATCATATTTTAAGAGTTGCCAACTAGTGCTATCTGAACATCAGCTTTGAGTCGGAATTTTTGTTCCTTTGAATCTAGTCCCTAGTATGATAAACTGTTCAGGGGAAACATTCACATTTTATTCTAGGGGAATGAAAAGAACACAGTGTAATCCAAGAGAGACATAAAGTAAAGTAAATACGTTTTTTTGATTTTGAAGAGTTGCAATAAAATGGGGAAAGTCAGCTAATGACATTTCTTATTTGTAAAATCTCGCTGCCAAATTTGAAGCTACTGTTAATTAGGAGGCAGTAATACTGTAACATATTAGATTCTTGGTCTATCCAGAAATATGACAGCAACAATGTAGATTTCAAGCAAAAGGCCTTTCTTAGCCAGAACTGAAGAAACCAGGACTGAATCTGTCAATTACAAGAATTTTAATTAAAAGTTACCTTTTTGTCCAAAATAGCTTAAATAGAATCATTGCAAAGACTCACTAAATTACTGAATATTATTATTTTCTAGACTGGAGCTTCTTTTGCAAGGTCCTTGCTTCATTCCAATTGGCTCTTTAGTTTTATTTATTGCCTTTGTGGTAGAAACTGGTTTCAAATGGTTTCATGATGCAGAAACCATGCATCAACTTTTTAAGCTGCTAGTTATATAAATCAATAAATCACTGACAATTTGTAATTTAATCCTGCAGCGCATATATATATATATATATATATATATATATATATATATATATATATATATATATATATATATATATACATATACATACATACACACACACACACACAGACACACACACACACAAACATACTGCTCAAAAAAATAAAGGGAACACTTAAACACAATGTACTGTATTTAATAGAAGGATGTCTTATCTTGTGTTCCCTTTATTTTTTTGAGCAGTATATATATATGTGTGTGTGTGTGTGTGTGTACATATATGTGTATATGTTAAATGCTTGTTAACTATTTAGATTACCTTGCTAGGCCCCAAACATGGGACAAATCTTTATTTCCTGTTTCGGCCTAACCGAAGGCCATCCACAGGCAGTAGTCACAACAGTGACAGCTCATATTTGTGTAAATTTTAGATTGCTAACAAAGAATTAAAGGGAGACTGATATGCATTTCAAACTTATTTGTTTTCATCAGTCAGCCATACCCTTCTGAGATTCGAACCTGGGCTGATATGTATGTGTATGTATGTATATGTATGTGTGTATGTATATGTATGTGTGTATATGTGTGTGTCTGTACATATATGTGTATATATATATACATATATGTATGTATATATATGTGTGTGTATATATATGTATATGCATGTGTGTATGTGTGTGTGTGTATATATATACTGCTCAAAAAAATAAAGGGAACACAAGATGAGACATCCTACTATTAAATACAGTACATTGTGTTGTTTAAGTGTTCCCTTTATTTTTTTGAGCAGTGTGTTTGTGTGTATGTGTGTTTGTGTGTGTGTGTATAAAAGGTAAAGGTTCCCCCGCACATGTGTGCTAGTCGTTCCAACTCTAGGGGCTGGTGCTCATCTCTGTTTCAAAGCCAAAGAGCCAGCGCTTGTCCGAGGACGTCTCCGTGGTCATGTGGCCAGCATGACTAGACGCCAAAGGCGCACGGAACGCTGTTACCTTCCCACCATAGTGGTCCCTATTTTTCTACTTGCATTTTTACGTGCTTTCGAACTTCTAGGTTGGCAGAAGCTGGGACGAGTAACAGGCGCTCACTCTGTTACGCGGCACTCGGGATTCGACCCGCCAAACTGCCGACCTTCTGATCGACAAGCTCAGCGTCCTAACCCACTGAGCCACTGCGTCCCTTTCGTGTGTGTGTGTGTGTGTGTGTGTGTGTGTGTGTGTGTGTATTCGTAGATTTTCACGGGTATAGGTATGTAGGTCTTGGCGTATTTGGGTTTTTTCCCTTGTAGGATTGAGGGTGTTTTGGCGACGTTTCGACAAGGTCCCACTCGTCATCTTCAGGCTGGTGTCTTCGGTTTCGTTTCAAGCATGAAACCGAAGACACCAGCCTGAAGATGACGAGTGGGACCTCGTCGAAATGTCACCAAGACACCCTCAATCCTACACGGGAATATATATATATACACACACACACACACACACACATACATACATACACATGTCCGCAAAGATAATTTATTATCTTTTATAATTATTTATTTTAAACCTCCTTGTTTCTATGCATGGCTAAGGATAATTTTTATTTTAAAAAACATGCTTGTTACACTATTGTCTATAGATTCCAGAATGTTTGAGGGACAGTTATCCCAAACCTGATCAACCCTGTTACCTTTATGTAATTGGTATGGTCTTAACTACTCCTCTACCTGATGAGCTCAACTTTAGAAGACGAAAGCTATATCCTCCTGAAGATACTACAAGATGTTTTGGAATACTGACAGCCAAACCTATACCTCAGGTAATTAAATGCACACAAGTACATGCGTTTCTCTCTTTAAAAAATTTGCTTCTAGGTGTTCAAGCCAGTGTATTACAGTAGAACTCCATATTTATGGAACATTCTTACTTACCTTGTCAGAGTTACTTAATTAACTGTTTAAAAAGGACTGGTATTTATGTTTTTCAATGTTTGAAATACTGTAATAATAAAATGATCCAGATCAGTAGCTCAGCTGCTTGTTTCTTTTTCATCACTATTTTTGAGTGATGCCATTTATATGGGAATCTTGTGAAATAGAGAATACAGTTATACACATTTCCTCTTGTAAAAGAAGTTGCTCATAGGAAGAAAATGCTTTTATATTGTGACAGGCTTTCTAAATCATATGCTTTCTTATTTTTCTATAATTGATACATATTATTAAGCAACGCCTTCTATTGCAGAATGCATATACATAAATTAAACTAAATCCAGATTAATATTTTGAGCCACAAAATGTATGACAGCATTATGTTCTTTCTTATTCCTGCATATTTTCCAAAGCAAGCATATTTCTTAAGTATGGGTATAACTTTGGACACCGTTCAGAAACTACAGCTGATAAAAAAAATGGGGTGACAAGATTGGTGGCGAACATTCTCATTAAACTATAATAGGGTGTTCTCTTGCTGAGGAGGTTTATGTGACACCAGCATTTCTTTTATTTCAGCAATACTGAAATAATAGTAAAGGTAAAGGTTCCCCCGCACATGCGTGCTAGTCCTTTCCGATTCTAGGGGCCGGTGCTCATCTCCGTTTCAAATCCGAAGAGCCAGTGCTTCTCCGAGGACGTCTCCGTGGTCATGTGGCCGGCATGACTGGATGCCAAAGGCGCACGGAACTCTGTTACCTTCCCACCGTAGTGGTCCCTATTTTTCTACTTGCATTTTTACGTGTTTTTGAACTGCTAGGTTGGCAGAAGCTGGGATGAGTAACAGGCGCTCACTCTGTTACGCGGCACTCGGGATTCCACCCGCCAAACTGCCGACCTTCTGATCCACAAGCTCAGCATCCTAACCCACTGAGCCACTGCGTCCCTACTGAAATAATACTGAATACTGAAAAAGCAATACTTTTTTTAGCATGCTTTCAACCCTTAGTTTATTTGGGCACCTATGATTATAAAATTGATGGTTTCTTTGGTTTTTACATAGTTGTCTTTATATTCCCTCCCAGAATATTCTCCTTAATTCTGGTTTGCATCAACAAGTGTCTTTCTAAGATAGCATCTTATAAATAGTAACATTGCACAAGAAAAGCAACAATGTAAGGATAGTATTTAAGAAATTGTGATATATATTCTTACAAGAAAACTGTATAAAAACTCAAATGAACTTGTATTTGCATAAATATTTGAATTATAATATTAGCTCCTGTGTGGCTACCATTTGTAGTTTTTGGATGAATCTATTACATTTTTCTGATAGTTTTCTGTTTTAACCTGACATTAACGTGGGTTTCCTTGTGTGTTTGCAATCTAGAATTGAATGTCTAAAAAAATACACACACCTTTATGCTAGTTTGAATATTAGATGTAGATTGGTTATTAACAAGGGCCACAAATGCTTTCTTGTAACCATATTATATTTACTTTGGTTGGTTTGTTTGTTTATCTAGATTCCTCATTTTCCTGTATATACCCGCTCAGGAGAAGTGACTATATCTATTGAGTTAAAAAAATCAAGTTTCACTTTGTCGTTACAAATGCTTGAGTTAATCACACGACTTCACCAATATATATTCTCTCACATTCTTCGACTTGAAAAACCTGCACTAGAATTCAGACCCACTGATGCTGATTCAGCCTATTGTGTTCTACCTCTTAATGTTGGTGAGAAGAGTGCTGTTTTGTTTATTAATTAAAGTTACATACAGTTGATGGCGTGTTTAAGTGGCCATTTGTATGCACAAATTCTTCCCACGTGTACAGGAATTATTTAATATCCTTCACATTAACACCCTTCAACAAGCATTTTGCAGAAAATAAAACTGATTTGCAACACAGCCATAAAAATTTAACAAATAAAGGGGTTGTGTCTTTTAGTTATCAGATTTTGAATATTAGTTGTAAAAGCAGAAGTTTGAGAAGTACTATAGTATATAAACATTAGTCCTTAGAACAGTATTTCAGGTTGTCTTCTGTTCTTCTGAAATATTGATTACCACCAAAAGCCCTGTAATATTATGAAATTGATTTTGACAAAAGCTCTTGGGAGTTATCTACCATTTAAAAATATGTGTAAGAATCTGAAAATATTTTTTGTTTTGAAATTTAAATATTTTTTTTTTGCTTTTAAGTTGATGGCTCCAGCACTTTGGACATTGATTTTAAATTTATGGAAAATATTGAGAAATCGGAAGCTCGTACTGGCATTCCCAGTACACAATATACAAAAGAAACACCATTCATTTTTAAATTAGAGGATTATCAGGATGCAGTTATCATTCCAAGGTGAGTATTTTTTGAAAATTGAAACAAACATCTAGATATATTTAAAAGTAGTATTTTTTCAGTTTTTAACAGTTTAATGCAAACATTAGAATATCCTATAGTGATCAAGTCTGACTTAAAGGAGTTGGATTCTATATTTCTTGAAAAGATTAAATGTCAAAGTAGAAAAAAAGCTCTATCCCAAGTAATAGAGCATTAAAACACTTTTGTTGATCCTAATAGTGTGAAGAAGTGCCCATCAGGAGTGATATGTAAAATGTTTCAAACTAAACTAATTCATGCTTAAAATGGAAATACTGTATCTTGTTTCAAACTCAGAAGAGAGTTGTTTTAAGATGAGAACATTTCAAACTTGAGACAATTGAAAATAAAAATACTTTGGATACAGCTACCCATTAGGCTTCCTAATACAGGAAGTGGCATCACTAAAAGGGAAAAGAAATTTGATCACAGATAAATACAAAATATTCTTCAGTATTTTTGACACAGCAATGAGATTTTTTACAGCTGTGTTAATATAGATATGAAACTAATGGAAACAAATATAATAAAATGAAATATTTTAAGCATAACGTAAAAACTATGGAATTTATGAATTAAAAATGGAATAGTAATAAAATGTATTGTTTTACATTTACCTGCTTAAACATAGAATGCTTTTCCTTGGAAAATTTTCCTCCTCATTTCAGTAAAGATGCAATAGCCAAGTTCAAAATAAGCGTTCAGTTAATTTTGTTCTAAAGAATATATTTACCTATTGAAAGGAAGGGGATTTGTGATATCTGGAGTATCAGCATCTTGTGGAAAATCTTACTGGGATATGTAGCTCATTGATTTTGATCAGTAATTATTTTGAAAATAGAATTAAATTATATTTTAGACTGGTTTGTAGTTAAATCCAACATCTGGAAATGGTAGAAAATTTATTTGGCACAGTGTTTGATATTGGCATCTAAATATCTGTTTCTATCCAGGTATCGAAATTTTGACCAGCCTCATCGATTCTATGTTGCTGATGTGTACACAGATCTTACACCACTGAGCAAATTTCCTTCACCAGAATACGAAACATTTGCTGAATATTATAAAACAAAGTACAACCTTGACCTGACCAATCTCAACCAGCCATTGCTGGATGTGGACCACACTTCTTCAAGGTAAAGTCAGCCATCAGAATTTACATATTTTTTCATTGTGGTGATTTATAAACATATGGCATCAAGTTTCCATATGTATGGTGATTTTAGACACATTTATTTAGTTACATTTAGTTATTTAGTGCATTTAATGTTACTTTAAAAAAAAAAGAATGTGTTCAGGAGACAATGCTGGACCAATGCAGATTTTTCAGATCTGCTCTATAAGTGAAGAGAGAAAAAGAGACATTCCTTCACCAAAAGGGCTTTTATCTACATCATGGAACAATTATAGGTTGTTCTTAAACCTATCAGAGAAGATTAAAAACAGAAAGTTTATTGGGGAGGGGCTGTTCTCCCCTTCTTCATAGTTTCTAAACAGAAACATGTTTATACTGTCTTTTTTGGGGAGCACAATAAGCAGAAAATATTAAATTTAAATTAAATCTGGGTAAAATCAAAGGAGGCTGCAGTTAGGTTTCCCTACCTAAATAAGATGGTTCTTCTGTTTACTTTTTCTCATCTCAGAAAAACAAAGAATTAATCAATTATATGGCTAGATTTTTTTAGCTTATGATAAACATGAACAAATTTCAAAAGAAGCAAAAACGTCTATAAGGGACAAATCACATCCCTACTACTAAATCTTAAAACTTTTTTTTCTTATTTCCATCCTTCAAAATGGAATTTGAATTATTATAGTAAGCCTTTTAAAGATGCCTGTTCATTTTGTTCTAGACTTAATCTTTTGACGCCTCGGCATTTGAATCAGAAGGGGAAAGCTCTTCCATTAAGCAGTGCAGAGAAACGGAAAGCCAAGTGGGAAAGTCTGCAAAATAAGCAGGTAATTAGTATATTTTCTATTTTAAAGGGCTCAATAGCATCTTGCTACTCTAAAATTTGTAAGATTTTAAAATGAAGTTTTGTCTTGTTTTCTATTAAAGATCCTAGTTCCTGAACTCTGTGCTATACATCCTATTCCAGCATCACTGTGGAGAAAAGCAGTTTGTCTCCCTAGTATCCTTTATCGTCTTCACTGCCTTTTGACAGCCGAGGAACTCAGATCTCAAACAGCTATTGATGCTGGTGTAGGAGTTAAGTCACTTCCTATAGATTTCAGGTATTAAATATATTATAGTTTAACTATGTAGGAATACCAGTCTGGAGTTAGGCCAATTTAACATGTTTTCAAATAGTTTCTCAATGAATCCATAAATCCCTCATCAGGAGTTTGTGTTTTTCAGCTTATAAAAAAAAACTTTACATTTTACTAGTATATTTTCCAAGAACTAAAATGAAATCTAATGATTTACTTTCCCATGTTAAATTGGATGAAAAAATAGGTAACTTTTCAGAGTACTAACTTTTAAAATTATATCTATGGAGATTCTCAGTCATCCTTTGAGATTTTAAAATTATACTTAAATAAATGTTACAGAACAATGCTAGAATCATCCTTGTTTATTACTTTTTGAAATCAGTCCATTTTGTTCTCAGGTTTATAGTTGCTGCTAATATTATAGACAACATCCAGAATTCAGTGAATAGCAGGACTCCCATCTTTTAATTCTATCAAACAGTTGTTAATTGATTTGGATTTTATGAGGTCTAAAACCAGTTTGCAAAGCAATATAGTCCCATTGGAGAGGGATATATTGAAAATCAAGTATCAATTTAATTACATAATTTATTTTTCAGATACCCTAACCTGGACTTTGGATGGAAAAAATCTATTGACAGCAAATCGTTCATCTCTGCTCCTAATTCCTCTCTAGAAGAGAATGAAAACTATTGTAAGCACAGTGCAATTATAGTCCCTGAAAATGCTGCACATCAAGGTGCTATTAAAACCTCCTCCACAGATAAGCATGACCAAATGTCTGTGAACTACAGAGCATTGATAGAGTCACCTAGCAAACTCCAAAAGGATGTCTCAGTAGAACTGGCAACAACTAATGGTGTTTCTTACAATAAAAAACTTGCCAATGGCAATTGCGACGTACCTAACAGAGACGTTTGCCAAGAAAATCAGCTAAATTACTGCAGGCAAGAAATACCTGTACAATCAACTACCTCGTATCCTATTCAAAATTTATACAACAATGAGAACCAGCTCAAGTTCAGCAATGAATGTACTCTGAATAATAAATATCTTGATGGAAATGCTAACAGATCTACCTCAGATGATTGTCCCAAAATGGCAATGACCACCAGTGCTTCAGAAGGTTGCAAGCCTTCAGAAGAAAGCATGGATTCTGTTATAAGCTCTTCCGGTGGTTATTCCTCAAAAACCCTTGGTCCAAACCCTGGTCTCATTCTTCAGGCATTGACTCTTTCAAATGCTAGTGATGGATTTAATCTGGAACGGCTTGAAATGCTTGGTGATTCATTTTTAAAACATGCCATCACTACATACTTGTTTTGCACTTACCCTGATGCTCATGAGGGACGCCTGTCATATATGAGAAGCAAAAAAGTGAGTAGTGTGTCTTGTGATTTTCAACTCCGTGAGTTTGGGTTTGTGTACAAACCAGCAAATCCAGTGACATGTAACAGTGATAGTGTATGTACTACCAGCTGCCTTGTTCATTGACCACTGAAAGTTACAACAGTGCTGAAATAATCTAGACTTACAACCAGTCCTCGAACTTGTGACCATTACAGTATTCTTTGATTGCATGATTGTGATTCGGTTGCTTTGTTGCCAGCATGCATTGTGCTACTCACAACATCTTACTGTCATTGGATCGTCATTTGCGACCTTCACAGCTGCTTCTCGCAATTAGTGTCAATGGGCAAGCTGGCAGGAAATTGCAAGTCACAGTCACATGATGTTGCACTTAACAAACTTTAGTGATTTGTTTAATAACCACAGTAGGCATGGTATATAATTCTAGCACAATCATGTGACATTTCACTTAATGCCCACATCACTTAGTGATGGAGTTGCCAATTCCAACTGTGATCAGCATGTGAGGATTACCGATAATGACATTTGACTGTACTCTGTGCTGTATGTGCTTGCAGAAGTAATTTGAGGTAACTGAAGAGCAACGTTATTTACCTTTTCGTCACTTTAGAAACAATGGTATCGTATTTACAGATAGTCCTCACTTGATGACGATTAGTTCAGTGATCAAAGGTACAACAAAGCTATGGTGGTGCTAAATAAATGGTAGTTATAACTGGTCTGTGAAGTTACATCTGTTGCAGTGCCCCCATGGTCACATGATCAAAATTCGGATGCTTGGCAGCCTGCCAGTATGTACAGCTTCAGTGTGCAGTCCAATTCCTCCCACCCACCTATCTGCCCCCAATCTCTGCCCCTTAAATCACCCTGCAGTCTGCCACTCCTGCCACCCCAGTTGACACTTGTCCTCTTCTGCCTCCCACTCCTAATGAGGCACACACACAGACTCAGGGAGGTGTCACAGAGGTGTTGTGAGACATTAAAAGAGGCATGAAGCTTTGCAAGGCCATGTGAAGGCATTTCAAATGATTAGCACCTGTATCAGCCCCAGGTATGCCTCAGCAGGAAAAAGAAGATGATGGTGGTGAAGATCAGCAGGGTAGGCTGCAGTGGCAAGGTTGGCCAAAAGGGGCAGAGTTAGGAAGATCGGTGGGTGGGGGGAATTGAAGTAGAGGTGAGCATAGCAGGATGGCAGAGCCTCATATGCTGGAGGGAGCTTGCTGGACCCAGTTGGGGGGGAGGCAGCAGGACAAAGCTGGGAGTTTACACAGCAGGAGAAGCATGTGGTCCTTACCTAATGATGGTGTGGTTCTAACAACTGCAATTGAGACTACCAGAACTACTGTTGCTAAGTGGTGTGGTCATGTGATGTTTCATCTAACAATTGCTTCACTTAGCCACAGAAATTCCAGCCCTAATTAGGGCTCCTAAGTGAAGGCTACCTGTACTGAGCTTATCTGATGGATTTCAGCTGTGTTTCCAAAAGTTACAAATTTAATAGAGGCAGATTTCACTATCTACCCTGCAAATACATGTTTTGAATTTTTGAATATTTTGTTTATAATAAACTTTTTTCCCTTAAAGGTCAGCAATTGTAACCTGTATCGTCTTGGGAAAAAGAAAGGGCTTCCTAGTCGCATGGTAGTGTCTATATTTGATCCTCCTGTGAACTGGCTTCCTCCTGGTTACATAGTAAACCAAGACAAGAGTAATGCAGACAAGTGGGGAAAAGATGAAATGGTAAGTCTTTTGAAATATTACATGTCTCAGTTACAAATGTGTCATTGTGAGCGCAACTTTAATTTTTAACTTATTTTAATTTTAATTTATTCTACAGGGCCATTAATTTAATTTTTCTTTTAACTTCTGTTATTGTATGTTATTGTTAGCCGCCCTGAGTCCTTTGGGAGATAGGGCGGCATATAAATCCCAATAATAAATAAATAAGAAGGCCCTGACATAATCAGTCTTCCATAAAATATTGCCTGTTACTTTTTATTTCTCTTAAAACAGCCTCTGTAATGAAAGTAGGATGAAACATTATATTGGAAGACTTCTAAAAAAAATTATTAAATAATAAAATGGAAATAAGCAAAAAATACTTGTGGGGGAAAATTCTTTTGCCTTGTTTTGAAAAGATTTTTCCTCTCTCTACCTGTAAGCGTAAAGGGATGAATAATTCAGTATTAAAGGTGTGTAAAGTGCACCTATTTAGTTTTTAGTGAAAGTCATAATGTGGTTCTCCTTTTGAAGAGTTGAATCACACCCAAAATAGCAATTAAGAGCCTCCTCTTCTCAAAACCACTAATTTCTCTGTGACACTATATGAAAATGCAAATATTCTCTTCAGAAATAACTCAATTTGAATGCATATTAGTATTTTAAAATATTTCTTTTATGCAAGTATTATAATAATGTGTTAAAACCTTATTTACCTGAAAGAATATGAATCTTATTCTAAGATAAGGCTCCCATTTAGAAAAATCCTGTAAACAAGGCAGCACCTAAGTTCCTCATCTTTTAAACTTGCCAATTATAGCTGAAATCAATCCTGGAAATTTATCTCCTCCCTATCCACCCCATTTTATAGGTAAATTATGATAAGTAATGTTTAGTGAATGTATAATCTCAAAAAACATTATGAAAACATTATTTACATCCCCAGCTTTCAACTATTAGCCAAAGAGTTATTGGGGGCACAGAGATTTTTGTTTATTTCATTCTGTGTTAAATACAAACGTCCTTGAGGACATATTCTGTTTTTGGGGTTGTAAATGAATAGAAGTATATTTCAAAGAAATACTACAGGCTATAGAACAAAATAGTGTCCAATATTGCAGAGCTAGTTTAACATGGTACAATAGTCACACAATCAAATTTGCTTTCTCAGTGCCTGAAGAAAAAAAACACATAGGTCTGTCTGAACCATATGCAAATTAAAAGAACCTGAGCAGTTCATTTCAAATAGCTTAAATGTCTTTAGCATAATTTATTTTTTTATAACCATTATATTTAATTGTTCATCTATAATGTTTCAAATATATTTATGAGCAGATAACCTAAAGTAATCTCTTCTGAATTATGTCAGACTTCTTAATCATTATTTTTTGTGTATGTGTTTTACTCAGTCATTTCCAAGATGGATTTATACATATAAAAATCATACTCTCAATATCATTGCACTGCCTTATGTAACAGTTTTTGTGTCTTATCAATCTGTCTGTATAAACACGTAAAAAGGAATTTATGATTCCTTATTTTATCCTCTTTCTAGCTCTTCAGTTTCACTGATAAAGTGTCCCAAGAAACAAGGGTCAGACTTAGCATAAGAAATACAGGTTGGGTTTTATCACACGAATTTTTAGCTCTTTTCAGTATCTTTTTCTTTTGTTTTGTGACAAAATGCTTTTTCTTGGAGATTTATTTCATTCTGTATTCATGCAAATTTTACATGCAGTATTTCCTTTGTTATGAGACATCCAAATGCATAGCAAGGAAAATTAATAGATTTGATAATATTGAAATCATATGTCCTTTTAGCCCTAGAGTTCTTCAATATCCAGTCCCAAATTCCCAAGTTTACAGCTGAAGCTGTAATTTGAGAAAAGTATTTCAGTGTTATTGTAATAAGGATTCTGTTTTTACTATTTCAGAATTGAACCAGATCTTGACAAAGTTTTCTGATAATTTACTGTTTAACCACAGGTTGCTTTATGGAATCTGAATTCCTGAAATCACAACTTTGAACTAATAGTTGCCCTGCTTTATCAGAATATTTGTTGCAAAAATAAATGTAATGGAATCTTTAAATGCTTATTTATAGCTCCTCAATGCAGATTATTTTAGACCAAGTTCTGGATTCTTATATTGCTATGAATTACTTTACGGTATAATAAAGAATATTGTTTGCCAAAATGCTTTATTGCCAAACTTTTGGGTAGAATAAAACCAAATGCACTTACTTTTCCCTTGAATTTATAGGCAATAATTATAACAGAAGTCCACAGTGGTCTTTTAGGTTTATAATTGGTATTTGTCCACTTAAAAAGGTATGAGATTGATTAGAAAGAATTTTTTTGTCTTTATCTGTTTTATGAGATTCATACTTTGACTATAAAACCACCAGAGGGCACAATGAAAATATTACAATGTAATATTATTGCACCATAAAATATTTAAAGTATTGCTTAAATATATACAAAAAAGGGAAGTGGTTAAATTTTGAAAGCAGCAGAATACCCCAAAATCTATAATGTCATCATTTTTTTTTAAAAAAAAGAATTAATGTTAAGTGAACTTAAAAGACAAAGTTAGTTTCTCATACCTAATGATTTAAGTTGACTAAAAAATAAAGAAGTCCAGGGCTCTTTAAACTGAGTAAATGCCTTAATATGAACATTGTAAATGTGCAAAATCATGCACTTTTAGGTTTCTGGATATTTTTTCTATTTAGCACATTGCTAAGCACATTGGTTTGTGCTTAAATTGTAAGGCGCCCTGAGTCTTCGGAGAAGGGCGGGATATAAATGGGATTAAAAAAAAATATGGCAAGGTTTCTGGTAATAATTTTGGAAGGAGTAGGAAATCACACTGCTGATTCTTCAACATTTCTAGACAATCTCTGTTGTGAATATTCTAGTCACCAGACCACATCATTGACTGTACACCTGAAAAAGGTGAATAAAGATAATCAAAAATATTAATCATTTTTCTGTGAGGTTGTATTCAAGGGTTTTTAGTTAAAATAAAAAGGACCTCGTTTGTATTAGTCTGGAGTCCAAAAATTTCCAATTAAGTTGAATCATAGAAGATTTGCAGTTGTATAAAATAAATATTTCTCCAGACTGTAATGCTATGCATGGCATTAGAAGAGAATTAGACAAATCAGTGACTGCTTTGTCATGATTGTTGTAGTTTATTTCAGAGGGATATAAAATCTAAAATCACAAATTCATAGTGGTAACTAGCTGAAGTATTTTTTAACAGTTGTAAGATTTCAGCTTTCTCAGAAGTTTTCATTGCATAAAATTGTGGTTGGAAAATGACAGTGGAGTACTGTAGGTACAGAGTTGTATTCATAGATGCATCGATAGAGCTTCCAGCTGAGCAGATAAGGTCTTATCTGGTACAGGGTAGTACTGGATTGCAAGCTAAGTCTTTTCAAAGCTAGTTAGGAAAAGAAAAATGTATGTTATATCCTCTATTTGAATTCCTCCTTTTTTATCTTGGATGATATACAAAGTTTCCTTTATTGTGGGGGAGAGGGAATACAGAAAAGAAATCCAACAGGGCAGTTGATTTCTTTTGGAGGTAATTTCAATTTCTGTTAAGCATCAGTCATAGGATGAAAAATATAGCCGAGCAAAAACATGAAGTGTTAATACCACTTTATAATGCTTTGGTAAGGCCACACTTGGAATACTGCATCCAGTTTTGGTCACCACAATCTAAAAAAGATGTTTGAGACTCTAGAAAGTGCAGAGAAGAGCAACAAAGATGATTAGGGGACTGGAGGCTAAAACATATAAACTCTGCCCTTTTTGTGTCTGTAGATGTTAAAGCATACTAAAACTACTTAATTAACTCTTAAAACATTTGAATTACCAAAATCTGATGAAAAGTGTTTTTGCATGACATGAGGACCCAGATTGTTGGGGGCAATTAAGCTGACTTTGTAATAATGCCGCTTGGGGGGTGTATGAAAGCCCTAATAAGCAGGCATATACATAGAATTAAGGCTACTGCTAAGCTTGTAAGCCGCCCTGAGTCTTCGGAGAAGGGCGGGATATAAATGGAATTAAAATAAATAAAATAAAATAGAAATCTCAAATATTTTTAACCATTTTTATTTATTTATTTTGTACCCACATCTCCTTCTGGGATCTTGTGATGGTGTCTGAAAGTGTTGCCATCTTAGAATTTAGGGAGTGTAAATAATTTACAAGTCCAGTTCGATAATTGGGTCTTTTGATATATCGTACTTTTTTTCTGAATTAGTCTAGTCTTTATCTTCATCCAGCTAAAGCTGTCATCAGGTTAGAGTTTTGATTTCTTCTCCAAAGTTGGGCATTAGAAATGAGACAAAAAGAAGTGTTGTCTATATCCTAATGTTTCCCAAATCAGAATACCCAGATTATTTTACCAGTAGATTTATTTAGATGTTAAAAGTATGGATGAAATTATGGAACTTAACAATAAACCGTGCATCGAAGACTATATGGGAGAAATGTTTGTTCCAAGAGCTACCTTCTAGGACGAATCAGAACCACTTCCCAAGAATATTTCTATTGATTGACAACATTTAATGTGTTTAAATTTTATCTACAGCTATTTTACATGAAGTTACAAAATTATTACAAAATTTTTAACGGGAACTTTTTTTTCTGCTATTAGACAAAAGAGGGCTTACTGTCTAATGGAAAACATGATTATGATGATGATGACGACGATGATTTAATGTGGCGAGTACCCAAGGAAGAAACTGAGTTTGAAGATGACTTTTTGGAATATGATCAGGAGCATATCAAATTTATTGACAATATGTTAATGGGTTCTGGAGCATTTGTGAAGAAAATATCACTGTCTCCATTTTCACCTGCTGATAGCAGTTATGAATGGAAAGCACCCAAAAAATCATCTTTGACTAATGTTCAATTTTCATCAGATTTTGATGATTTTGACTATAGCTCATGGGATGCAATGTGCTACTTAGATCCTAGCAA
Source organism: Vipera ursinii (assembly GCF_947247035.1). Classification (NCBI taxonomy): domain Eukaryota; kingdom Metazoa; phylum Chordata; class Lepidosauria; order Squamata; family Viperidae; genus Vipera; species Vipera ursinii. Next base: position 40,066,080 of record NC_139512.1, read on the forward strand.
AGCTGTTGAAGAGGATGATTTCGTTGTAGGTTTCTGGAATCCATCAGAAGAAAACTGTGGTATTGATGCTGGAAAACAATCTATCTCATATGATTTGCATACAGAGCAGTGCATTGCTGACAAAAGCATTGCAGACTGTGTAGAAGCCCTTTTGGGATGTTATCTGACCAGCTGTGGGGAAAGAGCTGCCCAGCTTTTCCTCTGTTCATTGGGTCTGAAAGTGCTTCCAGTTATTAAAAAAACTGAGTGGGACAGTGTTCTTTGCTCTTACAGAGACCATTTTAATAGCCAACAGAAGCATTCTTCAGTAAACTTCATTTCTGCCACTTTAGCTAATCAAGAAACTTCTCACTATAAAGACTTGGTATATGGCTGTTTAAAGATTCCTCCAAGATGTATGTTTGATCATCCAGATGCTGAGACAACCTTAAATCACCTTATATCAGGCTTTGAAAACTTTGAGAAAAAGATTAACTACAGTTTTAAGAACAAGGCTTATCTACTTCAGGCATTTACTCATGCCTCATATCATTACAACACCATTACTGGTGAGTCACATAAAATATTTCCTTTTCTCTAAGCTTGTGTACTAGATAGAATGTAAATCATTTGGAAGAGATCTTAACTGAAATTGTATCATTTTATATTTCTCTCCAATCTCTCAATCCTTATTTATCAAGATTGTTACCAGCGGTTAGAATTTCTGGGAGATGCAATTTTGGACTACCTCATAACTAAGCACCTTTACGAAGACCCACGACAGCACTCACCAGGGGTCCTAACAGACCTGAGATCAGCTCTCGTTAACAACACCATTTTTGCCTCACTGGCTGTAAAATACGACTACCACAAATATTTCAAAGCTGTTTCTCCTGAGCTGTTTCATGTTATTGATGATTTTGTACAGTTCCAAATGGAAAAAAATGAAATGCAAGGGATGGATTCTGAGGTTAGTAGCAAAAATGCTAGTAATGTTTATGTTGAGTATCATTTAAAATATATGGATTCTTGCATAGGACATGAAAAATAGCAACAATGGAGTAGGCAACCACCTGTAGTTCAAAGGCGTCATTTGTAGTATATACAAATTACATGAATATGTATTCAAATAAACCATACATACACAAACCCACAAATCAGAAAACCAGGTAATCTCTCAGATGTATGCATATGCATACAAATAACCCCTTGTAAAAAAAATAGGAATTTCACTTACCTAGGCAGCAGAAAATTGAGATGCTCTTTCGTTACAAGGAGAAAACAACTCTGATTGGATTCTAACCATGGGAAGAAGGCAAATTTGCTAAAAATTTTGCTTCTTTTCCCCACTGCTGCTGCTGCTTCCTGTCAGTTGTGTTCCACCTAGCAACTTCTTAGTGATTATGCTGATAGTGCCACTGCAAAAACACTTCTTCCCACAGAACTTCCTTGTTCTGTGCCAAGTAATCACCCAGCCAGTTTTATCACAATTAAACTAGGATACAATACAGTTGTATTTTTAACATAAACTTTGCAATGGTTTTTATTGGGAACTCTTTTCGATGACTTTTAGCTCCGAAGATCTGAAGAAGATGAAGAAAAAGAAGAAGATATAGAAGTACCAAAGGCTATGGGAGATATATTTGAGTCCCTTGCTGGTGCAATTTACATGGATAGTGAAATGTCTCTGGAAATGGTTTGGCAAGTGTACTATCCAATGATGAGGCCATTAATAGGTAATATAATTGTTTTCAGGAAAAAAAGGTTCCGTATATTGTTTCGATTAGGAGGATTACAAATTTCTATATATTTTTACCATAGAAAAATTCTCTGCAAATGTGCCCCGTTCGCCAGTAAGAGAGCTGTTGGAAATGGAGCCAGAGACAGCCAAATTTAGGTAAGAATTCATATCTATATAAACCCATATAATAATTTTATTCTCTTTGCAATAATTTTAATGGCACAAATGTCAAAGGGTAAAGTTCATAAGATAATATGGAGAAAAATGTAAGTGATGAAAAGGGTACCCTCATCAGATTTCAGATGACACAAAGTTGGGGGTTGTTAACAAAAGATAGGCTGAAGGTTCAGAAAGATCTTAACAGACCTGAACATTGGGACCTATCCAACAAAATGCAGTTTAGTGGTGAGAAATGTAAGGTTCTTCCCTTAGACACGAAAAGCTATATGCTTTGATACAACGTAAAGGTTTTTTTTTTTAGTTCACCAGTACTTGTGAGAAAGATCTGGGTCTCCTTGTAAGCCACAGATTAAAGATGGGGCAGCAGTGTGCTGCAGCTGCTAAAACAGCCAATACGATCTTCGGTTGTATCAACAGAAGTATAATGTCATGATCATAGGAAATGATAATTCTACTGTATGCTGTATTAGCCAGACTGGACCTGGAATACTCTTGTCTGGTTTTGGTTGCCACAATAAAAGAAAGATGCTGAAGACCTGAAAGCTGCAGAAAATAGAAACACAGATGGTGAAGGACTTGGAGGCTAAATCTTGTGAACAATACTTAAATGAACTGGTTATGTTTAGCCTAAGGAAAGTTAAAGTTAAAGGGAGACATATAGCAGCAAAGTTTTGATAGCTATTTATTTGGCATGATCTGAGGATTCCTGTCTTGGATAGGATTTAGCCTCCAAGAACACTTCCAATCCTCTAGTTCTATCATTCTAAGTATAAATTGATTTCATTCAAAATAGGTAAACATGAGTTCTTTTTCCCTGTTTCAAATATCAGTTTATTTGTATAACTCTACAATTACATATAAAGTCCATGATTATACTTGGTTATTGTCATGTGCAAGTAACCAGGAACAAAAGTTGAGTTCAACGCACTAAATTTTATTACATGTTACCTATGCACAAGACTCTGATCTACTAATGGTCAGGGCAAATTGGTGCTAGATAAGAGAACAGAATTCACAGGCGGGGCAGGGGAAGGCATAAACTTTTGGTCTCTTGTGGAAGTATAGCAACTCCAAACCAATGACACGTTATTGCCAAGAAGACCACATGAATATGTCTCTATTTACCAGGAGTTGAGCTCAATTCAAGGGAATATTTAATAATGCTGAAGGGTTACTATTGCTTTTCTTTGGAATTAATTTTGTGTTTACTATTTTCATTGTAATTTGATTTTTTTTTGTTCTAATTTTTTATATCCATGTAGTCCTGCCGAAAGAACTTACGATGGAAAGGTTAGAGTAACAGTGGAAGTTGTAGGAAAGGGAAAGTTCAAAGGTGTTGGAAGAAGCTATCGGATTGCCAAATCAGCAGCAGCAAGAAGAGCTCTACGAAGCCTCAAAGCAAATCAACCTCAGGTTCCGAATAGCTGAGACATCTTCTTAAAAAACAAATATACCATAAAGAGAAATTTTAAAATATATAGGCGTTGAGAGGAAAAAACTGAAGACAGCAATTAAAGTTTGGTAACAAAGTAGTTAACAACATTAACATGTATACATAATTTTGGAACTAATTGTAGTTATAGGGGTTTTTTTTGCGCAAACACAATCTTGTCTTCTTTTCTCACTTCTGCTTTGTTTAATCACAAGAGTGCTTTAATATTTAGCAAGTGTTCGAAACAATTGTCAGGTCCTTTGGTTTACTTTTCCACTACAGTACAGGTTTGCTTTGCTTAGCTTAAAGGCTAGGGAGCCATCTCTATTGTGAGATAAATATCTGTATCCCTACTTCTGTCTAGAAATATGGATATATCTTGAAATTCCTTTAATCTGTGCACTAGTGCCAGTCACAAAGCAGTTATAAACTGCTGGATAATATGGTGTAAAAATAAGTGTGCCAGTATTGTCCTTGTTCTTTCCATGTCATCTTTGCATTAAGATGGCATTCCCAATCATTATTGCACTTATTTGTTAGGGACAGGTTTTTAATTGAAATGTCTTGCATTCAATAGAATTTTAAATTGATGCCACATAGTCTTGCATTAAAGGTTCTTGCCTTAAAAATACGTACACCCTCAAAATTAGAAAACTTTCCAGTTTTTTTTATCTCTTTGGAACAAACTGTATTGTACTCCCTCCACTTTTAGAATGCATTTTGCAATGATAAGTCTCTGTATTTACAGTACTTGTTAGTTTAGCTGTGACTTAACTTATTACGCAAGTAATAGAATTGTATTCATATATAACGTAGTGAGGTTATTTTTAACATTTCAAAGGAAATTATTAGTACAGAGTTTATTTGATATTGCAAAGGAAATGTTTCTTCTTAATTTACATGATTAAGAAACCAAGAGTTTAGACTGAGCAGTGTCCATTACTCTTGTAGAACTTCCTTTCATTTCAAGGGGCTTGTGCAGGAGATTTTCTTGGTGGATTACTGCCATGGTTTACTGGAACTTAGTAACGATAATAGCACAGTGTGAACTGTTGCTTTTTTAAAAAAGAAAAAAAAAGAACCTTTGACATATCGCACCTAAAATATGCTGCAGTTTTTTTATTGGATACCTATTTAACAAATAGAGCACCTTTACACCTTTGAAAGCAATTTCCACATAATTCTTACTGTACTTTTCAGAGTTGCATGCATATTTCACCTACCAAAGTTGTGCTGTTAAAATGCCATGGAAGTTGTTGTGTGAGAGAAACTGCCATACTTTTGATACATCTGTGACTTAGGTTCCTTAATGTAGAGTAACTAGCTTATTATTGTTGTTTTAAGTTGATATGAAATTGTAAATTGTTAGGCTATGCCTCAATTTCTTTATACATTTGTAGGCACCCTTCACTTAAATACCTCAGTTCTTTGTTCTTTTTATGTCTTTTTTTCTCCTTTTTTGCATGCATCGTTTTTTGTTTGTTTTTGGTGCTATGTGTATGTATTATGCTTGAAATTTTAATTTTTGCACTGTAACTATAATACCTCTTAATTTACCTTTATAAAAAGCTGTGGGTCATCTTGCACTCCCACCAATATCAATAGAGGTTTGCTGCAATTTTGCCCCTGTTAATTATGCTTGAAGTTTGAGAGAACTGAGCAAAATTTTTAATGTTTTCCAGCATGGTGGTTTACTCTTGACGCTATTTTAAGTGCTAAACTACAGATAATCCTATTCTCTACTTTTAAAGACACACACACACACCCTTTCCACACAAGCATATTCATTCAAACTGTAAAGAGGAAAAACATCTGGCTTATCTTTGTGAAGAATAGAATCATAACTAAGAAAAAAATTAAGTTAAATTTCAGGATTTAATTTTGAGTGACTTGTTTAAACTCATAATAATGAATCAAAGTAATATTTGTGTGTGGCTTAATTCAGTGAGAGAATAAATGCATGGAAGTTTTTGTATGCGTACAGCACAGACATTTCAGACAGATGAAGTTTTTCTTTTCAGCTTTAAACTAGTCTGTTCTTCATTTCAGGATGAATGGTTACCATTGATTTTTTTTCCAAAAATGATTAAAAACCTGCCATATACATAGTGCTCTCTATATATACATAGAGAGAGAGTGAGAGAAAGAGACTGTATTTTGGATTAAGGATATATGCTATGCTGTTGAAACAAGACTTAATTACCCCTCACTGACTCTTTAGTTGGTTGTATCCATATTCGTACATCATATTTCCCCTTTCAGTGAAGGGGGAATATATAAGACCTCTGTATGGAACAGTAAAGCTGATTTTAAAATAAATATTATTATTAAATTCATTGTAGTGGTTCAAAGTAAATATAACACTAGTAAATAATTGTTACTAAAATGATTTTTTCCTCTGATGATAACCAGATTAGCCTTTAAAAATATTCATACAGTTTTTAAAAAAGAACATATATTATCCCAATCCCATGTATTAACTTTTGTGGTTTTATAAAATGCCATACCCAAAATATAATCCAAGTATATTCAATAAACACATTTCATACTTGAATAATTTCAAGGAATAGGACATTATATGATGGCAATTTAAGAGTCTGATAATTAGATTCCCTAATCTAAAGTTTTCAGTGCCTCCACAATGCAACATAGCCATGTAATTGAAAATACTGAGTAGAGACCAATTATAAATCTGGGTCCTGCTGTGTGTCTGTGTATAGTACCACAATGTCTCTGTTCTATCATTTAGTTCAATTATTAGAATGCACAAACAACACAAAACCCATACATTAAATTTCGATTTTGTACAACTGTTTTTCCTTTTCTAGAAAATACATTTGGGTATTTTGGGGTATTTTTGAAACTTAATTTTGAAAATTAGGACCGATATTTTTTTATGCACCACAAGCATGAAATGAAAGGGACTGTTGCAAACCTGTCTTCAAATTGTATAACACAAATTCGTCATGTAGACATCCGAGGGGTTAATGGTATAAATGTATTTTCAATGTTTGCCTATATGTTATGCCTATATGTTAAACTGTCTTGCTTACAGTCCTCCTAACTATGCTGCATTTTTATTTTTTATTATGGCTTTGTTTTGTGCTATCCTATTCATGTAGCACAAGTAATCATTGCACTTGGTACCATGCTTTACCTCATTTCAAGGAGAAATACCCTTAAAACAGAAGTTATGGTTTGGGGCTTTTTGCTGTTTTGGTTTACTGAATTTGAATAAGGCCACTAGAGTGTTTGCAGTATGTCAGTTAACTAGCACAAATGAAAAAGGCCATTTACTGTTGGTTTCCTATGGCATGTTACTATATTTGTTTCATTTAAATGACTGACTAGTGTAAAATTTCCATGGTATGATTAGAAGATACTGCCTCAAGTGTGTGCTCCTGCATTTTATAAGATTTCTTTCAGTTGCAGCTGGTGATGCTTTATGCCATAGTTTTTGGAAGTTTCTTAACCCCATAGGAGTATATATTTTGGTGGATACAGGAGGCTGCAACAGAAACAAGTTGGAGTACCTTTGCACGAACAGAATCTTGCTAAATGCTTCCCTCTGTCTTATGACTTATTTTTTTATTTCTTATACCACATTTTTATTTTTGATAAAACGGTTAAATGTTAAATTTAACTTTGATTTACTCCCCTTGATGTAAATTCACTTGTCTACATGATGGTCACTTAAATTTCTCCTTCATTTTGGATGTGAAAGGATCTGGTAACTTTTTATAAAAGTTCTTAGTGTAACTATAGGTTCTGTTTTGCTCTAAATAGATCCACATCTATAAGTGGTATAAATTAATAGGACCTTTTCAAATTGGAAGTTATTTGACCATACTAAAGCCATGCACTCACTATTCTTCTATATTCTTCAATGAACATAGTAGAATTAGTTGTATGTGACTAATGAACACAAGGCTGAATCAAAGTTGAGTCAATCATATTGATGGCAAATTTCATGTTCAGTAAGGAAGGATTTGATAATATTTATATAATTTTTGTTCAAACATGTATAATTTACATCTATAAAACATAAGTGAAACCTAACAGCATTCACCAGCAGAAGTCTGATAACAGATCTCCAGGGGGTCAGTGTAGAATACAAAACAGTAGCCACAATGTCTTTGAAGAATAATTCTACATATATCTGTTTGTCTCCAAGTCTGCTTACAGGTTCCCTCTACTTTTTTGTGTTTTATAATTTGGATAACTATAGACTGTTTAAACTGATGTCATTCATGTAACTGGTTTACTACAAAAGAAAGTTTTATGGAGAAACAGAAGTTGGAAAAAAAGTTGAAAATTGCAGGCTTTTAAATTGTTAACAGTTTGACTTTAAAACGGTTAAAATCGAGTAGAATGAATAACATAATTTTATGGACAATAAAAGATTCCCATCACATGCTGCAGCTGTCTTAAGGGACATAAAATGTAATTCATTCATACTGTAATCATGCTGCAGGAATTTGCAGTCTGCACCTTATGGATCACAGTTACCTTTAATACTTTTTTTTGTAAAATTGTAGCTGAATCTATCCCCAATAAAGTTATGTTCTGTTCATTCTTGTGTTTTTTCTGTATTTAACAGCAATAGCATATGTTGCATGAGCATTTCAAATTGGATTATTGTTTATTAAACACGCTGCCTTTACTTCAAGAGCCTAGCATACAAAAGTAAGTTTGATTTTACACATACAATAGTATATGAATTTTTTGTCTATCCAGGCACTAAGTCTTCTTCCTAAATTATAATGAGAACATAGGACAGATAGTTCACTTACAGAGATAGTATTCTCCATGAAATACTTTCATTTACCTTATCAGGAACTGAGATTTTAGGAATAGAATTCTAAAGATAAAGATAAACTAACCTGCAGTCCTGGAATAGATAAGTCTTCAGCCTGACCCAGCAAAGTTCTAAGCCTAATTTTATCCCAGAATTTTTTGCGCTAATAAATAGTTTGATTTGGAAGCAGGGTGTCAAGCTGATAATTCTTCGTAAACCTTTCTGTTTAAGCAGCAGTGAAACACTGATCTCTAAAAATTATCACTTGTGGCTAAAATTAAAAAAGTGATAGATGAGCTGTCTTTCACTACAATGAAAATTGTATACTTAATCAGTATACTAAGTACCCCTTTTTCACAGTAGCAATAGTGAGTCCTCAATTTAACTCATGAAGCATCTTTGTAAAAAAATGTCTACTTTCTATAGTAATCACAACTTCTCCCTATTTAGGAATGACAATGCAAAGTTTTGGAGCCATTTTTGGATCTGTCTTCCCTATATTTCTCATTAGCAGTCACTGAAATTATTAGCTATGGCAGAGCTTTTGTATGCAGTAACTGTACTGTACTGCCAATTATGGGTTCATTTCAGTATCAATAGTTCTTTCTTGAATTCTCTGGAACTCAGGTGACTTGAAACAGGACATAAAACTGAGTAATTTATATGCAAGAGAAAGAGTACATGTTTTATAGAAAGATGCATAGACATTTAAGTGCAGTTCCATTCATCATAGCTAATGAATTCTCTGGGCATTCTGAATATAATTATGAGTGATAAAATACCACAGCTTAGTTAATGACACATGTTTATGACTTGATTTTGTGATTCCTTTTTACACAAAATGCAACCTTTAAACTGCTTACAGGAAGAAGTGATACGGAATTCATACAGTGTTTTTATTGGTATTTTCTTAGTGGTATATAATTATCCTTAATGTAATGAATTAGAAGGCTGAAGAAGATGCCAGACTTTTATTACCTGCCCTTTTACATACAAATGTATATGTGTACCATCAATGGCTACTTTTGTTATCACTATTGTAAAACAATATACTGCAGATCAATGGACAAAAGCTAAAATTCTTACTACCACATCTTGTAAATTGGATGCATTTCTAGGTATAAACAGAATCATACAGATAATTCTCACAGATCATTCAGTGCCATTTAAATTTACAATGGCACTGAACAAATAACAGCTGTAATCAGTTCTCAAAACTACACCTGTTGCAATGTTCCTATGGCCATGTGATTAAAATATGGGTGTTAGGCAATCAACCCACATTTTCAACTGTAGCATGCACTTCAACATCCTCCAGCCACCTATCTTGGCCACCATCTCTGCTCTTTTGGCTGTCCTGATTGAGAGTGTGGCCCTGGGATGCTCACGGCAGAGCAACAGCTTCTGCCTAAGGGTCTGTCCAGGGATGAGGCATTGGGGTGGGGCTGGCAGAAGAGGAAAGGCAGTGCTTCCCTGGGCAAGGTGACAGCTGTCAACTCTGTGCAAGGCCTTCACTAAGGAAACTACCACCCACATCACCACCGTGCTTCTGCTGGCTCTGTGCTGCTGCCTTCTCCCTTTCCAGGCCCAATGAGCTCCCTGGCCAGATCAGGGAGCTCCCTTTGGCAGACAAGGCTCTGCTGCCCCCAGTTGTGTGGGTCCCAGATTTTACCCTTACCCACTACCTGAAGACCAGGCCAACAGCAGAATGGCAAAAATCAGCTGATGGCAGCTTGTAAGCCGCCCTGAGTCTTCGGAGAAGGGCAGGATATAAATGGAATAAAAAAAATAACCAGATGGGGCCTACGAAGCATTTCTGTATTAGTAGTTACCCTTTGGAATGAGCTCCCAACCACCTCAAATATTTGGTTGATCCCATCCCTGCTGGTCTTTAGAAAGTCTTCAAGGACTTGACTATTCTCCAAGCACTGGGGCCAGGATAAGTGGAATCCTATTGGGAGAGAGTGAGCCAGGTTCCCTATTGTTTTATCTTGGATTACTTTTTCTTGCAAGATTCTCAGAATCGCCCTAATTAAGTTGAACAGCCATATAAACTCTAAATAAAAATGATATTTTTTCCTCTCACAAGAACTGCCAAGAAATAGAAGATACACTTAACATAATGTAAATTGAGATGTATTCCAGGAAGCAGAGAAAGAAGGGCAAAGCAGGGACATGATGGTCAGGCATTTAAAAATAGGATTTCCCCTGGTAAATAAAATTCCACCAGCTGAATGTCCCATTTATTGAGTCATATTCAGCTTCTTTATGGACTGCCCAGGTCTATCAAAAAAAACCACATTTTCTTTAGTCTCCTGGACGTCAAGATACTCCTTTTGAATTGTTGATAATCTGTTAATTATTACATTTATGAGAGATCCAACCTAGAACTAAGGAAGAAATTTCCTAACAGTGAGAACAATTAATCACTGGAATGGCTTGCCTCCACAATTTGTAGATGCTCCATCCCTGGAGGTTTTAAGAAGACATTGGTCAGCCATGTGTCTGAAATCGTATAGAGCAGGGCTTTTCAACCGGTGGTACATGTACCACCTGTAGTACATTAGCACGTGGCAGGTGGTACGCAGCCCTGCCCAGCCAAGTGTAGCGGGGAGGGAACGAGCCAGCACAGGCAAGGACTTACCGTGAGAGAGTCCTCCAGAGCTGCAGTCACTGGGGTGAGGCAAAGGCCTCAGGCTCACTTCCTGCTCACCCGGATGAGAAAGGAGAAGGAGGGGGGGGCAGAGACAGGAGAGGCTATAAAAGGAGGCAGTTTGGGTGGGAGAGGGAGAGAGAGAAAAAAGCAGCCTTGGGAGGATGCAGAGTCAGCTCTAGCTGCACTGAAGGGAAAGAAGGAGGCGGGAGAGGAGAGGAGATCAAGCAGGCTGGCCATGAGCTGATCTACAACTTCTGTGGCAGCCACCTGTGCTGGCAGCAGCAAGCAGGCAAGAAATGCAGCAGGGGAGAGGTCACCCTCCACAAGGAATGAAGAAAGACAGCAATGAAGAAAGGCAGCATCGGCTGGAGGTGAGGCAGGGAGGGAGGGAGGTGGAGAGTGGAAGGATTCTTATGTGCTTTTGTGACTTTGAAGTTCTGGGATTTGTGCAATGTGGGCTTTGTGTTCTTAAGGAGTGTTTGGCAATTTCTATTTGGCTGAGGTCTGATGTCTTGTGTTATCTTCTATTGCTCTGCTATTGTTAGCTGTAAGTTTTGCTGCAAGGAATTTCGAAGTATTTTTCTCCTGAATGGATTTTGCCTGTAGCATTCCTTTACTTATGAATGGAGCCATTTGGGGAGGCTATCTTAGCCGGGAGTCAGTACTTACTTACATTTCTTTTTCTTCCTAAGTACTTACTTACATTTCTTTTTCTTCCTAAGTGCCGACTGCACTCCTTAACTTTCCTTTCTAGCCAGTAGCTAATTCTTAAATGGGAAGGCGCCTTTTTAAGCTAGTTCCCTCAATGGCTAGTCTTTACTGTCTCTGGAGGCTTTTCCTTGTTTGATGAATATATGGAAGAGGGAAAATATGGGTGTTTTTTTGTCAAATTCTTCCTTCAGAAGGAGATGGGAATGAGAAAGAGGCAGGCAGGGAGGGAGAGAGAGAAGGAAGTCCCGCCTTAGCACTTGGCCACCAGCAGCCATGCCATTGCCTTTGCTTGTCAAAAGGTTGCAAAAGGGGATCATATGACCCTGGGACACTGTGACCATCATAAATATGAATCAGTTGTCAGGCATCCAAATATAAATCACATGACACTGGGCATGCTGTAATGGTCATAAGTGTGAAATGTGGTCATAAGTCATTTCAGTGCAATTGCAACTTTGGACAGGTTTGGGGGGGTTTTTTTGGTCATCACGTAGGTGGTACTCGAATATTGCCATATCCTAAAAGTGGTACAATCAGTGAAAAGGTTGAATAGCCCTGGTATAGAGTCTCCTGCTTGAGCAAAGGGTTGAACTAGAAGACCTCTAAAGTCCTTTCAACTCTGTTAGCCTCTTATTATAAGTTTTCTTTATCCTAAAGTTAGGAAAACTTGCAGTCCTCCAGATGTTAATGAACAATTCCCAGCAACCTCAGCCAACCAAGATAAGGGATGCTTGTTCTGTACCAGCCTGCTACCGGCCCTGCAGAAAAGGCAGGGACAACCCCTTTTACAATAAGGCAAGAGGCTGGAATTACACCTGCCAAATTTATTACTACAAAAACAAACGGAACAAGACAAACCAAGAAACAGGAGCTTAAAGAAACAGGAACAATCCAAGCGGTTGCCTTCAGCAAACCAGCCCTCCCAAACATTCCCCTTATATAGAGTTCAGGGCGTGGCTTCTCTGCCTCCTTCCGAGGAGCCCCATTGCCTTCCTCTGTTTACTCCTAATTGACTACCTCCTGCGTCGGGCGTCCTTGAACAGGGCCAGCTGTGGGTCATCTTCATCCACGCAGTCAGGCTCACAGAGCTGGGTCTCTGTGGTGACCAAGTGGGAGGGGCCTGGCTGAGGGCTCTCATCAGCAAGATCTTCAACCCCCTCAGCAAGGTCTTCAACACCCCCCTCCTCCTCCTCTGAGTCGTCCGACCCAACTGCCAAACCCACAGGCTGACCCTGAATCACAACAATGCTGTGAGGTCTAATTTAACAGTTTCTGGAGAACCACAGGCCTCTGCGTCTTTGACCTTAAAAAAAAACAGCTTTTAAATAAATGGGAGAAAGATAATTGCATAATAAATCACCTGACAAAAGTGGTCAAAATAAAACCTTCATCATAGGTTCGTACATGGGGATGGTAGAAAGTTAGCTAATGATTCTTGTTATGAAAATAAAAGGATTGCCAGTATGTGTCTATTTTCATCTCCAAGGTGTTATGTATTCACTTATAATGCACATTGTTATGTATTCATTATTTACATTGTTAGGTATTATTGTAATAAAGATTAACAGGGCTGAGGTAAAAGCCGTGGCAGCTTTTGACAGCTGTCAAAAGCTGCCGGACAGAACTACGCAGGCGCATCCGACTGACAGTTCTGCACACGCCTCCACTGACAGCTCCAAGCTGTCAAAATCTGCCGGCTCCGATTGGAGGAGACGAACGGCTGGGAACCGGCTCAGCCCTGATTGGCTAACCTACTGACAGCTGCCAGTATAAATAAGAGCCATGTTCTTCTGTTGTTTGCCTGGTTCGGAATAAAAGTTAAACCGTTTAACTTGCTGTCTCGCCTGCTTCTTAACTAAAGCACTGGCGACGAGGGTGGGATGCCTGCTTGCCTAAGCTGAAGTCACTACCTAAGGGGAGAAGAGATTTTTTCCCTTAGCCCGAGCTAGTCACTCACTGAAGTCACTTGGAAGCCGAACTTCCATTCAACGCAAGCAGCTGCACCCACGGTTTACAGACAGCATGACGAACCATGGCCACATTCGAGAGTTCAATACCTGCCACCCAGAAGGCTGGGAATCTCATCTGGGCCAGGTAGAAGGATACCTGGTGGTAAAGAAGATTACGGACGACCGGGCCAAGGCAGCCGCCCTCCTCTGGCTCAGCGGGCCCGCTGTCTATGATGCCGCTGTGGGAATCTTCACTCCTGAACCGATCGCCACTATCTCCTACGCCGATCTTACCGAGGGGCTGAGCAAATACTTCATGCCCATCAAGTCAGAACTCTTCTGGAGAGTAAATTTCGCCCGAAAACTACAGCTTCCTGACGAGCCAGCAAATGACTTCATAACCCGGGTCAGACACGCAGCACGACGGTGTCGGTTCCCGGACTTAGAAGACCGAATCCGGGACCAGATCGTCATAGGGCTCAAAGACGAGCGGCTGAGGAAGAAGCTGATCGCCAAGCCAGAAATGACAATGACCGATGTGGCGAGGGAAGTCATTGCATACGAGGACAGCCACGGTGACAACCGACGTTCACCTGACAGCGGGCCCAGTGGGTCCGTGCACCAGGAGGACGGCGGGTTCAGCAGTCCCGAAGATGACGTCTCCATGGACATCGATGCGGTACAGCGGCGGTTCGAAAAGCTCAGGCTGCAACGCAACTACAGAGGGGGGCCTGCCAACAATCAGAGGGGCGCTAACTTCCAGCCAAACAGGGCTAAGTGTGCCAGCTGCGGCGGAAGCCACCCGAGAGCAACGTGCCGGTTCCGCAGTGCCAAATGCCATGGGTGCGGAAAGACAGGTCACCTCAAAGCCGTGTGCCGCAGCCAGAGCCGAGAAAATCTGCATGAACTGGAGGTGACACCCGCAGGTATGAGCCAACACACACCCAAAGCCAGGCACAGTTCCAAACCCCTAGTGCTTAATGTGAGGGGAAGGGCGGGGGAATACACAGTCCACAGCACTCTTAAGCCCAAAGTCAAGGTGGACGTTCTGATTCATGGAATCCCCTGTGTGATGGAAGTGGACTCTGGGTCCTCCGTCTCACTCATTTCGTGGCAAACCTACAGGGACATTTGTAACCAAAGTAGAAAACGGCCCGCCCTTTGACCCACCAAACTCCGCCTAGCTGACTTTCAGTAAACGCCCATTAAACTCCGGGGAAAGGCTTCCGTCCCCGTGGAGTTCAAACAATTTAAAGGATCCCTCCCTATACTAGTGACCCAGGAAAACAGAATCAGCCTGCTAGGACTAGACTGGTTCGAGGCACTAGGGATAGCGTTGACAGGCGTCAACGCCATTCAGCTGTCAAACTTAGAATCCGTCTACCTTCAATTCGCGGACGTCTTTGACAGCTCGCTAGGGAAGTACACTGGACCGCCCGTATCGCTTAAACTAAACCCTAATGTAATGCCTGTCAGAATCAAGGCAAGAAGAGTTCCCTTCGCCTTGAGAGAAAAAATAGAAACTGAGCTAGACCGATTAATTAACTTAGGAGTCCTAGAACCAGTAGAAGGGGCAGAGTGGGAGACACCCATAGTGACCCCAATTAAGCCAAATGGCCAAATAAGATTATGTGCCGATTATAAAGCGACCCTCAACCGCGCATTAAATGCCCATGCCTACCCGGTCCCGGCTGTCAAAGACATCCTCGCGGCCATTAAGTCAGGCGCCATTTTTGCCAAGTTAGACTTGGCGCAGGCGTATTTACAGCTGCCTGTCACCCCTGACACCGCCTTAGCTCAGACAATCGTCACCCACAAAGGAGCATTTAAAATTAACCGCCTTCAATTCGGCATCTCTGCAGCCCCGGGGATCTTCCAAGAAATCATGGAAAAAACACTTAAAGGGATCCCCGGGGTCTGTCCATATTTTGACAACATCCTAATTGCAGGGGAATCAGAAAAAGACCTAGCTGACAAATTAACAAAGGTGCTCCTTAGATTCAGGGAGGCTGGTCTCAAATTAAAATGAGACAAATGCTCCATCGGGGTGCCTTCAACAGAGTTTTTAGGATTTAAAATTGATGCTAAGGGAATTCACCCCACTGAAACAAAAATTAAAGCCATTAAAACAGCACCAACCCCTAAAAATAAACAAGAACTTCAAGCCTTCCTAGGGTTAGTTAATTTTTATCATACCTTCCTGCCTCATAAAGCCTCCATTGCTGAACCCTTACACAGGCTATTAGATAAAGGCAAACCCTGGAACTGGTCATCTGAGCATGATAAAAGTTTTAATCTATTAAAAAACTTACTCACCAGCAATGCAACAGTAGCCCTGTTTAACGAACAGCTGCCCTTATGTCTGGCTTGTGATGCCTCCCCCTACGGCATCGGAGTGGTCCTAAGCCACTTAACTAAGGAAGGAACGCAGACCCCTGTAGCGTTCTATTCCAGAACACTGTCAAAACCTGAGCGTAATTACGCTCAGATTGACAAAGAGGCTTTAGCTATAGTGGCTAGTGTAAAAAAGTTTCATGACTACCTATACGGCCGACCCTTTACCATTTTTACGGACCATAAGCCCCTATTAGGACTTTTTACAGTAAACAAACTAACCCCACAAATATTATCTCCCCGCATCCTGAGATGGTCTACCTTTCTGTCAGCCTATTCATACAACTTAGAATACAAGCCAGGGAAATCCATGGGCCATGCTGATGGCCTTAGCAGACTGCCCCAACCGATAGTCGACCCAGACCCAGCACCAGCTGGAAGGATACTGGCTATCTCAGACCTGCCAGAATGCCCATTATCTGTTAAAGACATCTCTGCAGCCACTGCTGCAGACAAAATTTTAGGCAGAGTCTTAGGCTATGTCACGTCTGGCTGGCAATGCACACCCCCAGACCCAGAATTCCAACCTTACATTTTAAAGCAAAAGGAATTATCCACCCATCAGGGGTGTCTATTATGGGGCAGCAGGGTAATCATACCCGACAAACACAGACTCAAGGTGTTAGAGAGCCTCCACGAAGGTCACCCTGGGACCGTCAAAATGAAGGCTCTGGCCAGAAGCTATGTCTGGTGGCCAGGATTAGACAAGCAAATTGAAACACATGTAGCCGGCTGCTATTCCTGCCAACTTGTTAGAGCCGCCCAGCCACAGGCTCCCATACACAGATGGGAAACTACAAAGACACCCTGGTCTCGTATCCACATAGACTCTGCAGGTCCATTCCAGGGACAATCATTCCTAATAGTCGTGGATAGCTATTCGAGATGGCTAGAGGTGGCACCAGTGACTAGCACAACTTCAACAGCCACAGTACAAGTTTTAAGGGGGTTATTCGCAACACATGGGCTTCCAGATGTTATAGTTTCCGATAACGGCCCCCAATTTACTTCCTACGAATTCCAGAGTTTCACAACGGCGAATTCTATTAGGCACACCACCACGGCTCCATTTTACCCATCCACGAACGTCTTGGCAGAGGTAATGGTGAAATCAACCAAAGAGGCACTGCGGAAAATCATCTCCGGCAACTGGCACCGTAGACTGGCTCAATTCCTTTTATCACAACACACCACCCCATGCACAACTACTGGAAAGTCTCCAGCAGAGCTTCGCTGGGGCAAAAGATTAACTATCAGACTAGACCGTCTACATCCTGACAGATCCCCTCCAGACCCAGAACTGCCCCTCCAGCATAGAACTCTCAGCACAGGGCAAGCTGTCTGGGCAAGGAACTACGGGGGGGCAACAAATGGACACAGGGGGTTGTCATTGAACAAACGGGCCCCCTATCATACATCATAGACATAGGACACAATTCCCACATCCGCAGGCACATCGACCAACTCCAAAGGCGCAGCCCGCAAAATATGGGGGAAAGGGGGAACGACGAAATGCAGGCAGAAGTCCCACCGCAAACACTTTCACGCCGCAACCCCCCCGATCAGAATGTACCACTTCAAGACCCCACTCCAAACGACGCTGAAACGACGGAACCATGCCCCTTGACCCCTGAACCAGTCTTCGAGTTGCCTGGGGAAAAGGAACAACCAGCTGAGACGACCCCCCGGCGCTCCGAAACGATAAAAAGACCCCCCGCCTACTTACAAGACTTCGAATGGGGAAACCCAAAAAAGAAACAGTTGGGGAAAAATCAACACAATCAGAGGGAGGGGTAAGGGGTGTTATGTATTCACTTATAATGCACATTGTTATGTATTCATTATTTACATTGTTAGGTATTATTGTAATAAAGATTAACAGGGCTGAGGTAAAAGCCGCGGCAGCTTTTGACAGCTGTCAAAAGCTGCCGGACAGAACTACGCAGGCGCATCTGACTGACAGTTCTGCACGCGCCTCCACTGACAGCTCCAAGCTGTCAAAATCTGCCGGCTCCGATTGGAGGAGACGAACGGCGCGGGAACCGGCTCAGCCCTGATTGGCTAACCTACTGACAGCTGCCAGTATAAATAAGAGCCATGTTCTTCTGTTGTTTGCCTGGTTCGGAATAAAAGTTAAACCGTTTAACTCGCTGTCTCGCCTGCTTCTTAACTAAAGCACAAAGTATAGAATATTAGGGGTAGAAAAGCAGGTCAAAGAGACTAGCTCTTAAGAATCACAGGAAGGAAGCCTCTAGAACAGGGGTAGGCAACCTCGGCTCTTTTATGATTCATGGACTTCAACTCCCAGAATTCCTGTCAGCTATGCTGACTGAGGAATTTTGGGAGTTGAAGTCCATCAGTCATAAAAGAGCCGAGGTTGCCTACCCCTGCTCTAGAATCATAAGATGTCTAAATAATGTGCTCTATAAGTTGTCAGGCAATGTATAGAGCACTCAACAAACTATGGATTCCTCTCCTGCCCTGGCTTGATCATGAAAAGGTCCAGAAGTGTACAATGTTCATTTAAAAAAAAAAGTTGTAAACACTTATGGAAAAAAAAGAAGTCAGGAGAAAAGTTCATTTAAGTCCTTGACTAATAGAGGCTACTTCTGCCATTGTAAAAAGGCACTTAAAGTGCTCCAGTGTAATTGCAAGCCCAGAGAAACCCAAAAAATTCATCTTAGCTGATAGCACTTGACTGTCACCATGCAACCTGTTCTGCCATTTGGCAATGTTTGTTAAGACACCTTGAATCTGAGGTTTTTAATTTTGGGGTAAGTATTTGTGTAACAGATACATGCGCACATGCACACACACATACAGAGAGAGAGGGAGAGAGAGAGAGAGAAGTTTATCCAAAGCCAGAGAATGACATGAAAAGTTTTAACTTAAGCAGCAAAATAGAAAGGCTAATCTTATTTAAAAGTAATATGTGTTTCTTGATTGAGTGCCCAGATACACTCAGCTGGGACATTTTAGTGGAATCGGTTCTAAGTTGTTATACTGAGCTATAGAGACTAAGGTTTCCTGTGTTCATATTGCCAGACCTGAAATACTCTTGTGGCTGTATTTAATAAAGAAACGAAAGTCTCAAGGTAAGGGGATATGATTTTTTATGACAGAAGGAATGCAAATAACTTTTAGTCTCCTTGCCTAGACCAGGTTTGGTCTGATTTGATGGAGTTTAATAATGACTTATAACCTGTGCTGACAATATGCAGGCCCCTGCAACGTCATTTAACTCATTTATTCTGCTTGCTGTAAAAACAAAGAGATGGCAAATAAATATATGGAAAGTTCATTGTTTGTCAGAGGGACCAAGCCAAAAGTTTTCAGTGACCTTTTAAAGTATAGTCCCTTGCTAGTACTAAAATGTCTGTCACTCAACGGACACACATGCGTGGCTTGGCCTTTTAACCCGTGCATCTTGTTTTTCTCTCTTTCAACTGGTTGTATGAATTTCAAATCAGCTGTAGCTCTTTAAGTCCTCCCACCCTCTCTCTTTCTGCATTGGAGGATTACTGTAAATTGCAGCCTGACAATTACAATGTACAGCGCACTGGAGAGTTATTAATGGATAGGCCTACTGATGGCCTTTCAGCACAAGATTGTGCCTGGTATTCCTCACTCGTAATTGGATCCAGGGCTTGAGCCTAGGCTGGTTGAGACAGAAGAGGAGGTTGGGGGAGGTGTAGGAGGGAGGGCTGGGTTGCAAGGCCCCATTTTATCAGAGGAAGGTATCAATTGATCATAGATAGCTCCTATTGGCAACGTCAAAAGCTCTAATTCACCCTTTTCTTCCTAATGACTTGTATGGGCTTAAGCGGCTCCATTGCTTGACAGCCCTCAGCTCCATTGACAAAACCCGGCAGGTGGTTTTAATAGAAGATTTCAATGGGGAGTGATTGTAGGAAAGAGCTCGAGGCAGGCAGAGACACAACAGAGCTGGGTAAAAGGAGAAGAAAGAGGCTGTCTGCTTTCGGTACTACCAGAGAAGGCTAATGTGACGAGAACTAAAGTTAACCACCACTTCCATTTACTTGGCACCTGCGGGGGGCTAGTTGAAAGAGAAAAACCCAACCAGGTTTCAAATTTTGCCTGGAATTTTTCTCTAGGGGTTGGGTCTATATTTTAAGCAGAGTATAAATTGAGGTTGACACATGTAAATGGAGTGTGGTGGTGGCACAGATACAGTAACCCACTCAGAGCCATCATGGAGTAGAGTAGCATAGAAATACAGTAATAAATAAACTCTTCATTTCTTCCCCCTTTTAAAAAAAACAAGAGAGGACTTTTTCTCAGAGTAAAGGCCAGTATATGTGTGTTGGTAGGAGGGAGTAATCTCCCAAATAATTTAAATAAATTATTCAAAGATGGAGAAGTTCTCTATAAGTATGTACTCTGAGTCTAGGATTAGACACACTTAAGGATTATTCAGTTTGAAACACATTTCCAGGATAAATACAGCTGTTTTTTTTCAAGCTATATCTACTTTACTGAATTTTTCACTTCAGTTCTCAGTTTAAGAAAATAAATACCAGAATGCAAATAAAATGATGTTATTTGAGAGAATGAGCACAAAAATATTTATTTTGGGATAATATACATACAAAAGTGTTTTAAATAAAATGCATGAAAAAATCTATATTTATGTAAATATATATCTAAAAGAAAAAACTGCAGACTGATGGAGATACGGATATCAATATTACTTGTTCATGCATTTGTACAGTCATATAAATCCTCTCATATAATTGCCATTCAACAATAGCTTACAATAACAATGTTTAAAATCAAACAATAACTGCAGAATGATACTACTTCAGACTCAGTGCACCCACAAAACCTTAGCAGTCCAATGGGTCTTTAATGGCAAAACCAGTCTGTCAAAATAGCCTAAACATAAGTTGTTTAGAACCTTAAATCTTGAATCTGGTTCCACGACTGGCAACAGGTGAAGTTATTGCAGCAAAACTCGGCACCGCTTTACAGCTTCAGTGCCTTATGGAAATGGCAGCTTTCAGGCCAAGTTCAAGGGTACCTCCATATAGGCCATATTTAATAATCTAAATCAGGGATCTTCAGACTTGGTCCTTTTATGGCTGAGGAATTCTGGGAGTTGAAGTCCACAAGTCATAAAAGGGCCACGTTGAAGACCCCCTGATCTAAATCATGAGTTTACTTTTGTGAGAACAGTTGAACCAATTATGCAGAGGAGTATATTCTTAGATGTTAATGTATTCATTAGATGTATATCCTAATCATTCAAGTCAGTATACAAATTCACCCAAACAGATTTGTACCACTGAGAACAGGCTGGGTCCTTTGCCTTGGTCTAACATTTCAACCATCAGACTGACCCCTTCCCCTCACCTACTTTTCAGATAGATCTCAAGTTAAATAAATATAAATATAAACTGAAATAGTATTTGAAATAAAGCCCATAAACAATTTGCCACTTAATAGTATTTTGTTTCCCCAAAACAAATACATCTTGGTATTGAAAGCAGAACAGCAGTTACATTGGATGTTAAGCAAGTCCAAGCAAAACAGAACAGTTGGAAAAGGAAAGTATAACCTTGTGTTTAATGATTGTGTAATAAATAAATACATCTGCCCGGTGTTGATGGAATAAAAGAATTATGCCAATGAATTTATTTTTATAGGGTTTGGCAGTTTCTACTTAGTAGCAGTACAAGGTGGCATTACTTAGTAAAGATGAACTTTTGTATGCCACGGGAGTGCTTAATTGCTACCTAAGTCAACCTTACGATGGAGAGTTGTAGCTGGTGAGGAAAATCATCAGCCTATTCTCCGTCATCTGCCATAAGAATATTTTAAGGGTTAAAGAATATTTTAGCCTTTGTGTAACAGTCCCTCAAGACCTGATTCAAAGCCAAAAATATAATCCATGTAATGGTAGTGATGATAGTTGGCGTCTGCCACCTGAATTCAAAACGAAATTATGAAAATCATATGTGTAGTCCCCTGAGCAATACAGCGAGAGCACAAAACTTGAGAAAAGCAGACTAAAACTGCAAACAGAATATCTGCCCAAATTGTTTGTCATTCTCATGTGATTTTCAATTATGCTGTTTTAAAGCTGTCTCCGTGATGTTAGTTTTTGTTTTCTTTTTATGGTTGATATAATTTTTCATCATATTGTAAGTCACCTTGAATTGTTGAGATGCCATTAGTAAGGAAAACGTCGTGCTGAAAAAGACATAGCTCCCAAAAGGAATTGATAGTTACCGGTAATTTATACAGGTGCTCTTAGATTTGCAATTGGAGACACACAGTGGAAGACACTTTGGCTTCCTTTCAAACTTCTAAAATTCTACAGTAACACTACAAAACAGGGACAGAATTTTTCTGGTATGATATACGTTTGCACTCCTCACTGACATCACAAGCACTTTATCCAATAAATATCCATGCTGCTTGCATAATGACACTGTTGCATATAGTGTGTTCAGTACATTAATAATGGTGACACAACATTGACAACTCACAAGCTGATGCAGCAAGATATTGAGTGCTGGGAAAAAAATATTCTTTCTACAAAAAGCCCTGCTTTGGAGGAATATATATAGGTCTACCATGCTAAATGTGCAATGATTAAATAATTTGTGTCAAATAAATTGATTCGAGAATGTGCAATGCTCTGTTTTTTGATAACAAACTAATATGGATTATGAATTTCACTTCATTTTATTTATTTATTTATTTATTTTATTGGATTTATATACCGCCCTTTCCCGAAGGACTCAGGGCAGTTTACAGAGCATTTAAAACAAAGATCGATACAAAAGTTAAAAACAATTTAAAAAGGTTAAATCAATCCCTAAAAAAATAAAAAACCCAATTACAATTCTCAGCCTGGGCCGGAAAGCTCGAAAATATATCTTGTTTTGTGTTTACATAATTTATTTATCCTCAATTGAATATGCCATCATTTTGCAAGTTCAGCAGTTCTGTGCTCTATTCTGTGCCCCAAAGTATTCTTGTTTTAAACAGTGTTTTCTCAAACTTAGCAAGTTTAAGATGTGTGTACTTCAGTCCCAGAAATCTCCAACCAGGTTACACATCTTATAGTTGACAGGTTTTGGCTGCTGTAGAATGTAATAATGCTTTGTAATTCAGAGACTGGTCTCTTCATAGCACTGATGCTCAGTTGTAAAAAAAATTAAACAAAACCTGTTTTTTAAACTTATGCATCATCTGCAAATGTTATAAACATTTTCTTCAATCAGCATGTATATTTTCCTCAGCAAAGAACTATTTTGTTTTAGGTCATGGGAAAGGCCTTTAGGCAAAAGGATTCTACCCTGATTTGAAAGTTGCTCTGGATTTGCTAATCCCACAGTGTCATCAGTGCTGGAGAACTGAACGGTTTATTTCCAACTCAGCTTGTATGTACTTGAAACTATAGCAAACCTAGTACTTTCCTCTACACTGTTTTGAAATGGTACAATTCCTCAGAGATTGTCTGGTCTCACTCACTGCCCAGTTTTTGGCCCTATCTTCCTTGGGAAGTCTTTCATACGGAATGGTGGTTTGATGGCTTTGCAGCTTCCTCAAATGTATTTTTCATAATGCCAAATACCTACAACATAAAGTTAAATTATGTAGAGGAAGAAGGATGTAGCCATTTTATTTTTTTTCTTCTACATCATGGATATGTGGAGCTTTTGGTAGTTTGTTTTGTTTTTGTTTTATTCTAGAATCTGCAGAATGTGAGGCCACAGCAACAATTGTTTAATAGTCATTGGTCCATGTATGCTTGCAATAATGAGCACAATTACTTGCAAGTCTACTTGAAACTTATTCTAAAGGTTTAGACATGAAAACAATTGTGGAAGTGAGCATGTAGCAGATGCCAGCTTTAATGCCCAGTGAGCATTGAACCAGCAGGTGATGGAGTGATGCAGAAACACTAGCGCATACAGAATAGAAAGTAGTAAATGTTGGAAAAATATTTATTTCTTACACGTATTTATAACTTTTCTTGCTAAATCATAAAGCAATTTACAACAAATAAATAGAACTTAACATAAAGCATAAGAATGATTGCAAAATAACAACACACCAGAGCAATGGTACTCCAGTATGTGGCAATAGATACAAGAAAGTGGCTTACAAATATAAAGGAGCTAAAATCACAACCAAAATGTAACCTAGTTAACAATTAAATAAGGCTATCATATCTGGTTGCAAAATTCCAGAGGCTCATTATATGGCAGTCAATATCTAAAAGTTTTGTGTGAGTCTTTGCTGACCTTTAATGATAATCCTGATTTTTTCAAGATGGTCTCCTGGTCCTAAGAAACCACATTGTATTGTGTAGAGGCATGCCATGCAACAACATTGCCTGGGAAGCTGGGAAGTAGCATATATGACTCCATGCCAACCACGTAATATGAGCCAGATTTCTCGTAGTATTTGAACCCATGACATCAGAACCTCAATCACCATTTATGGCCAATGTCAGCACACTGACAGATTGGATTTTAGAATAACACTGAGAATTTATTGCAAACAATAGCTTCCTAAGAGCTCTTACTAATAGACGGTACCTGAAATCCGTAAGAGTATATGTAGTGTATGTAATTTTTCAATATATTATTGCTAGAGGGCAATCATTTTTCTGTCTGCTCTGCCCTCTTGAAAAAGCTCTGTGTGAGAAACATGACAGATAGGTCCCCATGGCAAGGCATTGGCAAGAGAGGCAAAAAAGATAGTTCTTAGAGTATAAACAAAAGGTACAAAGCAAGTCAAAATGTCCAGGGAGCAATAGACTTTGGGGCAAGATAAAGCACCTGTGAAATATTAAGTAAGGATTAATGTGTGTCAAAAACTCTCTTGTCAGAAATAATAAAGACCATGTCAGCAGAAAATATGGAGATAAAACAGGTCCACGTTCTAATGGTGGATATCCATACTATTTCACAGATGAATGGAGTTCTGCTAAACCAAATTACCTAACAATGACTTTGGTTCACTTTGAAATGCTTCATTTACAAGTACTTGATCATTCTTTGAATGAGAGAAATTCTAGCATTTTCATAGGGAGAAAAATTGTTTGTATTAAATCACTGTGGTTCTCTAACAATATTTTGTGCAAAAATAATATGAGATAAATGCCCACATGTGTCTTCATAATCAAACTTGCTGATTCTGTTTCTTACATCTCTTGAAATGAGAATACGAAATTCCATGGATTTGCAACTGACCCCTGTTTTGTCCAATTTCTCTTCAAGTGATGGGGTGTGTGTGAATATTGTGCCCTTGTTCAATAGCTGCATGCCATGAAGAATAGTCTTCCAATCTAGTATTTTCCATATACATTTGGGCCACCAATAAAAGAGAATATTTGTAGCTCAGGATTGAAATGAGGGGTCCTTGATGCTCTCTGAGCTTGCTTGTTTTCCTGAAGATGTTTCATTACCCAAATTAGGTAACACCATCAGTGCTAGTAAGGAATAGGGTTTGCTGTCAGGTCCCCAAAACCTCTGTGTTTTCCTAGCACATATATTCTACTTTTGGGGCCTGCCATTCTGCTGGGGGGAGGGAGAGCTTGGGATAGCTTTTGCTTTCTACTTTCCCTCCCCTACCTCTATCCTTGAGAAATGAATGCATCTCCCTTATCAGGGAGATGGTTACAGAGAAACGAGAGCTGGAGAAGACTATCAGATGCGCGCCAACTGTTCCAGTTACCCACACATCATACCACCTGTGGATTGGCTGAATTTCAAATGGACATTATGACTTTGGTGGGAGGAGGAAGATTGCTTGCTTAACTATACCATTTGTGCGGGATTTTCCCCAGATCTTGCCTTGACTTCCCTACTATCACTGAGCCCTAATAAAAGTATCCTTTTGAGACAATGGGTTCTGATTTCTTGGGTGGTTAGTTGAAGTGAGTCCTTACATTTGCTATCAGTTTATATTCCAGTGCTGGGGTGTCAAACTTGCCGCATCACATGATGTGTTGCGATGTATCGCAATTTTTTTCCCCTTGCCAGAGCTGGGGTGGGCATGGCTTCTGCATGATGCATCCGACCCGCAGGCTGGTGGTTTGACACCCCTGTTCTAGTGACTTGCCCTGTCAGCGTTGGCGGGAATGATCTTAGAGGTTCTTCAGATGGGTTGTTTATTGTTGGCTTGTTTGGCAGTTCTTTGGTTGGGGTATTGTTTAATTGTTGTCTGAAGTTATATTATTTACTTGATTGTTGGTCTGACATTTTGACTAACTTTCTCATCACTACAACTAAAAATTATGACATTTCAGGTGCACACATTTGGGGAACAATGAAATAGATCATTTCTATTTCTATTTGTATCTATATATGTATCTATATCTATATCTATTTGTATTCTGTGAAGCTTGCTGCCAGATAAATTGGTATAGAATTGCAACCTAAAATTGCCCTCTCCACGCTTACTGGAAATTTCCATAGGAGAACATAGGACAACATAGAACAAACCCATCAGGACAATATTCAGCAGTCCATTTGCATTTAAAAGACAAAGGCCATCTTTAGAAGAATCCACATTTTGGACAGAGAAGACTGCTGGTTTGAAAGAGGGGTCAAAGAGGTCATCTATATCAAAACTGAACAGCCCCAAGAGAGGGGGAGGGACATGACATCATCTATCTTCAGTTTACAACACAACACTTTCAACAGTTCCACGAAGGCTCCACACCCATTTGCACTACTCAAGTGACCCTGAGGACACAGATAAACTTCCAAGTGGCCTCAAAGACTTTCTAAAACAGTAGTGTCAAACTTGCAACATCACATGACGTGTCATGACATATCGTGACTTTTTTTCCAATGCCGGCAAGGGGGTGGGCGTGGTTTCAGCATTAGGCATCCAGCCCATGGGCTGGCAGTTTGACACCCCTGCTCTAAAAGAATGCAAATGATCAGCTGTCTGCGAGGAATATAAATCCTTCCATTCCCCACCATCCAGTCGGAGCTGAAGGAGCTACTTGGATGAGAAGTGAAACTTCTTCAAAGAAAAACAAGAAAGTCCAGTTGCCTTTTGAAAAAGCACCTTGGGGATTGCCTATCAATAGCCAGCAGCTCTGTAGCCAGTTTAGGCAAAAAGGCATACCTACTAATATCTGTTCCCTCAGACCCAGCTTTGACTGCTTTATATCTTTCATGTTGCTGATTTGATGAAGGGGACAGGGGAAAGCTTTGCTTGAAGTTCCATGAGCTTTATGGTGGGTTGATTATATCCTCAAGCCAATTGCTATTGATTCTTGATTCTGATAAGTCCTCTAAAACTTCAACCTTTCTAATCTTTCTAATCAGCTTTCTTATTATCTATCTATGTATTTCTGTATCTATAATCTTCTATCTATCTAATCTATCTATCTAATCTATCTATCTAATCTATCTATCTATCTATCTATCTATCTATCTATCTATCTATCTATCTATCTATCTATCTATCTATCCATCCAGTTTTATTCCCAATGACACTTGGCAGTTTACAACAAAATCAGTCTTTAAGTGTAGCAGCTACCAAACAGAACAGAGCCTGGAAATTTAGTAGAAGTAGAACTCCAAGAATAAAAGGCCTTATGAAATTTAAATTTTCTGCACTATTTCCAGATAAAATAATATCCTTTAAGTGAGCTGTGTGAAAGCCTGAGGTACTTCAGAAGCACATATTCCTAGCCTTTGCTAAGTCACATGTTTACACTGTAGGAGTTCACACCTTATTCCATTTTGACTTAATAGCTGTGATTCTTCTGTTGACCTTTCTGGATTGCTTAAAAATGATTTCTTTGTAATGAATACTTGCCAAATTGATTTTTGGCATCTTAGACATGTGGGTGGATGCATTAAGAAATTTGCACTAAGAAGGCAGCACATGACATGATGACTTGCAAATTATAGAGAAGCCAATAGATGTGTCAAATGATTCTTGGTTCCATCTGAATAAACAGGTATGGGTTAGGGCAGGGGTGTCAAACTGCCGGCCCATGGGCCGGTTGCATCATACGGATGCCGTGCCCACCCCAGCTCCAGCAATGTGAAAAAAAAGTCACAATACGTTGTGACACATCACGTGACATGGTGAGTTTGACACCCGTGGGTTAGGGCTATTTACCGTATCTGGGGTGCAAAAATCCAGATAAACATTAGGTAGGAGCAAAGAGAGCTTTCTCTATCTCTTTTGCTTCCATCTATTGCTCATTCAGATTTTTGCAGCTCACATATGATAATCCTTGTGCAGGACCGTGTTTACTGCTTCACCAGAAAACAGAATAATTTCCAAATTTGAAGCACAAGCAACAGAACTGTGTTCTTTTAAAAAGAAGCCATGCATTGCATGTTATATTTATATATAAGAAGGACATTTTTTGGATTGAATTGTAATAGGATATTACAATATTTCCGGATCATTCTGGTTGGAGGGGGGTGTATGTGGAAATCAGTATTAAGGGTTTTTTTTTTTCTCACTCTTAATCATTCTGACAATTTCAACCCACACATTTTTACTTCTGGTTTGCAGATTAGAAATGGAAGTGAATTGCTTTTGGAATATAGCATTAGCCTGAAGCAGGAATGTGAAATTCTTGTATAATTTGAAGTATTTATGTTCTTTTTAAGAAAGTTATATGAAGTTGTCCTATACTGGATCATATACTTAACGAATATTATTTACCCTCCAAAGGTGCCCAGAGTCATTTTTGAGAATGAGATGAGTGGAGTATAAATTTAGTAAAATAAATCTTGCTCACAACCATGGCAGAGCATTTCAAAGGACACTAATTTCAAAAGCTTCATTTTCTAATCACTTTTGGAAACTGCCAATTAATCGACTTAAATCTATTAGAAACCTTCAGAATGATAAGTCTGAGAAGTCACAATGAGTTTAGCTTCAACTCTAAACAAAAAAAAGTTAATTCTAAATTTGAGAATTTAAAAAAATTGAAATAAACAGCAAAAGGCTAAATAAGACTTTGATCTCAGAAAGTTATAAATGGATAAAGAGTCCAGTTAAATTGGGATATTGACTTGTACTGTAAAATTTTGGGATTAAATATAAAATTAGCTTCCCTTGGAACCAGATTAATTTTGACTATCTGTACTACCATATAGTAAAAGATAAGCAACTGTTATTTTAGAAACTGCACATTAGAGAAGACTAAAGATTCTAAGTAGAAAGAAAAATAATACAAGCCTACTTTTAGTTTAGTTTAGTTTAGTTTTATTTGATTTATATACCGCCCTTCTCCTTGGTAGGGACTCAGGGCGGTTCACAGTGTCAGTATTGGGACTTACAAAATGACATAAAATGTCATAACATTGGAAATATTAATGTAGATCAGGGGTGTCAAACTCAATTTCATTGAGGGCTGCATCAGCATTGCGGTTGCCCTCAGGGGGCCAGGTGGGTGTGGCTTGGGTGGGCGTGGCCTACTGGGTGGGCGTGGCTAGAGTGCGTATGACCTACTGGGTGGGCGTGGCCAGCTCTACATCGTTCACATCAAGGGTGCCTATGGGGGCCTGGGCAGGAGTGGGACAGATCTGAGGGTCTCTGGCAGAAGGAGGGTCTCTGGGCCAGGGCCAAGGCAGTGGGGGCCGTTCCCTCACTGTTTCCAGGATGGCTTCGCGGGCCGCATGAAACCACTTTGCGGGCCGGATCTGGCCCCCGGGCCTTGTGTTTGACGTGTCTGATGTAGATCTTTGAAGAATGGAGCCAAAAATTAGTAGCTACAATTTCAACACTATCAATAATGATGACTCTATAGATAGACTATATATAAAAGATGTTAATGAGGGACTGAGAGATGTGAGACAAATTTTCTCTACTGAGGCAGAAAAAATACTGAAATGACAGGCAAAATAATGATTTGGAAAAGGATGCTTTATTGAATATACAAAAGAAACTAATTTTTTCTAATATTAAAAGGGAAATGCAGATTACAAACCAAGACAATGACCTGAAAAATGTTTTGTTATTGGATCTACAAAGAGGCTTTGTTAACTCCTTGAAAAATCTGGGTGACAGGGTAAAGAATAACTGAAGAGAAATCAAACCAATAATATTTGAGTGAACTAAAGATTACCACTGTTAGAAACAAAAGGAAGTAATATAAATTTGGTTTATTTGATTAAGGTTAAAATAAGATTTTGTTGTAGCTGTTATGCCAAGAGTAATTGCAGAAGAATCATTTGAGGTATGAAAGTCATCCCATCTGCCCATGTAAACAAATAGATTGGGCAGCAGTGACATAGGAAGATGTGGAGTCAGATGATCATTTTAGTAATAATGGCAAAAACATTATTTCTTTTTTTATACAAATTTTATTGATTTTTTAATATTTACATATACATGTATTTGTGAAGCAATACAGTGGTTGGATAGTCAAAATAACAAATAAGTTGTAAATAGTTCAGGTTGCATCAACAGGGATTCCCTCTATGATTCCCTTAGTTATCACATAGTCAAAATAGTCAAGTTAATACATTTCTAGTTGTAACCTAGTCAATTAACAAAATTTTCAATATATTTTCACTAATACATATCAATATCCTGTTTTTAAATTTTATCTAATTGCAATAAAATATTCTAGAATAGCCTATAATATACAAAAAAGCTTAATTTTTGGGTAACCCACAATTCCCTATTTCAATAAAGAATAATTCTCTTGTCTACAAAACTTACATTGTTCATTATAAAACATTCTTAGGAATGGTGTAGATATAATTTACTTGGACTTCAGTAAGGCATTTGATAAAGTAGATCACAACCTACTACTTGATAAGATAGAAAAATGTGGGTTAGACAGCATCACCACCAGATGGATTCGTAGCTGGCTGACAGGCTGTACTCAGCGTGTGGTCCTCAATGGAACTGCATCTACATGGAAGGAAGTGTGTAGTGGGGTGCAAAAACATTATTTCATAGTGCATGAAAGAAGGCAATGGTAAACTACTCTTGAACTTTTCCAGAAAACCCCCCCCCCCACATAGATAGTCAATATAAAATAATGAACAACATACTGGCAAATGGCTGTCCTCTCAGATCAGATGGCACTCAACATCCTACTGAGGAAGAGCTGAAGATTTTATGGCGTATGAATGATATTTATGATGTGACTAAGTTAAAGCTTTTAGGATGTCTAAGTGGAACATAAGCTTTCTAACAGACAGGAAGCAACAAGTGAAGCTAGGCAAAATCACATCAGATACCTGTACAATTAGCACAGCACACACACACCGGGCTCTGTTCTCTCTCCACTTCTCTTTTCTTTGTATACCAATGACTGCATCTCAAAAGATCCCTCTGTTAAAATACTGAAGTTTGCAGATGATATAATGGTGATTGGCCTCATTCAAGACAACAACAAATTGGCATACAACTAGCCTTATGGTGCAGCCAGAACAATCTTGAATTGAACACACTCAAAACTGTAGAAATGATAGTAGACTTTAGGAGAAACCCTACTATTCTACAACCTCTTACAATACTAGACAACACAGTATCAACAGTAGAGATTTCTAGATTATATAATTTAAGTTTCTAGGTTATATAATATCTCAAGATTTAAACTGGACACCTATCATCAAAAATGTCATCAAAAAAGCACAACAAAGAATGTTCTCCCTGCCCCAACTCAGAAAGCTCAGACTGCCCAAGGAGCTGCTCATACAGTTCTACAAAGGAACTACTGAGCCTGTCATTTGCACTTCTATAACTGTCTGGTTTGGAACTGACAAACAAGACAGACACAGACTTCAACGGATAGTTAGAACTGCAGAAAAAACAATTGCTACCAGTCTGCCTTCCATTGAGGACCTCTATACTACACAAGCAAGATAGAGGGCTGTGAAAATATCTGCAGACCCCTCACATCCTGGACATAAACTATTTCAACTTCTTTCCTCAAAACGACACTATAGGGCATTCACACCAGAACAACTAGACATAAGGACAGGTTTTTTTTTTTTTACCTCCATGCCATCACTCTGCTTAACAACTAATTCCTACAACACTGTCAAAATACTTAGTAAAGCTGTATTACTGTGATACTCCTCATCTTTCTACTACTTATCCTTATCTTCTTATGACTATAACTTTGCTGCTTGTATCTTATAATTTATATTTTTTTGTACCCTAGTATGATTTATGTTGTTTGCTTAGCTAGTACTCTATGAGTATCACTAAGTGTTGCACCTTTTGATTTATGATGAAGTGTTGTATTTCACGATTTGTGATGAATGTATTTTCATCTTGTATATGATCATGATTATCACTATTACACTAAATTTATGCACCGGAGACAAATTCCTTGTGTGTCCAACCACACTTTGCCAATAAAGGATTCTATTCTATTCTATTCTATTCTATTCTATTCTATTCTATTCTATTCTATTCTATTCTATTCTATTCTATTCTATTCTATTCATGTTGCTATGTAGGAAAAGAAAATCCAAAGCTGCAAAGAGAGAATTTTGATAAAAACATGGAACATAAGAGGCAAAAACATAGAGAAACTCAACATAGTCAAATATGATATGAATCAACTGCACGTTGACATCTTAAGCATTAATAAATTGAAAGGGATACAACTGGACACTTTCAATCAAAAGATTGTACTATTTACTGCTCAAGACATGAAAAACAAAGAAAGAACAGCATTGTTTTCATAGTTAGGAAGGATACTACAAGGACAGTACTTGGATACAAAGCAAACATTTACTGAGTTACATCAATTAGAATTTGCAGACAGTTTAATATGATGGTTATGCAAGTTTACGTTCCAGCCACTGGAGTGGAAGAGGGGATTGATGAGTTTTATGGTCAAGTTCAATCTGAAATTAGCAGAACATGCAAGCAAGATGTGATGCTTGTGATTGGAGACTGAAATGCCAACACTGAAAATATTAAGGAGGAAAATTGTCTCAGTCCAGACAAGATTTTCTCAAACCAATGTAGAGTCAAGCTGACACAGTCACATTATAAATGTTAACTATGGATATGCCCTATGATGCAGTTAGCATCCTGCATTCCAGCATTAGAATTATTCCAAAAGGAAACACTTGGAGAAAATTAAAGGGAAAGAAAATGAAAAAAATACATAAAGCCTTAACAAAGTGTTGGTTTCATAGTGAAATTATCAAAGGAATATTGAAATATAAGATTCATATACCAATAATTCTTTACAGTCTTGTTTTACTGTTCTGTGAAGCTTTCTGCCTTTAAGCCTTACAACAAATGTTTTATTAAGTTTAAAGGAAACAGATTCAGAAGCTGAAGTGGGAAAATATTCTTGCTCCTGCCTAAAAGTTATACTTCAAATTAAAAAAATTTAAAAGCTGTATGATATGATGGAGGAATGGAAACAAAAATCACCCGCTGGGGACTCATTCAGAAACTTAGAGTTAAGGTCTGAAAAATAGCATTTTTCCTATAAGACAGTCCAATCTTTTGTTTTTCAGCTCCCAATGAATAAAGTTGTAATCTATATACAGTACTGTAGGAAGAAGGTTAATTGGAGAAAACTAAGTATCTAAGTATCTAAGTGAATGCAATGACTACAAGTATCCAAGTTTATCACTGATAACTTCAAATTGTTATGACTAACTAAAATGTTGTTTTGGGGATTTGTCAGTTGTTTTGGATTAATCTTGTTAACCCCATTATCAGTTAGCAGAAACTGATTGGCAATGGATGGTAATACGCTCAAAACAAACAAGCATATTTCCCATAGTTCTATGTCCACTGATACTGCTTTTAAAAGGAATTAGATTAGCGTTTCCCAACTTGGTGCAGACCAAAAATATTAGGATCACAGATCCCAAAACTCATTGTCACCATGATGTTGCAGCTAGGAATTCTTGGAATTGTAGATATAATATATAATGCATCTAGGCAGACAGCAGATTGGCAAAAAACTGATTAAATAAATTCAGGGAGTAAGAGAGAACATTCCATCATAGATCTGCCATTGCACTACATCAGTCTTCCCCATTAACTGTGCTGTCTGGGGATTACAGAAGTTGCAATCCACCACTTCTGATCCAGCACTGATGATGTTGCTCAGTTTGGGTAATGAAATGTCTGCAAGAAAACAAGCAAGCTCAGAGAGCACGAAGGATCCCTCATTTAAACCCTGAGCCATAAATCTCCTCCTGTATTGGTACTTCTGGAATTTGGGGAAAGGTGGACTACTACAGGAATAGATAAGGACTAGATAACCTTGACTTCAAAGTCTCTGGATAGTCAGTCACCCAGTGTAATCTATTTCACAGATGGTTTCAATGATAACATGAGAATGGAAATAGAGAACTGTGTATACTACCTGATTACCTTGGAGGAAAGTGACAATATATGAAACAATCCAACTGTAAGATTTTTGGAGAAAAAATCCGCACTCTAAAAATATTCTTTTTAATTGTTGTTATTGTTATTACTCATAGACGTGGATATTCTGACAACTTAAAAGCTAAGTAGAGATTGCTGTAGCTACGATGTATATCTGTGTATGTGTATTGCACAAATTGAGAAAATAACATGGTGTGTGTAATTTCATCAAACCAGCAAGATCAGTATAAGATTCACATTTGAAAATTAAATGATGCAGTTACTGTGGCAGAGCATCTTTCTGGAATCTCTTCAGTCAGAAGACCAAGCAACCATAATTGTGGATTCTAGTGGAATATAGATGTAACAAAAATATTCTCAACCACTGAGATTACATCATCTGTATTTCAAAAGATCCCATGTTGTTCACTCCCAAAGCCAGAGAAACCACAGCTTACTTTTTATGTCATAGAGATCAGTGACATTGTGCAGATGAAGAAAAACACAAACAAAACACAATTAGGGCTTATAAGGATTAGTGTGTATATACATATGTGCTTACTTGCACACCCAGAAGGAAAAGGAAAAGGCTTAGTGGTTTGAACTTTAGTTTAGACTTTCAAGCGCCACTAATTTAAGTACCCATGGAAGATAATTCAGATACCCTTTCTTTGAAGAAAAGCAAACTATATATGCCTGTTGTGGCGGGAGCAGTGACATAATTCATAGGACCTGTAACTCAGGACATCACATTTTCTGTGGATGTTAGCATGACTGGAAATGAATAGAATTCCCAAATTTATCGGGTAGTTTATTTTCTTCCTCTGTCAGGCTGCTTCCAAATTTATTTCTAATTTCTCTCAGTGATATCATTGGAGACCAGATTGTAAAATAAAAAACAGGATATTCACACACGGCCTCTTGATCACTGCATAATTAAATAAATAGAAGAACATCATGAACCACTCATGAGGATGTCATTTTCTTTCCTTGGAAGAAATTTTGAAGGCAAGTTCTCATTCATATAATTGAATTATTAATAGGGAGGGGGGAAAGTAGGGCAGTTATTCTGCCTACCACTAAGGACAATATACTGCAAAAAGATTATAAAGACCTGATACAGATATAATCAGTAACGGAATAGGAACTGACTCTCACAATTTTCCATGATTTCTTCACTCGAGTCAAAATATAAAAGAGAAAACCAAGCAAGTTGGGCAAGGAAGAACTGGATGGGGCTTTCTGAAGGAGCCATTCCATGAGCAAAGGAGGAAGGGTGCTGCTTCTTCTTCTTCCATCCTATCTTACCAATCTAGACAGTCTTAAGCAGACATGTCAAACACAAGGCCCGCGGGCCACAAACGGCCCGCCACATGATTGAATCCGGCCCGCACAACTCTCCCAGAAATTACAAAGGTCCGGCCCCCACCACCTTGGCGCCGGCCCGGCTGAGCACTTGCTCAGTAGGAGGCAAGTGCACGTGGGCTGGTGGAACCCAGCACTATTTGCATCTTATTAGTCTCCTGCGGCTCCAAAAAAAAAGTGGAGGAGGAGGAGGTAGGAGGGAGTGAGGTGGGATGCGGGGGGGGGAGGACGAACAACACCCAGCCGGTGAGGGGGAGAGATGCCCAGGCCAGCCCCAACCTCCGCAAGTGAAAGCAAGGGAGATTGCAATTGGCTCCTGCAATCTCCCTGCGGCCCGGCTTTCTCTTGCAGAAGGCAGGCTGAAGTGGAGCAAGTAATGTGAATCGGCCGATCTCGCGCTCCTAGGATCTCCTCTGCTCGGGTTCAGCTTCACTTGCTACAAGAGAAAGCAGGCTGAAACAAAGCAAGGGAGATTCCCTCGCTCCGTTTCAGCCTGCTTTGTCTTGTAGCAAAAGAAACTGAAACCGAGAAGAGGAGATCGCTGAAGCGCGAGATCGGGCGATTTGCATTCCTTGCTCCGTTTCAGTCTGCCTTCTGCAAGAGAAAGCCGGGCCGCAGGGCTGCCTCCGTAGGTACTGCTCTAACGCGGAGAGGGAAGGACAGAGAGGGAGGGAAGGAAGGAAGAAGGAAGGAAGGAAAGAAGGAAGGGACAATGGGAGAGGGAGGGAGGGAGAGAAAAATAGAGAGAGAGAAGGAGAAAGAAAGAGGGAGGGAAACAGAGAAGGAGGGAGAAATAGAGGGAAAGAGAAAAATAGAGAGGGAGAGAAAGAGGGAGAGAGAGAAGGAGAAAGGGAGGGAAATAGAGGGAGAGAGAAAGAGGGAGAGAAAGAGGGAGAGAGACAAGGAGAAAGAAAGAGGGAGGGAAACAGGAAGAGGAAGAAATAAAGGGAAAGAGAAAAATAGAGAGGGAGAGAAAGAGGGAGAGAGAGAAGCAGAAAGAAAGGGAGGGAAATAGAGGGAGAGAGGGAAAGAGGGAGAGAAAGGGAGAGAGAGAAGGAGAAAGAGGGAGGGAAATAGAGGAAGAGGGAGAAAAAGAGGGAAAGAGGGAGAGAGAGAAGGAGAAAGGGAGGGAAATAGAGGGAGAGAGAAAGAGGGAGAGAAAGAAAGGGAGAGAGACAAGGAGAAAGAAAGAGGGAGGGAAATAGAGGAAGAGGGAGAAATAGAGGGAAAGAGAAAAATAGAGAGGGAGAAGAAGAAAAAGGGAGGGAAACGGAGAGAGAGAAAGGGAGAAATAGAGGGAAAGAGAAAAATAGGGAAAGAAGGAAAGGGAGAGAGAGAAAGAAGGAGAGGAGAAAGAAAGAGGGAGGGGGAGAGAGGGAGAGAAAGAGAAGGAGAGAGAGAAATTAAATTAGTAACATGATTGTTAGGTGAATCTGGTTTCCCCACTAACTTTGCTTCTCAGAAGGTTGCAAAAGGCGATCACATGACCCTGGAACAATATGACCATCATAAATATGAATCGATTGCCAAGCATCCGAATGTAAATCACATGACCCTGGGGATGCTGCAACGGTCATAAGTGTGAAAACTTTTTTAGGGGGGGTTAAGTTTTTGACACGTTGCTTCAAGTGCACCTACCTACAAGGGTAACCCTGGTGTGATTGCTTGATTTGCTGGTATAGTAGAGCTGAGCGCTAAAAACTGTTTTTGCCACCCTGCCTGCCCCTCAGGGGCACTGCTGCCAACTTTCTTTCATTGAGTAAGCTGCGCTGAGTGAGCAGCATTGAGCTGGCCACGCCCACCCGGCCATGCCCACCTGGCCACGCCCTCCCGGCCCCCCGAGGGCAACCGTAATGCTGATGTGGCCCTCAATGAAATTGAGTTTGACACCCCTGGTCTTAAGCCTTACCACAGGATCATTTTCCTGTTCCCCTATTCAGATTTCAGATTGGATTGAGATACATTCTTCCATCACTAGCAATCCTAGAGACAAGATAGAATGAAATAGGCTGTCTCACTGGGATGAGACAGTCTTTTAGTCTAAACTACATGTTACACATAATATGGATATAACTGTAGTTTTTTTTAAAACATTTGCTTAGACCAACTTGGACTGGCCAATTGATCATGGGAGAAATAATGAATTTGGAGGGTACTTTTCTTGATGAAAAATAGAGATAAATTATGTTTTCCTCCTTGAGATTTTATTTTTTTATATAATTTTTATTGAAAAGTTTAACAACAATAGTAAGAACTGAAATAAACTAAAAGAGAAGGAAGAGAAGGCAAGAAATAAAAGAAAAAGAAAAAAGTGCAAAAAAGGTAAAAGTAAAAAAAGGATTAAAAAGGTATAAAAATTGGCTCCCGATCTTCACAGTTTGATAAAATACAGTTATAGTTTAATTTTTTTCTCTCTCTCAAATTACTTTCTTCTTTCTTTAATCTATCTTGTCTAATTACCCAAGCCATAAGTCACTTCATTTTCTTCATTTTTAGAAAAAGTCAACAAGGAGTTTCCCCATGAGATTTCTAACTTGAGATAAACTGGATGTGTGAAATAATTTGATTGCTTTGCTGCTTCATTAGCATCACACAACTGGGTCAATGTAATAAGAGCAGCAAATTGGGGCTCAGATTGCCAATGAATAATCATACATGTGGTATTTGAACATTATTTATTCATTTATATAGCTGCTCATCTCACTTATGTGTTCAGAGCAGCTTATAAGTTAAAACAGCAAAAATCAAACCTCTATAAATAAAATTGAAAACAATAAAACTATATATATATAGCCTTGGTGGAGCAGTGGGCTAATGCCTCCTTAAGTAACACCAGCTGCCTGCAATTAGTGCAGGTTCGAGTCCCACCAGGCTCAAGGTTGACTCAGCCTTCCATCCTTCGGAGGTAGGTAAAATGAGGACCCAGATTGTTGGGGGCAATTAAGCTGACTTTGTAATAATGCCGCTTGGGGTGTGTGTGAAAGCCCTAATAAGCAGGCATATACATAGAATGAAGGCTACTGCTAAGCTTGTAAGCCACCCTGAGTCTTTGGAGAAGGGCAGGATATAAATGGAATTAAAATAAAAATAAATAAATAAATAAATATAAAAAGTTGGCACCAATTTAACCTCAGAGGAGATGATGCTGTTCCAGAGGGAAGGTGCCACAGTAGAAAAGGATCTTCTCCTTCTCGTATGGCCTTTCTTCATAGATAGGCCCCACCAAATTTCTCTCTTCTGCCAGATCTGATGGGACAGTTATATGTAATTGAAGAGTGGTGGTATTTAAAAAAAACCCAGCCCTATGATTCATAGGGCTTTAAAGTTCATAACCAACAATACCGTTTGCTATGCAAATAAATTTTAAGAGAAAAATATTTGTGTTAACTAATGTATTTTAAAGTGACTGATTTCAGAAAAGAATTGCATAGGGTACTGGACAGGACTTTGTCAGGAACTGAAGAACTTTTGTGTTATATCCAGATGCTTTAGTTCTTTGATGGCATCAATGCCGTTTGTGGCTGTCCATCTTGTTAAAGTAATAGAAAGCAGTACATAACAAGAATCAGAAAATATACCATAAAATCATTTTGGCATACTGATAATATTGTCTGAAATTTGTCACATACATTACAGTCACATGCATCAGGTGCTTTTGTAAGCAGTCTATGTTTATTGAACTGAGCATTGTCACCCTATGTCCTATGCCAGGGCTTTTCAACCTTTTCACCCATTGTACCATTTTTAGGATACGGAACATCCGAGTACTACCAGTCACCTAGCAAGGTGTCAAAAACTTGATGACCAAAAAAAAAAAAAAGAAAAAGGAAAAAAGTGATGAAGTACAGGTAGTCCTCAACTTACAACAGTTTGCTTAGTGACTGTTACAGTGGCACTGAAAAAAGTGCCCCCCAAGCCACAGCCCAGCAAGACACCTGCCTGCCCGCCCGGTGGTGCTCTTCCTCCTGTCAGAGGTTTTCATTTTTGTGAGCATTTCTGTTGAGGATTGGCCATGGGGGGGAGGGTGGGGGTGTGTCTGGTTTTTATTTCCCCCATCTGCTGGGTGGTTGCAGCAGGTTTTGGTCACTTCACATGACCCTGGGACAATGTGACCATCATAAATATGAATCAGGTGCCAAGCATCTGAATGTAAATCACAAGAGCCTGGAGATGCTGGGACATTCCAGCTGATCGGTGCTTCTTCTGGGCTCAGAAGCACCACGATCAGTGCCGAGCTCCAGCTGGAGCCTGGCACTGATCCTGGTGCTTCCACTGAGCCCTGCAGCTCCAGCCATCTCTTGCTCAGGCTTGTGCGGTGCTGCCACCGGTTCAGCTCATTCCCCTCCCCCGCTACCACTTTTCTAGGATGGTTGCGTACCACCTGCCAGGTTCCCATGTACCACAGGTGGTACCCGTACCACTGGTTAAAAAGCCCTGTCCTATGCTATACCATATCCAAAAATGGGATGATACATTCCCTATTGATTTGGTTATAAATACTCTGTACCAAGACTATCATGCCTACACTTTTTAAACTATGCATTATTTTGTTCTGTCCAACAACAAACTAGGGGACAGAATGTCAGGGGCTTTCTAATCAAAATGAATCCACTGAAAAATAAGATAAAAATAATACAGCATGCTCAGAACGAACCTTCATCCTCATAATTCAGCATGCTCAGAGTAATGCTGAGTTTTGGGGGAAAAATACAAAGTAGCTTTAGAAAAGAGCAGACTATAATCTCTTGGTCAGAAATGGGAATATTGAGTAAACCATCTTTCCTAATTGAAAGAGCAATTTGAAGGTGGTGCCCATGATTTAGGAAGATGGCTAGTTCTCACTCTTTGAGTGATTTCATCCAGAGGTTGGATAGACAGGGATGCTTTACTTTGGAAACTGCACTGAGTGAGGATTGGACTTGATGGCATAAATCAGTATTTTCAAACCTGGCAACTTTAAGATGTGTGGACTTCAACTCTCAGAATTATCCAGCAAGTTAAGTTTAAAAATACTAAGTTTGAAAATGATCCCTTCCACCATTGCAAGTCTATAAATCATCTGGAAAAGAAAAACAGGAAATAGAAGGTGGAATGGCCTGCTAAAAAATGCCCTGCTGAAAACAGAGCTGGAGTCTCCTAACGGTAGTGCTCCTATAACAATGCAACATTCTGATGTTAATCCTGCTTATAAGCATTAAATAATAATTTCTACATTAGTCCTACAGTGTTGGGGCTGTGTCGCATTTCCTACCCAGAAATAAAAATAGAAATTAAAGGAGGGAGGAGTTGTGTAAATACACTTAATCCATGCCTTTCCTGTACTCCTTCCATTCCTCATCGCTTTCTCCCAGTTGCCAGGCTTCTATTGAACTTTTCACTGAATTGAAAATGAAATGTGTATCCTGTTTCATAGTCATAATAGAATGACATGAATTGCTATATCTGGTGCCGGGCCTCATCCATGTCTAATCCATGCTGGTGTGAAAGTACTGCTGCCATTATATTGCCAAACTTTTTAATGCTGCTAGTGATCACCTTTCTAATTTCTCCCATACCTTTGAAGCTAATAGCTTTAAAACCGTGCAAGTTGTAAAAACAATCATAGCCATAATATTAAAAACAACAAGCAGAGGAGAACCTTCAAAAGAATGCGAACTTTAGCACTTTGACGGCAAAGAAAGGGCCCCCATAATGCAGTCATTTGAAGGCCAACTCTGAGAAAACGCAGAAGTATCCTGCGAATTTGTTGATGCCAGCTCAGACAGACTGTTTATTTTCATGATTTCATGGAAGAATTTTAATTTAATGAGTGTTTTATACACGAATGCAAAGCGTAGTTTCAGCCCTATAATTATTGTGTCAAAATATTTCTGCTTAAGCGGCAGCAGCTGACTGTAGAAATGTGATTTACATCTGAATTGTATCAGGGGGACGCTGCTAAAAGTAATCAGCATGTGCTTCTTAATTGAATAAAAAAATTAACAAAGAATAGCTTGCCTCTCTGGGCCTCCCTCCTCCCTTAGGCTTCGGTACCTTTCGATGAAACTTTACACTTATTTAGTACAGAACTCCAGGACTAAAACTTTCAAAAGGCTTTAGGCAGTCACAAGTGCATGCCAATTTGCCGCCTGTGATTATTGTGCTGGACTAATTGTATGAGCAAATAATTCATTCTAACTGTAAACCTGCTAAACTTTTTAAACATAAAACCATCAGGTTAATTGTTCTTTTTCTATTTACTTGCTTCCCCCCTCCCACACCCCCTTCATTGAATTTGCACTAAAAATATCATAATACCATCCTGCCAAAGATCTTCATGTAGAGATGGATGTTTACACCAAACTGGGAATCTCTGGAGATGCATTATTGAGCGAATGGAAGCCACTTTTGAGCCAACGTGGTGAGAGCTCTTTTGGTATCTCATACTCCTATGATACACAGGGAATATAAGGGCACATGAGGGAGAGAAATTCTTCTTTCTCTCGGAACAGAAGTGAATATGTAATTTCACTTCCACTGAAATGAAATATGATAAAAATCCTTCCTTCCATGTGATGTCTACCTTCTACTGTAACCAAGTGATGTGGAAAGGATAGAAACATAGAATCAGATACTTGGTAGTTCCACGATGATGCCTCCCACATGACTTGATTTTACACCAGAAACAGTCCTAATAAAGTTGGACAATTAAATTTAGAGAAAGGGTAATGCTTAGGGCCCTTGCATATCCAATTGGGCTGGGAAATATTTATTAGAAATCCTGAAGAATTCCTGTTAAGCAAGGTTACAATAATGAATTAGATAGACCAACAGTCTAAATTTACACGTCAGTCTCCCATTGTTTTGGGGGTAAAGAGAATTTTAGTCTTTGTGAAGCAGGATAAAAAGAATGGTCCACAATACGGCTGGACTAGCTTAGTACATTTTACATCCAAATTATAGTAAAAAAATCCCCATGGTATTCTATAAGATTATTTAGTCCAGAAGCTGCAATAAAAGTTCAAATCATTACGTTCAAAGTTAAAAATTACTTAACTACATCTCTGGTTGGAAGAGAGAGAAACTCCAACTATACAATACATCTCTGTGGGATGTCAGCACAAATCTCAGTTGCCCAGAAAAATACTTCGATAGAGAAGCAGTATGTTTCTCAAATGGTATTTTAAAATAAATAGTAATTTCCAATAGTAAATAGTAATCTACTACCTTGCTCAAAAATTATATATGCCTGTACATATTTCTTGCATCCTGTGTTAGAACTGCATTCTATGTATAATAACAGACAAAAACATGTTTCTTACAGCATGTTCTTCAAATAGCAGCTTCATGCTTATTTGTTGTTCCAGTCTCTGTGTCTCAACTGTGTAATCCTACTCTCACTTTTTATCTTTCTTTGGTCCTTCTTTATGTTGACAACCACTGGGCAATATGTTAACTTGCAGTAGAATTGCTTCTACCATTAAGCTAAGTAAGGAATGGTGCAACTAGTTTGGTATGTTATATAAGATCAGCAAATATCTGTTTAAGTAAATAACAATAATCCTCCAGTTTCTGATTGTAAATTACTCAAAAATAATCTTTTTTCTTTTTACAACCCCATAAACCCTTAATTCTGGGTAGAGTTGGGGTTACTGAATGGAGCTGACCATTTACTGGCCAGATATCCTTCCTGACTTCTACATGGAGTTCACGGCAGATATTTTCTCTTTGCACCCTGAGAGAGAAACATTTGCTGTACCTAGGATTGAACTCTCAACTTTCTGAGTGGGAGGTGAACATCTTCACCACTAGGTCACCATGCTGCTCAATTACCCACACATAATATTGAATAATAATATTGAAAAGAAGAAAAAGTGGATAATTGACATAGCAATACCAGGGAATAGTAGAGTAGAATACAAAGAATTGGGAAAGACCACGAAGTATCAAAATCTGAACATTGAAGCTGAAATATGGTATTAATGAGCTGTGATGGTCTGAGTGGTTATTGGCCCCCTGGATGCCATACCCAAAAAATCTTGGACAAAAAATCTGCTCATTGACAAAAATACTATCTGTCAATTACAAAAGCCACACTGCTTGGATGTACACATATACTATTTGGAACAGTACAATATACTAGGTTCTTAGGAAGAACTCAATGCGTATGAAGGCCAACACCAGCTAAAGAACTGACAGCTGTGATTTCACATTGTTGTGTAAATAATAATAAAAATGAGCAGGCCATTAATCAGGATTGCTGTTGTGCAAAAAAACAAAAAGGTGGAGGGAGCACTATATATACCCACTTGAACTTTTGAATAAAGGCAGGACATAAATCTAACCAGTAAATAGCTAAATAGACTTTTTAAACTGACCAGTGTTTGTTATTTTAAGCCATGAGAATTTTTGCTTAATGCAGAACTTGACTGACAAATTGCTGTGGAATTCCATAAAGGCAGAACATTTCAACATCATCAGCAAAGCCCAACCTAGCAGAAGACTCAGTACAAAATGATTCACTATTTCAT
Organism: Vipera ursinii; assembly: GCF_947247035.1. NCBI lineage: Eukaryota > Metazoa > Chordata > Lepidosauria > Squamata > Viperidae > Vipera > Vipera ursinii. The sequence continues at coordinate 40,110,131 of NC_139512.1, forward strand.
TCCCATTCTCTTTTTAGAGGTATCTTCTTAAAACAGGAACCTTTAAGGCGAATGTCAGTGTGTAATTCAAAATTTAGAAGCAGAGATTTTGTGACATGTGCAATGCCTACTGACACCATACAGATGTCATATTTCTCACTTAGAATCTTATTCAGTATAGTGATGTCCTTCTTTATCTTATCTTTTTTCTTCTAGTAAAATGATATATTTACCATTCACATCTTATACATCATATTATTTCATGGATCATTTCAAGGCCATTGCTTGGAATAAATTTAGATGCATTTTGAGGCCATTGCTCAGTATAAATTTACCAATATACTAGCAATAATAAAAACTCCGGTAACAAGCAATAACAGGAAGAAGCCCAGAAATAGAAGCTGTAAATCCAGCAGAGTTATGTCATAAAATTGATTATAAAATCTGCTGACATGCTTGAGCAAATAAAAATGTCTTTTCTCTGGTTCTGAAAGTGATAACAAGGTAGCCAGTTGAGCTTCCTTGGTTAGAATATTATAGATTGCCACATTTTTTTAAAAAAAAATCAAACTTTTTTCAGTTTCCACTACTACTCTTTTAATGCTGGCAAGGGAGAACTCATAAAAAGTCTTCAAGTAAAGAAAAGAGGGTGGAATAAGAATAAGAAAGTGCAAAATGCACTTTCTACAAGTTGGAATTTTATTGCAGAATATCCACAGTTGAGCCAACTTCATGAAACCATGAAGTAGAGTCAGGATCTGTTATTAAGTAGTATTAGCTGTGAATATGTAGCCTATGTATAGCCATTACTCTGAGCACAATCGTTACAGTGGTCTCATAGTATAAAAAAGACATGAACTGTCCAACGTCTTTCACTAAAGTGCCTCTGCAAATTTTTCAACAACCATTCCTCCCCTATGGATTATTGCTGGAGCCATAAAGTCCCACCTTACTGAAGTGTGTGTGTGTGTGTGTGTGTGTGTGTGTGTGTGTGTGTGTGTGTGTGTTAACTTTTAATGGAAATGTATGGCTCCATGGAACCAATGTAAACTTTTATTCTGAGATTCCACAAAAATTTCCTATGGATTTATTTTCAAAAGAAGGAGAAAAAAAACATAAGGAGCAGCAAAGATTGCTCTCTGTATAGTTTAGTTGCTTTTTAAACTCAATTACATTTTGACAATTCAGTATGAAACTTTGGAGTATGTCTTTGTTTAAGCTGTATACTTTCCTTAGGAACAGTTAGTTAAATGGGAATGGCTAGTGTCAGCCATAACTAGCTCTGACAAGGGCATTTAGTGGCTGTAATTCAAATCTAATTCAGAACATCTTAGCACTGGACCTGTCAAATGATTGAAATGCACTGGTGCTGCAAAACCAAAGGGTTTGAACCCTGTCTTGTTCTGTGTGGCATCAAGCTGGCGTGTCAACAACAGGAGAAACAATTACAGGGTCTTTCAAGCATACTAAACTCATTTACAGTACTCTTAAAATGTGGGGGAAAGCAGCTGCACATTGGAAGGAGACCTCTTGGTTTCAAATGCATCACAAATAAAAGAGGAATCCCACTAAGGACTCAATTATTACCGAATTTCATTATTTGGTTTGAAGATTCCTTGGGTGACATCTGTGTGGATTCTGCCAAGGATTTAATTTTAAACTGGGATCACAAAATCTCAACACCAGAAACTGTTTCAATCGCAGGGATGAGTTCTGTAATATGTGATAAGTAGGGAATTGTTTGAGAATATGCAGGATGCACTTCCTCCATCACGGAGTAACCACAGCTCTTTGGGGCATTAGCAGGAAAGAGGATTGAGTGTATTTCCAATATAGGGTCACTGGGGTTTGCATTTTTTAAAACACCTAGTGTAAGATCAGAGTGCAGCCTCAGAGCCCACTCTAACTACAATTCCCCTAAATTGCTGCAATCTCAATTATTTTGAGGTAGGAAAGGAAAAAAAAGTGCTGTGTATGCCCTAACTAGGTTTAACATAGTTGAAAGTATAGTTGAAAACATTCTAAACTTGTGTTGGAACTCAGTTCCAAGGCAAAAAAAAAATCTATGTAGCATTATCTTGTAGCCATCCCCTGTCCATACCAAGAATACTCATAACTGCTTATGAGATCTCATCTTAAGTGTCTTTGGGATCTCACCTTAAGTCTGGTTGACATCAACAGGAGAACATTCTCATTTTTTAAAAAAAATCTCATATTTTAATTCCCAGAGAATACTCTTACTCACTGTGCATCTTCTCTATAGGCCTCCAGGATTTATTCTTTAGAAATTTTGGAAGATACGTATGATTTAAAAGATGTCTCATGATTATTATATCTTTTTTTTTAGGATCTGTAATGTTTCTCTGTTAACTTCATGGTTCAGACTGCTGGTTGTTATCTAAAGTATCCTTAGAGAATATAGTTCAATCAAGGGGAAAACCTACTCACCGTCAGAAACCATGAGAATCCTTTTTTTAACTTAGTGGTTAATACCTGGAGTAAATGCCAGGACAGAGTAACTGTTTTAAAATGGGTTTTGCAGTAATGAATGTAACAGAATGGACTACTCTAGCTATCAGCTTCAATCAATTGAACATTCCTTTCTTGATGAAATATTAGTAATAGTAATAAAGTTGGAAGGGACCTTGTAGGTCATCTAGTCCAATCCCCTGCTCAAGCAGGAAACCTTATACCATTTCAGACAAGTGGCTGTGCAGTCTCTTCTTAAAAACTTCCAGTGTTGGAGCATTCACAGCCTCTGGAAGCAGGTTGTTCCACTGGTTAATTGTTCTAACTGTCAGGAAGTTTCTCCTTAGTTCTAGGTTGCTTCTCTCCTTGACTAGTTCCCATCCATTGCTTCTTGTCCTGCCTTCAGGTGCTTTGGAGAATAGCTTGACTCCCTCTTCTTTGTGACAAGTCTGTCGAGATCCTCCTGTATCTTAAGCCTATCTTCTGGAGTGTTGGCTATTCCTGCCAGCTTGGCGTCGTCTGCAAATTTGATGAGTTCCCCATCTATCCCCTCATCCAAATCATTGATGAAGATGTTGAAGAGCACTGGGCCCAGAACAGAGCCCTGGGGCACCCCACTACACACTTCCCTCCATGTAGATGCAGTTCCATTGAGGACCACATGCTGAGTATGGCCGGTCAGCCAGCTACGAATCCATCTGGTGGTGATGCTGTGTAACCCACATTTTTCTATCTTATCAAGCAGTAGGTTGTGGTCTACTTTGCCTTACTGAAGTCCAAGTAAATTATATCCACAGCATTTGCTCCAAAAACAAAGGAGCATAAAGCCTATTGCCAATGCACTGCAGCCTGGACCAGAATTTCTCTAGTAGGCTTTTCAAGTGGACAGAAGCAGCTTGGCAAATGAGCTAAAATTGCAGTAAGGAATTGCCTCATTTCCAGTCCAGAGTGCAAGGACAGAAGCCTGGCATCCAGTTAAAAATACTAGTAATAAGCTGTCGTTAATGACATGTCAGCAAATGGTTTCTCACAATGAGAGACATACATTCTGGGTGTGTTCCTCTCTTAGCAGTATTAATTCCCCCATACTTGCTACTGGCTGTAACTACCACTTTTAAATATACTGTGTAGTTCAAAGAGCTTTCATATTCAAAGCATTTGCTAGTTCCCAAATGTTTGCCTTTTATCCTCTGTCCATGGTGATCAGTTAACTTCCTTTTATATAATCAGGAATGCTTAGGGGTTGAAACATTTGTGTATATTTAAGAATGATCATTTGAAGAGGCTTCTGAGAAATGTTTTCACAATGAATGACCCCCTGAAGAGGAAGAAGGCAGGAGGCAACGTGTAACTTTAACTCTTATATACATGATAAATATTTGTTCTTAAAAATGCATTAGTGATTTAAGACAGCTGCATGTATTTAAAAAGCATTTCTCTAATGTACATGTAATAGGTTAATGGAAGCTTTTACCAAATTAATGCTGGGTGTTAAAAAAATGATTTATGCACTTTTAGGGACAACAATATGGACTCTCCCTCTCTTATTCCAGGCACTCATAAATGTGAATTATATTTTTCAGATTACAAAGCCAGTCAATTATTTGGAAATGAATCATTCATTCAAAAATACCTGCAATGTGATGTGTTAATTCTCAAGAAAAGTTACACTGGAATTATAAATAGGATCTTCTTTTTAACTATCTAAGAACATTTGCTAAGCCTCCAGGTGATATTTAATTCATATGAAAAAAACCCAGGCAAGCTGATTTTTTAATGGAAGTCTTCTCTTTTTAGTATTTGTAAATGTTGTTCCCCCCCCCCCCCAAGGACATGCTCCTTAATAATTGTTGCTAATCTGCTTTCCAAGGAAGCTATTCAAACTAAGCTAAGCTTGTAAGCCACCCTGAGTCTTCGGAGAAGGGCGGGATATAAATGGAATTAAAAAATAAATAAAAAAAATAAAAAAAAATTCTCCAAAGAAAATATCAGTAATGCCAGCCAAATCTCATTGAAAAAACTTGAAACAACTAAAAATTGTTTCTGAATATTCAGGTTGCCTATTCAAAGGCTATATGTATTGTTGTTGTTGTTGTTGTTAGTTGCGAAGTCGTGTCCGACCCATCGCGACCCCATGGACAATGCTCCTCCAGGCCTTCCTGTCCTCCACCATCTTCTGGAGTCCATCTAAGCTCACGCCTACTGCTTCAGTGACTCCATCCAGCCACCTCATTCTCTGTCGTCCCCTTCTTCTATTGCCCTCAATCTTTCCCAGCATTAGGCTCTTCTCCAGTGAGTCCTTCCTTCTCATTAGGTGGCCAAAGTATTTGAGTTTTAGCTTCAGGATCTGGCCTTCTAAAGAGCAGTCAGGGTTGATCTCCTCTAGGACTGACCGGTTTGATCGCCTTGCAGTCCAAGGAACTCGCAGGAGTCTTCTCCAGCACCATAGTTCAAAGGCTTCAATTCTTTGGCGCTCAGCCTTTCTTATGGTCCAGCTTTCACTGCCATACATTGCAACTGGGAAGACCATAGCCTTGACTATACGGATTTTTGTTGACAGGGTGATGTCTCTGCTTTTTAGTGTGCTGTCTAGATTTGCCATGGCTTTCCTCCCAAGGAGCAAGCGTCTTTTAATTTCTTGGCTACAGTCCCCATCTGCAGTGATCTTGGAGCCAAGGAAAATAAAATCTGTCACTACCTCCATTTCTTCCCCATCTATTTGCCAGGAATTGAGAGGGCCAGATGCCATGATCTTGGTTTTCTTAATGTTTAGTTTCAACCCAAGTTTTGCACTCTCCTTCTTCACCCGCAACACCAGGCTCTTTAGTTCTTCTTCACTTTCTGCCATTAGAGTGGTATCATCTGCATATCTTAGAGTGGTATCATCTGCATATATGTATACAAATTAAATAATTAAATAAATGTAGGCTATGTGGGGAATCTGCAGTGATCCGGGCTCCTTTAATTGGCCCACTAGTGCTAACTGTAGCATTTGTTCTCCTTCTTTCTACCTGTCAGATCAGTGATGCTAATGGTGTCTGTATTTGGGCAAAGCAGCGATCAGTTTAAATTCTCTCTAGTATCTGAAGGACAGCGTTCTCCCATTTAAATGTACCACTTCTCACTTCCACACTATAGTAAACATGTAAAAATCCAGATCATCACTAAATGGCAGTAAAGGGATACAAAAACTAACTCTTTACTTTCATTTACTTGTTGAGATTGTTGGATATTTTAGGCATGGGATGACTACATAAGAGTCTATTAAAGTTCTAGACCACTGTTCCATTTTAAGATTGCAAGCACACAGACACACTACTCAGAATTGAAATGTCTACTACAGTTTAAGCAGATAGCAGATAGTAATGCAGTTCAAATGCCAAGCAGGGTGCTGGTCTGAAAAATGCCAATTAAGTCCATGAAGCAATAGCATGATCCAAATACATGGGTCCGGGATATTTGAGGGAACACCTGCTGCCAGCATCAAGTTCCCTTCGTCCAGTGTGCTCCCATAGGGAGGGTCTTCTCAGGGTGCCTCCGGTAAAAGATTGCCGGCGAATAACACCCAGGGGGAGGGCCTTCTCAGTGGGTGCGCCTGCCCTCTGGAACCAGCTGCCCGTGGAGCTCAGGACTGCCCCCGACCTCCGTTCATTCCGCCGGGACCTGAAGACCTGGCTCTTCGAGCTCTCTGGCCCAGGCTGAGAATCTCAATTTTAATTTCAATTGGGGTTTTTATTTTTTTCAGGGATTGATGTAATTTTTTAATTGTTTTTAACTTTTGTATTTCTTGTTTTAAATACCCTGTAAACCACCCTGAGTCCTTCGGGAATGGGCGGTATATAAATCCAATAAAATAAATAAAGTGGAAAGCCAAACAATTGTTTCCAACAAAGACTGCAAGCAAAGCAGCTACCTAAATCTGCCTGCAAACAACTGTCTACAATTACTCAGGTAATTCCCCTTTGCCTAGCAAGGAGTCCCATTGCTCACTTCTGTATGCTTCTAGACCTGAGGCTTGGATGTCCTCCCTCACCATCTACTGTTCCAGCTGCTCAAAAGGTGCTTGTGGTTTATCACCTTCATCAGATGCATCATGGCTTGAAGATTCCTGAGGCTAACAATCTATGGGCTCAGCTGGAGCAACATTGGCAGAATCGGAGTATGACTACAAATGAAAATACTTGAAATAGACATTCCTAAATATGGGTTGGCTATAAACTGATAAAGGATCATATTGCTTAAAATCAATGGGTGTTCATTTTGCATATGTAGGCATCTACTACAGATGCTATTATGGAAGACATAGAGAGTTGTATAGCAAGTTGCCAGAGATGTTAAATGAACAATAGGCTGCAGTGTTATTAATGGATTGTTGGAAGCAAAAGTTGAAGAAATAGTGGACTCTATAATTATAGGTTTATAGATTCAGAACAGGTAAATGCAATAATGCTGTTTAATAGTGTTTGGCAATAATGCTTTATTTATTGTCAATGGACATTTGAAGTACAAGTGATATAGAGATTCTACATATAGATATCAATGGCTGCAAACATTTCAATTCAGCTGAATACCTAAAAGGAAACAAAAGATGAAAAAGAGCAGTCTAGTCAACAAAGACATTGTCAGGTGCCGATTGTGGAACAGGCCCTCAACATTATGTTTATGGTTAAAGGGAATAGGTCTGCCAGCAAAAATTCTGACACTCATAATATAGAATCAGTGTAAGGAAAAGATTCACTACATGTAGTTACATGAAAATAAATTGCAGGAGAAGATCAGCACTATACAGTACTTTTATTGAAATAGGGTATAAGAACAGACTCCAGAAGATGGTAGAGGACAGGAAGGCCTGGAGGAACGTTGTCCATAGGGTCGCGATGGGTTGGACACAACTTCGCAGCTAACAACAACATAATAACAGAATCTTGCACATCTGATCATATGGTTACCCCCTTTTTAATATATATTTCAATGAATCAGGGAGGCATTTGCCTGGGAAGCTTTATGCTTAAATGGACAGATGAGCCAGCAGTGTGTTGCAGCTGCCAAAAAAAGTCAATGCAGTCTTAGGCTTCATCAACAGAAGAATAGTATCAAGATCATGTGAAATTATAGTACTGCTATATACTGGTTTGGTTACACCACATTTGGAATACTGCATCCTGTTCTGTGGTCGCCACTATATAAAAAAGTTGTTGAGACTCTAGAAAGAGTGCAGAGATGATTAGGGAGCTGGAGACTATAACGTGAGGAATGGTTGCAGGGACTGTGTATGTTTAGTCTAATGATGAGAAGGACTGGGGTGATATGATAGAAGTCTTCTAATATTTGAGGGGCTGTCACAAAATTAAGAGGGGGTGTAACCTATTCTCCAGAGCACCTGAGGGCAAGACAAGAAATAATGGATGTAACCTTATCAAAGAGAGACGCAACCTAGAACTAAGGAGAAAATTCCTGCCAGTGAGAACAGTTAATCAGTGGAATGACTTGCCTCCAGAAGTTGTTGGGTGCTCCATCACTAGAGTTTGGACAGCAATTTGCCCAGAATGGTAGAGTCTCCTGCATGAGCAGGAGTTTGGACGAAGACCTCCCTTCCAACTCCGTTATTCTATTATTCGGTTTTCAAACATCTTGTTTTCCAGATTTAAACCAACTTAAACTGGCTTCATTTCTAGGTGGAATATGCACAGAAGACCAGAAGCTGAAGAACGCAAGTAGAAAACACTGTAAAAGGCTATATGTGAGCTTGTAAGAATCACCACCCTTGCTATCTTTCTTGGTCCTGTTAAAAATATAAACTTCCATAAAGAATATATTAGAATATCACATCTGGGCAGCAATCCATCTGGCCTGAAACTGTCTGTCCTGACTCCAAGTAGTTCTCCAATAACTTTGGCAGGAATCTTTTTCAATCTCTGTCAACTGCTAATTAACAAAACAGTCTTTTAAAGTATCAAAAATGTATCAGTGACCTGTAGAGAAAACAACAGCTCTACCACATTGCAATGGCTCTTTACTGGCACACCAGAAGGTTGGTTCACTTTAGAATTAGATTTTAAATTCTCCAGTTCCCTCTGATCTGGAAGTTAAGAACTAGTATAATGTAATAGAATATGTTTTCTCTGTAAGTTTGATATTTAAATATTGATATGTGAATTCACAAATGTTATAAAAAATAATGTGAAATATAGAGATGAATATTCATGGCATAGGTAGACTTTGTTTCTTCTAGCAGTCTCAAAATTTGATTTCTATTCCTATTTGAGCCCAAGGAACATGCTTAATTCACCATTATCACATACTTACAGGTAGTCTTTGCATAACAACTCATTCAATGTTCATTTGAAGTTACAACGGGGCTAGACAAGGAAACTTATATCCAGTCCTCATAGCTGCAGCCTTCATAGCATGCTGTGGTCATGCAATCATGTTTTAGTTTCTTAGTAACCAATTTGCAATTATGATAATCGCAACATCCCATGGTCACCAGATCTTCATTTGTGACCTTCACAGCTGGTTTCCCACAAGCAAAGTCAATGGGGAAGCTGGCAGAAGTTCACAAGTGGTAATCACCTTATGTCGTACTTAACAAGCATGCAGGATTCAGAATACAGAATAACAGAGTTGGAAGGGACCTCAGAGGTCTTCTAGTCCAATCCCCCTACTCAAGTGGAAGATACTACACCTTTCCAGACAAATGACAGACCAATTTCTTCTTTAAAACAAAACAGTAATGGAGCACCCTTAACTTCTGAAGGCAAGCCATTCCATTGATTGTTCTCACCTGCAGGACATTTCTCCTTCATTCAAGGTTGGAGGTCTTTTTGTTAAGCTTCCATCTGTTGTTTCTTGTCTTATGTGGTCTTACTAGTGCAGTAGTGGAACTGAGGTAACTTCCATTGTAAATCAGGGCAGTTGCATGATGTCACGCTTTACAACTACATTGCTTAGTGATGGAGTTGCCATTCCCAATTACTTATCATTAAGTAATGACTATCTCTTCTTCTAAAGCACATGGAAGTGCTACTATTGGAGGTGACATTGTTAAAGTGACATTTAGAGAAGCTTCAGGACAGCCTTCCCAAACATAGCATTCTTCAAATATGTTGGGACTGAAGCTTCTGGGGAACAGCAATTGCACCACCTGCCTTTTCTTTCTGTGTTAGTGGTTTATATCTTTCCCACCATTCATTTTCCTCCATTACAGTGCACAACAATGTTGAATTGTTGAATTTTCAGATGACACTGGGTAATTTCATGGAAGATCACACTGTCAATAGCTACTGGTCTTGCTGGTTATATGCTGTTTCTTAAAAAATGGCAGCATATTTTAAATGCCTTTGGTTGGGGAGCATCAATACAAGAAAACTATTTCACTCTCTCCAGATTGTGAATGTTCTGAATACATATTTTTTCTTTATTTTATTCATTTATTAAATATATATGCCATCCATCTCATTAATAGGGCAACCTTGAATGACGTCTTTTAATTATAGAAACTGTGAGTTAAGGAGAAGTGGGTGGAGGACCACAGTAACTAAGTTCTTGCTGATTGGACCCTCTTTGCTTTTAAACTGCCAGAGGCTGCTGGGAAAAGCTACAAAACTGTGAGTTAAGGAGAAGTGGGTGGAGGACCACAGAATAGTATAACAAAATCAAAAATAGTGGTGGTAAATTCAGGGCAACTGCATCTGAGATTCCTTTTATCTCAGTATGTCTGGCTTAGTTCAGTGCAACACTTGTTTTGCAGCTGTCTTTCGTAGCACTCTTTTCAAACTGGGAAACTGTCCTATCTGTACACAAATTACTAGTCTACAAGGACAGATTATTCATCTATGGTCTGTAATCTGTGCTCTTCAGGCAGAAATCAGGTGTTCAGTTCAGCCCTCCTACTCTACTGAGCCTCTATGCCAGAAATGTCAAACACAAGGCCCAGGGGCCAGATCTGGCCCGCGAAGTGGTTTCATGTGGCCCGCGAAGCCATCCTGGAAACAGTCAGGGAATGGCCCCCACTGCCCTGGCCCTGGCCCAGAGACCCTCAGATCTGTCCCACTCCTGCCCAGGCCCCCATAGGCACCCTTGATGCGAACTATGTAGAGCTGGCCATGCCCACCCAGTAGGCCATACACACTCTAGCCACGCCCACCCAGTAGGCCACGCCCACCCAGTAGGCCATGCCCACCCGGGCCATACCCACCCGGCCCCCTGAGGGCAACTGCAATGCTGATGTGGCCCTCAGTGAAATTGAGTTTGACACCCCTGCTCTACGCTATCAGCCCCCTCTACCGCAAAGATCCTGCAGGAGAAGGGCAGTGTGGACAACCGTGGGATCTGGCAGGGTGAGAGCTGTGAACCATAAACCCAAAGCTTTAGCTGTGTCCCTGCATAACAGATACAGTGCCCTTGCTGACCTTAACAGGGACATTAAGGAAACAGATCAAGGAAATTGTGATGATAACTCAAATAAGCAGGGGACCATGGTCCGAGATGAACTTGTTTTTGACAGGGAGAAGTGTGAATCAGGTATTAAACATCAGTCATGCAAGAAAAGAAAGGTACCCAAAAAGAGAAGCCACCTTCTGGTTGGTGATTCAACTATAAGGGATGTAAATTTAGGAAAGGATACAGAGGTTTCAAAAGAGGTCACATGTCTTCCAGGTGCTACTGCCAGTAGGGACAAGAAGTGTATTTTCAAAATAGTCAACAATGCCAGCAAAGACTGTGATGTGGATGCCATTGTACATCTTGGCACTAACGATCTGTCCCAAAACGATGTACTCTCTGTGCAGAATGATTTCCAGAGCTTGGGGCAGGAACTCAGCAGAATAGGCTGTAGGCTCACTTTTTCAGAGGTCTTACCAGTGTATAAGGAGCAAAATGGAAAAGGCCAGCGTATAGCAGAATTTAATATGTGGCTAAAGGAGTGGTGTAAAGGAGAAGGCTTTGGTTATATTAGTCACGATGTCTGTAGCTGGTCCAATGAAAAAAATGTAGAAAAGAGATGGTCTGCATCCATCCGAGGAAGGGACTGAGTTACTTGGCAATAAATTCACAGCTTTTCTGGAGGAATATTTAAACTAAACAATGGGGACAGTGAGTTAATTGATACAGAACATCACTGTCCCCGGCAATCTAAAAAAATAGGGGAACTCAGGCACCACACAAGTTATGTAGAAAGTAAACACAGGGTCAGTCATAAAGGACTCAAATGTCTATACACCAATGCACAGAGTATGAACAGTAAGCAGGGTGAACTAGGAATTCAGGTAACTGAGGGCGGATATGATATTGTTGCCATTACAGAAACCCACAAATGGAACACACAGCTAGAGGGATTTAAATTATTTAAAAGAAACAGACTAAACAAAAGAGGAGGTGGAGTTGCTCTCTAGATAAGAAATAACTTTATCTCTACAGAAATAGAGCACAACAATGATGAAAACTGTAAACTTGAATGTATTTGGGTCAATATAAAAGGGGAAAAAATGACATTGCCATAGGTGTATACTATAGGCCACCGAACCAAGCAGAGGAAATAGGTGAACTTTTTGCTAGTCAGTTAACTAAGGTATGTAGGAAGCGCATCACAATAGTAGTGGGGGACTTTAATTTCCCTGATATCAACTGAGAGACAAATTCTGCACCAAGTGGAAGCTCTAACAGATTCCTGACAAACCTAGCAGACAACTTTCTCTCCCAAAAAGTAGAGAAGGGAACTAGGGGATTAGCCATATTGGATTTAATTCTCACTAACAGAGATGAAATGATAGACAGTGTCAAAGCCACAGGAACCTTGGGGGGAAGTGATCATGCAATATTGGAATTCAACAATAGAATACAGCAATAGAATACAGCCAAACTAGAGTCTTGGATTTTAAAAGAGCTAATTTCAATAAGGTTAGAGAGACCTTGGGAAGAATTCCATGGATGAGAATCCTAAAGGGGAAAACAACTCAAGAAGCTTGGGAAATTTTGAAAAGTGAGATAATAAAGGCCCAGTCTAGTACAATACCAACAAAGAAGAAAAATAACAGCTCTCAAAAGAAACCAGCATGGCTGCATAAAGAACTCTCTGATAAACTGAAAGATAAAAAGGAGTGGAAGTGGAAAGAGGGGCACATAACTAAGGCAGAATATCAGCAAATAGCCCGTGCCTGCAAAGATGAAGTGAGGAAAGCTAAGGCTCAAAATGAACTAAGGCTTGCGACCAAAGTCAAAAATAACAAAAAAAGCTTCTTTCAACATATAAGAAACAAGAAAAAAGTTAAGGAAATGATTGGTCCATTAGTGGGGGAAAGTGACAAGAAGGTGACAAGCAACAGGGAGAAAGCAGAACTATTTAACTCGTTTTTTGCATCTGTCTTTACACAAAGGGAAAAAACAGTCCAACCTACCAAAACCAGTGCCATAAAAAACAGAATAGAAATGCAAGTTAAGATAGGCAAGAAAATGGTAAGTGAGCACCTGTCCAGCCTAGACGAGTTCAAATCACCGGGACCAGATGGATTATACCCCAAGGTTCTCAAGGAACTGGCAGACGTGATCTCAGAACCACTGAACTATATTTTTCAAAGATCCTGGAGCACTGGGGAACTACCAGAGGACTGGAAGAGAGCTGATGTAGTTCCCATCTTCAAAAAAGGGGAAAAAATAGATCCAGGAAACTACAGACCTATCAGCCTGACCTCAATACCTGGGAAGATTCTGGAAAAGATAATCAAACAACAAATCAGCGAACACCTTGATGCGAACAAAGTTATCACTAAAAGCCAACATGGGTTTGTCAAAAACAGATTGTGCCAGACAAACCTTATTGCATTCTTTGACCAAGTGACAAAACTAGTGGACCAGAGGAATGCTGTAGATATATTTTACTTGGACTTCAGTAAGGCATTTGATAAAGTAGATCACAACCTACTACTTGATAAGATAGAAAAATGTGGGTTAGATAGCATCACCACCAGATGAATTCGTAGCTGGCTGACAGGCCATACTCAGTGTGTGGTCCGCAATGGAACTGCATCTACATGGAAGGAAGTGTGTAGTGGGGTGCCCCAGGGCTCTGTTCTGGGCCCAGTGCTCTTCAACATCTTCATCAATGTTTTGGATGAGGGGATAGATGGGGAACTCATCAAATTTGCAGACGACACCAAGCTGGCAGGAATAGCCAATACTCCAGAAGATAGGCTTAAAATACAGGAGGATCTGGACAGACTCGAACACTGGGCACTATCTAACAAAATGAAATTCAATTGTGAAAAAAGTAAGGTTCTACATTTAGGCAGGAAAAATCAAATGCACAGGTATAGTGTAGGTGGTACCTTGCTCAATAGTAGTAACTGTGAGAGAGATCTCGGAGTCCTAGTTGACAATCACTTAAATATGAGCCAGCAGTGTGCTGCAGCTGCCAAAAAAGCCAACACAGTGCTAGGCTGCATTAACAGAGGGATAGAATCAAGATCACGTGAAGTACTAATACCACTTGACAATGCCTTGGTAAGGCCACACCTGGAATACTGCATTCAGTTTTGGTCACCACGATGTAAAAAAAGATGTCGAGACTCTAGAAAGAGTGCAGAGAAGAGCAACCAAGATGATTGGGAGACTGGAGGCTAAAACATATAGGGAACGGTTGCTGGAATTGGGTATGTGTAGTTTAATGAAGAGAAGGGTGAGGGGTGACATGATAGCAGTGTTCCAATATCTCAGGGGCTGCCACAAAGAAGAGGGAGTCAAGCTATTCTCCAAAGCACCTGAAAGCAGGACAAGAAGCAATGGATGGAAACTAGTCAAGGAGAGAAGCAACCTAGAACTAAGGAGAAACTTCCTGACAGTTAGAACAACTAACCAGTGGAACAACCTGCCTCCAGAAGCTGTGAATGCTCCAACACTGGAAGTTTTTAAGAAGAGATTGCCCAGCCATTTGTCTGAAATGGTATAGGGTTTCCTGCCTGAGCAGGGGGTTGGACTAGATGACCTCCAAGGTCCCTTCCAACTTCTTCTTCTTCTTCTTCTTCTTCTTCTTCTTCTTCTTCTTCTTATTATTATTATTATTATTATTATTATTATTATTATTATTATTATTATTATTATTATTATACTCTAAGTGGCTTGCTTTAATTACAGAAACAATTTCAATTTGAAAAGTTAAAGCTAAGACCAAGGAGAATGGTGGCGTGAGAGTGAGGTCTTCTTATCCCCATCCTTTATCACATATAATTTTGTGCTTCACCATAACATTCAGAATGCTAGACTGGGCAATCTTTTGGATTCTGTATCTCTTCTTTTGCTCTGAGAGAGAGAAAAAAGTGTCCTCTTACCTCCTCCACCCCTTGCCCTACCGTGAATCATGATCTCTTGGTTTTAAAACGGATTAGAGATGGTTTACTTGTGAACCTCCCAGAATTGCTGAATTTCAGGAAGTGTACAATTGCAATTGATAATGATAATAAACCTTCCTCCAAGTCTGCAAGCTCTTTGCTCATATGCCATTGAATACCAGGTGCTTTGGGACAAAAGTAACCAGAAGCTCTTGCCTTCTGTCACTGGGCTATCATGAAAACAAGCTGTTGGCCTAGATGGGTCTTACTTTCTTGTCCATGGGATTCCACAATTGCTATGAGATATTGCTGATGTTTAAGGATGATGCATTTTTAAAGCCACACCTAAATATATTTAGGGGTTTTGTTATTAGTACTACTTATGATATAAACCCAGGGATTCCCCCCCCTCTTTTTTTTTAAGATGACACATATGCCAGGAATCTGACAGACTACTTGAACCACAAATCTGAAAAATTAAGGAAACATAAAAGCTGATTCTCCTTCTTATCGTATTCCTTTTGTGAGGATGTGCTCTTTTGTTATTAAACAGACCCTATCAAAACAAAAGGAATACTGTTTTTTTTTAGTAGTAATGCACTCTCACAAAAAAGAAAGAAAAGGGTAGGCAGAAAGGTAATGCAGGATTCATGAATTTGGACAGCTTAAGATTTATTACAATGGCTACAGAAATTATTCCTCTTAACAGGACTTAAACTGTCTAATTATTCCCAGCTGTTTCCAGGGTACTTTGGACTGTTAATTACAGGGAAGGATCCTCTTTCTCTGATCTGATGGACCAACTCAGAAATTGGCAAAAAAATATTTTCATTTCAGTTCCACTAGAATCAAACAACCTTTTTTATTGCTTAATACTCACCCCTCTTCGGTAAGTGCTGGAAAAGTGTCAATTTAAATATTATATAAGCAAATTCAGTCACATTTGTAATTAGGTATGGAGGCTGATACATTTATCTTCTTACATTTAGGTGAACCTTTTTGGTTCTATAATCACATTTTTATAATTTGAGCGATACCTTATTGGGATATCATTCTCCCAACCTCAAGACTGTAAGTCAGTGTTTCTCAACCTTGGCAACTTTAAGACATGCTGGCTTGGGAATTCTGGGCATCCACATACCTTAAATTTGCCAAAGTTGAGAAAACTACACTAAGCTGTTGTCAATTCAGGCATTGAAGGAGTCCTTTTAGGTCAGTGTTTTTCAAACTTGGCAATTTAAGATTTGTGGACTTCAAATCCCTAAATTCCCTTGTCTCACACACATATCTGGAATTCCCCAAGCCAAAAACACTGTTCTAGATAATATGTCCTGAGAATCAAAGATCCTGACTCCAGAGTATAAGAGTGGGGTTTATCAATATCCATGAAGTTGAATACTCTGGAAAAGTAGTTTCTGGTCTAAAACTCTAAATAAATGCTGCTAGGACCTCTTTCAACCTTACTTTTATTGTCTAACTCCAACTTCCACACTTGTGATTACAGCTTCCAGCAAATTCAACACTGTTGTAGAAACTTCAGATAAATTTCAAACCAATATAATATTTATGGTTGGTATGAATCATCCCATGTTTTGCTAAATCTTAGCTTACTTTGTAAAGGCTCACTGTAAAACCAATAAGAAAGAAATATCCATAAAGCTGTAATAACTGGTGAAGTGGGATTAACATTTAACTATTTTGTTTAAATGGCTATGAACATTCTTGTGGAAGCCAAGAATAAAGGTTAAGGGAAAAAATTAACACTTTTTTCCTAATAATGTGCAATTAAATCAGGAGCAACAAATGACACTCTGTTATGAGAATATGTTAGCAATAAAGTAGATCTGTAACTGGGTTAACTGCATTATTTAATTACAAAATGATTAAGTAGCAGATCATTTAAGAATATTAAGGGCATAAGTCTAAGAACCAGGCAGGTCATATATATTTACTACAGTACATTGTAGTAAGCAGTACTGGGCTGGACTTAGGAATAGATATGTAAAAGGCTGCATTGTAAGTTTTCAACTTTTACTGATCCATTTATTTAGCTACAAAGTACTGTCCACTATGGAGTCCTTGATGCTCTCTTGGTTGTTTGCCTGCATAAGTTTCGTTATCCACCTAGGTAACATCTCCAGTGCATCTGAAGTGCATTCAGTACATTTAATGCATCTTCCTAATACTGAATAAATTAGGGTAACAAAACATCTGCAAGAAAAAACCAGGCTCAGAGAAAACCAATGCCCCATTATTTACCTTAAATCTTTCTCATAGCTGTGCATACGAAAACCATTTTCCTCTCTAAATATGAAGTGCTAAGCAGCTCTTATAACTACAATATAATTAACAGTCAGATATTTTGGCTATCCAAACCTCTTGAGATGGTCAGTAATGCAGCTAGTATTATATAATCTGTTAATAACAGGCAGTGCAGGAGGAGAGGCTTGCCAGGCACAGGTTAATTATGCTCAGAGACCATGCTATTGAAATCACTTGATAGAATGTACAGTCATTATCATTTAATGATATCTTGTAACAAACGTTTGTCCAGTTGAATCATTTCTGGATGGTCACAATCTTACCAGTAGGATAAAATGGGGCTGTGTCAGAGATAAATGTTCCAGCTGCTTAGGGAGTAGAGAACACTGTTCTCTGTGGCACCCCAATACTGAACCTCTTACAAAATGAGAACTGGAAAACTGTTACACAAACCAGCTCCTAAACTTATTTCGTCTGACTCCTCCTGGCTTCATAGTCTTATTCAGCCTGTAACAATTTGCTGTTATCTTTTTTTGCAATCTGCAGTAGTTAAAACAAGCCTCCAGAATTTCCCTTCCCTTTGCTGGGAACACAACTGGCCCTTCCAGAGCCAGACTGCCCTCTGAAGGACAGGGGCATGCCTTGCAGTAGAAAGACTATATAGCCCAAAAGCTAACAGCTGGATTTTATTTAGAATAGGATAAAAATTCCAGATCTACTTAATGTTTGTTGCAGTTCAAATCTTCTATCCAGAGGAAGAAACACACAAAAATGTAGACTGAAAAAAACCAATCTGTTTGTCAAAAGCTAGACTACTGCTAAACCTGTGCAGCTTTTCCCCTAGAGTGGAGCTCGAAACATTAGCTGGAAACTGAACCACTGATTCGCCAAACAGTTCAGATTTCTCGAAGGGCAAAAGCCAACCAAGCGACCAAATCCATGAGGTAATTGCAAAATGAGATACTTATCTGAACCTCCTTCGGAACAAGAGTTTTGTTTCTGGTATATGCATTTAATTCTTCCATTGCCTCTACCATTGATCTTTAAATTTGCTAACTTACCAAGTGTGACCATTGAAAAAATGTGAACTTTCTGCCAAGTTTGGTTATTACCATCCTCCCAGATTAAAAAGAGAAAGGGGGAAAGAGAACAGGAGAGGGGTAGACTAAGCCAGCAGCTACTCCTAGAAATTCCTGGGTTCACACAGTCAAAATCTTGGAAGTATGATTATCAAGCCAAGGTTTGATTTATAGAGCATTACACTGAAATTTTAGCTCTATTAATAACAACTGCTGACCTTCAGCATTATGTTTATCTCTTAGCAAATTAAATGCTTCTTATGTGGATAATGAACACCAAATTCCTGTGAATTGTAGAAGTCTTTTTTGATGTATTCTTTGTCCTGTTTTTGTTCTTTCTAAAATATCCCAAAGGTGCTTTTTCAAAAGTTAACTGGACTTTGTTTCTCCTTGAAGATGTTTCATTTGTCATCCAAGAAGCTTCTTGACTGAAGAACTGAAGAAGCGTCTTGGATGAGAAGCAAAATGTCTTCAAGGAAAAACAAAAAGTTCAGTTGCCTTTTGAAAAAGCAATTTTGGGAGAATCATGACCTGGATGACTGAGAATCTCCATAGACATTTCATTAAAATACACTTTGAGGTTCTGCTAGAGATGTAAATTATCATTGATTGCCACAGAATTACTTTGGGTGAAATATATCCGTATGTGTGGGTGTATATGTCTCATTCTCTCTGCATACACACACACACAGACACACACGTTAAGCATCCCAGGGTGATGTGATCACCTTTTGCAACTTTTTGACAAGCAAAGTCAATGGCTTCGGGGGGCATGGCCAGCTCATCACTCAGGTTGTGGGGTGCCTGTGGGGGGAAATCCGTGGGTTTCTCATGGAGGGGGTAGGACTGGGGTTGGTGCCTTCCTTCCTTCCCTCTCTCCCATTGTCTCTTCCTTTCTTCTTTCCTTCCTTCCTTCCCTCTCTCCCTCTTTGTCCCTTCCCCCTTTCCATTGTCCCTCCCTCCCTCTCATTGTCCCTCCCTCCCTCCTCTCTTTGTCTCTTCTTTCCTTCCTTCCTTCCCTCCCTCCCTTCCCTCTTTGTCCCTTCCTTCTTTCTCTCCCTCCTTCCCTCCCTCCCTCCCTCCCTCCCTTCCTTCCCTCCCTCCCTCCCATTGTTCTGCACTACAACACCCAGACCCCAGCATGGTTTTGGCAGGCAATGGAGGATTCTCACCACATGGAGTGGCCGGGGTTGAAGTGAACTGGCAACATCACGGCCCTGCCTGTGCACGTGCAGAGGCAGAGGAGAGCGCATGCTTGAAGGTGGCCGCATGCGCACCCCTCCTTTGCCCGGGGTTGCCGCTTGACTTGCTGAGGCTGGGTGTGGCTGGCAGCTTTGTGCCTGCTGCCGGGGTGGCGGGCAGGCAAGGGGGGCTTCTCCTATGGGGGTGGGGGGAGAAAGACGCATTCTCCAACTGGCCCTTCCTCTTCTCTGGGCTGGGCTGCAATCTCGCCCGCTGCTTCTGTGCCTCCTCCTTCCTCCTCCCCCCTTGCAGAAAAAAAGGAGAAGACAGATGTATTGTTTGGCGGGTTCCTGGTTAGAAAAAGGACAGCAGGCTTGAGTGAGATCAGCTATTTATTTGCCTCCACAGGAACAACTTTAGCGCATTTCAAACCCCCTTATATAGTCCCACTGGTGGACTTCTGGCCAATCCCTGTTCAGGGATTCTCCCGCTGTTTCCGCTCGACCAATCCCAGCTGACCGCATGTGGAGCTGTCAGGTCGCAGCTGTTATCGGTAGCTGTCAGTGGAAACTGTGTGTGGAGCGGTCAGCGGGAGCCGTATGTGGAGCTGTCAGCTGTCAAAGAACTGTCAAACCTGCGAACTATGTTTATAACTGTAAAAATCCCTTTTACAACATATATTACACCCCTTCCCCCCATAATTAAACAGTTAACAATACTTAAAAAGTTGTTTGCCACCTGGCCATACATAGTCTTTTAAATAAGCAGGTGGTTTCTTAGCTCTGGTGGAGCATCGGGGGGGGGGGATTGCCACCTGGGCTTCCTTCGGTCGATGTGGGTGTGGAAGCCAGGGGGTTTCCCATCGTGGGGACCCGGCTGCTCTGGGGATTTAGGGTGACGCAGGGATTTTCCCCTAGGTCAGGGGTTTCAACTTGGGTTGGAAAGTTTCCAATTTCTGCCCAGGGGTTGGGGTTCACGCTGCCTGGCTCCCCTGTTGCAGGATGTTCTGCTGGTGCTGGGGTTTGGATGCTAGGTCCCCTTTTCCTCAGCTGGTCGATATGACATCTCAGTTTCCGCCCCCCTTCCTCTTCAACGAGACAAGATATTGGCCCTGTTTGAAGGATGACTACCCCAGGCAGCCACTTATTTATTTATTTATTTAATTAATTAATTTGTATACCGCCCTTCTCCCGAAGGACTCAGGGCGGTGAACAGGGCAATACATAATAAAAACAAGATACAAAAATTAAAAATTATTAAAAAGTAATTAAACAGCGATGCCCGTAATAAATTAGTACAGATTAAAAGTTAAGACCAATTTATAAAACCCAACCCCATCCCATCAGGTCAGGCTGGCCTGTTCAAAAAGGTGGGTTTTAAGATCGCGCCGGAAGGAGCGGAGATCAGGCGCCATCCGGAGCTCGACCGGAATATGATTCCATAAATCCGGCATGCCCACAGAGAACGCCCTCCCCCTGGGGGCCACCAGTCGGCATTCTTTGACCGGTGGCATCCTGAGGAGGCCATCTCTGTGGGAGCGTACTGGGCAGAGGGAAGTTGACGCCGGCCGCAGGTGCTCCCCAAGGTATTCCGGACCCATGCCATGTAGGGCTTTGTAGGTCATTACTAACACCTTGAATCTCACCTGGAAGACAACTGGAAGCCAATGCAGCTCGCGGAGCAAAGGTGTGACATGGGAGTGTCGGGAAACTCCCAACACAACTCTCGCGGCTGCATTCTGTACCAGTTGGAGCCTCTGAGTGGTCTTCAAGGGTAGCCCCATGTAGAGAGCATTGCAGTAGTCAAGACGAGAGGTCACGAGCACATGAGTGTCCGTACGTAAGGCATCCCGGTCTAGATAGGGCCACAACTGGCGCACCAGGCAGACCTGGGTGAAGGCCCCCCTAGTCACAGCTACTATATGGTCTTCTAGGGAAAGCTGTGAGTCTAGGAGGACTCCCAAGTTGCAAGCCCTATCTACAGGAGGTAATAACACACACCCCATAGAGAGGGGTGTGATATCCTGAATATCCCGAGATGCCGGTACGCACAGCCACTCAGTCTTGTCAGGGTTGAGTCGAAGCCTGTTCCTCCCCAACCAGACCCGGACCACCTTCAGGCAACGGGACATCACGTCGAGGGCATCACTGGGGTGGTTTGGGGTTGAAATGAAAAGCTGGGTATCATCAGCATACTGATGATACCCAACTCCAAAGCCACGAATGATCTCACCCAGCGGTTTCATGTAGATGTTGAACAGGAGAGGCGAGAGGACCGACCCCTGAGGAACTCCACAAACAAGAGGCCTTGCGGTCGACCTCTGCCCCCCTATCAACACCGACTGCGAGCGTCCCAGGAGATAGGAGAACCACTGAAGGACCGTGCCTCCCACTCCCAATCCCCTGAGGCGCCGCAGCAGGATACCATGGTCGATGGTATCGAAAGCCGCTGAGAGGTCTAATAGGACTAGGACAGAGGAATATCCCCTGTCCCGAGCCCTCCAGAGATCATTCACCAGCGCGACCAATGCCGTCTCCGTGCTGTACCCGGGTCTGAAGCCCGATTGGTACGGGTCTAGATAATCCGCTTCATCCAGGACCAGAGGGAGCTGATGCGCCACCACACTCTCAACAACCTTCGCAAGAAAGCGAACGTTGGAGACCGGACAAAAGTTATTTAACACAGCCGGGTCCAAAGCAGGCTTGTTGAGGAGAGGTCTCACCACCGCCTCTTTCACGGCGGCGGGGAAACTACCCTCACTCAAAGAAGCAGATATAACCGCCTGGAACCAGCCTCGTGTCCCCTCCCGGGCTGCATAAACCAGCCAGGAAGGGCATGGGTCCAATAAACATGTGGTGGAGCTCAAAGTTCCTGACCCACACATGGTCCCCTATGTCGAATTGTCTGGTGGGGGCTGGTAATTCTGTCTCAGCTGCTATTCTGTCCGGATGTAGCCTGTCTAGTCTGGTTTCTAGGCAGCGGCCCCAACGTAATTCAGCTGGGCTTTTGCCGGTGGATGTGCAGGGGGTTGAGTGGTGGGCCAGAAGGAATTGAGCCAATCGTTGGTGCCAATTTCCAGCAATGATGCGTCATAAGGCGTCCTTGGTTGTCCGGACCATAACTTCAGCCAGGCTGTTAGTGGATGGGTGGAAGGGAGCCAAGGTGATATGTTTAATCAAGTTGGCCCTGGTGAAATTCTGGAAGTCAGCAGAAGTGAATTGAGGTCCATTGTCTGAGACTATAATATTGGGGAGGCCGTGCGTGGTGAAGAGCCCCCTCAGCACTTGTACTGTGTTGGCTGTGGTCAGGCTTCTAACTGGGATGACCTCCAGCCACCTGGAATAGCTGTCTACTATGATAAGGAACAGTTGCCCCTGGAAGGGTCCGGCAAAATCTATGTGGATCCTTGACCAGGGTTTGTGGGCTGACTCCCACTTGTATAGGGGTGTGTGTGGTGGCCCTGGTCTGGATTGTTGGCATGGCTGGCATCCGGCAACATGCTCTCTATGTGTTTATCCAATCCTGGCCACCAAAGGTAGCTGCGAGCTAAGGCCTTCATTTTTACCACCCCAGGGTGTCCCTAAGAGGGCTCTTTGCCTGTGTTTTTCAGGGATTATGACTCGGCTTCCTCATAAGATGCACCCGTGGTGGGTGGATAATTCATTTCTCCTATTAAAGTAGGCCTGGAATTCAGGCCCTGGGCTATGGCCCTGCCAGCCAGCGGTTACCCACCCCAGTACCCTGCTGAGAAGTCTGTCTGTGGTTGTTGCAGAAGCTATGTCTTTTACTTGCAGGGGGCAATCTGGCACTTCTTCGATGGCCAAGATCTGTCCCCCTGGGGCTGGGTCAGGATCAATATCTGTTAAGGGCAGTCTACTCAGCCTATCAGCATGACACATGTCTTTGCCGGGCTTGTGAAGTAAATTTGAACGTATATGCTGATAAAAATGTGGACCAGCGCAGAACTCTAGGGGACAGAATTTGGGGGGTTTGTTTGTCCACAGTGAAAAGTCCCAACAAGGGCTTGTGATCTGTAAAGATCGTAAATTCTCTGCCATATAGGTAATCGTGGAATTTTGTAACCCCTGCGAGAATGGCTAACGCCTCTTTATCTATTTGGGCATAATTCCTCTCTGCTTTTGTTAATGTCTGTGAGTAATATGCTATTGGGTTCTGGACCCCTCCCTCCTCCAGATGGCTCAGCACGGCGCCCACCCCATAAGGGGATGCATCACATGCGATACAAATTGGTTTATGCTCATTATAGTGGGTAATGGTAGAACTGCTGGATAGCAGCTCTTTTAGGTTCCTGAAACAGTTTTCATGGAGGGTGGTCCACTCCCATGAGGCATTTTGATCTAGTAATCTATGTAAGGGTTCTGCTCTTGCGGCTTTCTGGGGAAGGAAGGTATGGTAAAAATTTAAGAGCCCCAAGGAGGCTTGAAGCTCAGCTTTATTTTTTGGAGTAGGGGCTTTTTTAATAGCCCTCACCTTGGACTCTGTTGGATGGATCCCCTGTGCATCTATCCTGTAGCCTAGGAATTCTGTGGATGTTACCCCAATTGAGCATTTTTCTCTTTTTAATTTTAACCCAGCAGTACGAAATCTGCTAAGTAATGTTTGTAGTCTCTCTGCTAGTGTTTCTTCATTTTCCCCCGCTATTAGGATGTCATCAAAGTAAGGACACACCCCCGGAATGCCTTTCAAAGTTTGCTCCATGACTTCCTGGAAAATCCCAGGCACGGCAGAAATGCCAAACTGCAGCCTGTGAACTTTGAAAGCCCCGCGGTGTGTAACTATCATTTGTGCATCTGCCGTCTCCCTGGTAACAGGGAGCTGCAAGTAAGCATGCGCGATATCTAGCTTGCAGAAGATGGCGCCGGACTGAATGGCGGAGAGAACATGCTTCACCGAAGGAAGAGGGTAAGCATGTGGGTTGAGCACGTGGTTGAGGGTGGCTTTATAGTCTGCGCATATGCGCACGTCCCTGTTAGGTTTCACGGGGGTGACTATAGGGGTTTCCCAGGTCCCTCCTTCCACGGGTTCTAGCACCCCTAGCTTTAATAAGCATTCCAGTTCGTCCTTGATTTTTTGTTTGAGGGCAAAGGGAACTCTTCTGGCCTTAATTCTAATGGGGAGGATGTCAGGTTTAAATTTCAGGGAGATTGGGGCCCCGTGTACTTCCCTAGGGAACCATTGAATACGTCTGCAAATTTGTTGCAGACGGATTCGAGGCTTTTGGCCTGGGTAAGGTGGACTCCTCCTAACCAAATACCCAAGGCTTCAAACCAGTTTAGTCCCACTAAGCTGGCCCCCTTTCCTTGGGTGACTAGTACTTCCAGTGGGCCCTGGAATCCCCTGAATCTAACGTTTAAGGTGGCTATTCCCTTAAGCTTAATTGGGGCCTGTTGGAAGTCAGCCAATGTCATTTTAGTAGTTTTTAGGGGAATTTGCCGTTTGCTAAGGGTGCAGATTGTGTTATAGGTCTCCATAGAAATTATGGAGACCGAGGAGCCGGAATTCACCTCCATTTCACAGGGAATTCCCTGTAAATGGACTTTAATTTTAATTTTGGGCCTTAACAGCTGATGGATAGTTAATCTGTTATCAGGTGTTCCTTTCCAGTTAGTAGTCTGAACTGAGGGTCAGGGGGGCTCAGTGCATGGGGTGTAGGGGTTTGTCGTACCTGGTAGGGCTGAATCCAGGTCGTAGACGTTCCCTCGGTTTCGGCTGCAGCAGACGGCGCGGATGTGCCCGGTTTTGCCGCACTCGTGGCATTTGGCATTCCTGAACTTGCAGGATGCCCGAGGATAGGCTGCTCTGCAGCTGGTGCACCTCTGAATATTATTCAGCATGTGGGGGTTTTGGTAGGCCGGCGCCGGTGGTTTGTTTAGAGGTCTTGCAGCACTTCGCTGTGGCAGAGGTTTCTTGTAGCCCTGTTGGATTACATCGATTCCGATGTCAGGGTCTGTTATTTCTTCTTCATTGTCGGCTAAGTTGCTGAGATGAATTGACCCGTGGGGTCCATTAGAGGGTTGGTTGAGGTTTTCCTCACGAGTCATTTCGTATGCCCGGATCTCACTGACGACCTCGGCAAGGCTCATGGTTGGTTTGGTGACTATTTTCCTTTGGAGCCATTTGTCGAGGAGTCCTAGGACGATCTAGTCCCAGATTCTGTCTTCTAAATCCGGGAAATGGCACCAGCGAGCGGCGTGTCTGACGGCAGCAAGGAAGCCTGTTGCAGCTTCCCCTGGCCGCTGAGTCCTCTGGGTGAACCACAGTCGCCAGTAAAGCTCTGAACGAGCTGGTATGAAATGCTTGTTCAATAGGTCAGTCAGGACCGCATAAGGGACAGTGTTGACTGGGTCCGGGTTGCAGAGGCCGGCGGTGAAATCGTAGATGGCAGGTCTGCTAAGGCATAGTAACGCTGCAGCCTTCGAGCAGTCTTCAGTGATTTTGTTGAATAGAAGGTACCCTTCTACCTGCCCAAAGTGTGATTCCCATCGCTCGGGATATTTGATGTTGAATTCTCTTATTTGTCCCAACCATGTCATGCTGTCCTGGTGTCTGCTGCTTCACGGGTCTTGTGGGGCTATTTTCCCCAGTGACTTCAGCTCAGTGATGGTCAGCTTGTGACTTCACTCCATGTTTGGCTCTGTGAAGCAGTACCACCTTCGTTGCCAGATGTATTGTTCGGCGGGTTCCCAGTTAGAAAAAGGACAGCAGGCTTGAGTGAGATCAGCTGTTTATTTGCCTCCACAGGAACAACTTTAGCACATTTCAAACCCCCTTATATAGTCCCGCTGGTGGACTTCTGGCCAATCCCTGTTCGGGGATGCTCCCGCTGTTTCCGCTCGACCAATCCCGGCTGACCACATGCGGAGCTGTCAGGTCGCAGCTGTTATCGGTAGCTGTCAGTGGAAACCGCATGTGCAGCTGTCAGCTGTCAAAGAACTGTCAAACCTGCGAACTATGTTTATAACTATAAAAATCCCTTTTACAACATATATTACAACAGGTGGTGGGGCAGGGGGGTTCCCTATCCCAGATGCTGTCTTTGCAAGAGAGGCAGCAGGAAATCTTTGCAAGCAGGAAATCTTGCACGGGAATTGCAGCCGGGTATTTCCCCACACACACACTTTCCCTGGCTTGCTCCACATCTGGGGTTTCCTTTCTCGTGAGGAGACCTGCAAGATTTCCTGTTTGCAAAAGGAGGCATCCGGGATGGGGAAACCCCCTGTCCCACTGCTTGCCTTCTCCTTTTTTTCTGCAAGGGAGAAGAAAGAAGGAAGGACAGAAGCAGCAGGCGAGATTGCAGCTCAGCCCAAAGAAGGGGAAGGCAGAGCCGGTTGGAGAATGCGTCTTTCTCCCCCCCCGAGGGAGAAGCCCCTCTTGCCTGCCTGCCGCCTCGGCAGCACCATGCAAAGCTGCCAGCCACGTGACACGCCCGGCTGCTTGCTATGTGAAGCCCCAGGATCAGCGGGCTACCCAGGCAGCACCTGTCAAGCCCCATGGGCCCGACAGTCAAAGGAGGGGGGGAATCCAGCACCAGACCGCTGCCTCCCTGTCTGTTCTCCTCCAGCTCTGCTGGATGCTTTTTTTCACGTGCGAGCTCAAGGAAACTTTCCTAGACTACATTCCGCCGGTAGTTTCAAGAAGGAACCGAGTCCAAAGAAAATCTTTGACAAAGTTTCCCCACATTTTTCCAGCCAGATGCCAAAATTCGCCGTGGTTCAGGCTCAAATCATGAACCCAAAGCAAAGACAGAAGGCTTCCCAATTGCCATTTGCCGCAACAGGCATCCTGACCACTACAAACCATTAAATCTATCCATTAATAGCGGAATCAAACAGAGGGGATTTTGCCTCCCATCTCTGCAAGTTCTCTGTTTGGTTTTAGTAATTAGGCAGTGGATTGTTCACAGGAAGAAAAGGAAAACTTACTAGCTCCTGGTATTAATTGTGCCTTGAACTCTGGCATTTTCTCTGCATCCAAAAGATGGTATGGGGGGAGGGGGGTACAGCATAGCTAGGGGACATCCTGGAACATTATGTCCCAATTCCTTATTCCTCTCTTTCCACACACCTCCTGTTGCTTCTACCCCCACCCACCCTCCGGTTTTTAGGAAGCAAACAAAACACTGCTAAGACCGTCCAGAAAAGCCAAAATGTATGATCCAGCACAGAACCAAGGCGGAAGGGAGGGAAGAGAAACTCCTATGTGTTTGTGTGTGTGTCTCTCTCTGTGTGTATACACATACACACACACACATATATAGACACATACACACCCTTACCCATAAAGCGCAACACCAGCCCAAGACCTGCCAGAGCCCCCGTTCTCTCCTGCCTCCTCCACCCCCAGCCAAACCCTTCCACCCACTTTCAGACAAATTACAGCCCTGCATCTCACCAGGCTCGCCATATGCAAACAGGCAGGAGACACGGTGGTATTTCACCTTCTCAGAAACGTTGCACAAATCCTTTGGACCCTGGCTCCCAGCAATCTCACTAGCTCACTTTCTGCAAGCAAGTGAGCTGCGCAGGAGTGTGTGATTGGGTTTCTCAGCGCAGCTCAGCTGTAGTTGCACAGGCTGATCCCGTGCTCCTGCCCAGTTAACTTGCTTGCAGAAAGCAAGCAGGAAACAAAAAAGTGAGCTGTGCAGGAGTCTGTGATTGGGTTTCTGTGAAACAGTGGGGGGGAAGGAGTCAGGCAGGCATGTTTTTCCCTCCACACCCATGTTCTGATGGCTTCACCTGGCGCGCATCAGCAAAACAAACGTGGGCCTTGATTCCCACCTGCTGCCGTGGGATAAGTCCTCTGGGAGGATGTGCACAATCTGGCTGCTTTGCTTTCCCCTCCATAAAGCCGGGCACCTCGGGAAGAGGAGAGGGGGAAAAGTCTCAAGCCCTGGGAAGCAACGCAAGGACTGTGAGAGGTATCGCAAGCTCACGGGGGGGGGGGAGAGGAAAAGAAGATGGAAAAGAGTGAGGCCGCAACAAGAGAGAGAGAAGGGGGAAAAGAACGAGGAGGCGGTTGTGAAGTTGGTGCTCAGGGCTGTGACACGAGCAGTCTCAAACACCTACCTGCTGAGGGAATGGATGGCTCTGTCCCCTTCAGGCTCATGCTTACTTGTGAAGTAAGAAGAGGGGGGAAGGATGACATGGATCCTGCATGAGAAGAGGTCAATCTGGTTGCTGTACAATGAGTCCCTGGGGAGGGCAGGGCCTCACTCTGTGCCTGCGCTCTTCGCACACCCTCGGTAGGGTTCCTGCAGGCCGCCGCCAAACAGCATGTTTTCTGGCAGCAAGTGAGCTGGGAGGAAGTGGAGCAGGGGGGAGGCAGGGGGGAGGAAGGCGACACTGCATACCACCAGCCAGGTGCTCACGTACCACCAGTGGTACGCGTACCACCGGTTGAAAAACCCTGCCCTAATCAGCTTACACCCTTCTGGAAAAGGCCTTCTCCTACACTGATTTCAGGATATTCAATGCATTGCCTCAGGAGTTGTTCGGTCCCCACCATCTTGAGTCTTTAAAACAACAACTGTAGAGAGATATCTCCTTTTTTTACCAAGCTGTCAATAGATACTTGAGTGTAATAATAAAAGGAGTATGTAGTTTTAGTGATTGGCAAAGTGGAATATTAGGTATAATTAGTAAAATAAAATAATCGAAGGCACAACCTTTCCCAGTAGTTCCCACCAATATTAATTATTATACTTATTGTTTTCCATTTAGCTAGAGGAAGTTCATATGCTTTAGCATCCATTTGTTTAATGCAGTAATCAATTCATATACAGGTGAAACTCAAAAAATTAGAATATCGTGCAAAAGTTCATTTATTTCAGTAATGCAACTTAAAAGGGGAAACTAATATATGAGATAGACTCATTACATGCAAAGCAAGATATTTCAAGCTGTGATTTGTCATAATTGTGATGATTATGGCTTACAGCTCATGAAAACCCCAAATCCACAATCTCAGTAAATTAGAATATTGTGAAAAGCTGCAATATTCTAGGCTCAAAGTGTCCCACTCTAATCAGCTAATTAAGCCATAACACCTGCAAAGGGTTCCTGAGCCTTTAAATGGTCTCTCAGTCTGGTTCAGTAGGAATCACAATCATGGGGAAGACTGCTGACCTGACAGTTGTGCAGAAAACCATCACTGACACCCTCCATAAGGAGGGAAAGCCTCAAAAGGTAATTGCAAAAGTAGTTGGATGTTCCCAAAGTGCTGTATCAAAGCACATTAATAGAAAGTTATGTGGAAGGGAAAAGTGTGGAAGAAAAAGGTGCACAAGCAGCAGGGATGACCGCAGCCTGGAGAGGATTGTCAGGAAAAGGCCATTCAAAAGTGTTGGGGACTTTCACAAGGAGTGGACTGAGGCTGGAGTCAGTGCATCAAGAGCCACCACACATAGACGGATCCTGGACATGGGCTTCAAATGTCGTATTCCTCTTGTCAAGCCACTCCTGAACAACAAACAATGTCAGAAACATCTTACCTGGGCTAAAGAAAAACAGACCTGGTCTGTTGCTCAGTGGTCCAAAGTCCTCTTTTCTGATGAGAGCAACTTTTGATCTCATTTGGAAACCAAGGACCCAGAGTCTGGAGGAAGAATGGAGAGGCACACACTGCAAGATGCTTGAAGTCCAGTGTGAAGTTTCCACAGTCTGTGTTGATTTGGGGAGCCATGTCATCTGCTGGTGTTGGTCCACTGTGCTTCATTAAGTCCAGGGTCAACGCAGCCATCTACCAGGAGATTTTGGAGCACTTCATACTTCCTTCTGCAGACGAGCTTTATGGGGGTGCTGACTTCATTTTCCAGCAGGACTTGCCACCTCCCCACACTGCCAAAAGCATCAAAACCTGGCTCAATGACCGTGGGATTACTGTGCTTGATTGGCCAGCAAACTCGCCTGACCTGAGCCCCATAGAGAATCTATGGGGCATTTCCAAGAGAAAGATAAGAGACATGAGACCGAACAATGCAGGAGAGCTGAAGGCCGCTATTGAAGCATCCTGGTCTTCCATAACACCTCAGCAGTGCCACAGGCTGATAGCTTCCATGCCACGCCACATTGAGACAGTAATTGCTGCAAAAGGGGCCCAAACCAAGTACTGAGTACATATGCATGCTTATACTTTTCAGAGGTCCGATATTGTTCTATGTACACTCCTTGTTTTATTGATTGCATGTAATATTCTAATTTTTTGAGATTGTGGATTTGGGGTTTTCATGAGCTGTAAGCCATAATCATCACAAGTATGACAAATCACGGCTTGAACTATCTTGCTTTGCATGTAATGAGTCTATCTTATATATTAGTTTCCCCTTTTAAGTGGCATTACTGAAATAAATGAACTTTTGCACGATATTCTAATTTTTCAAGTTTCACCTGTAGATTACATGCCAAGCTTATGCTTTTTTTTTAGTTAGGAGTGAAAGAGAATATGAAGTTAAACAATATCATTCCATTTATGCCCAAAAGCAGAACTTTAAACTGGGAATTTAATATATTTGCCATTATAAATGCAGAAAATATGTTGAACTTGAGAACTTCACTTTTGGAAATAAATCTCAGATCAGATGTATTTTGTATGCCATAATTATTTCAAAGGGATATTTTTTTCGGAAGCTGATAGTATAGCAGTACCTAAGTAACATCCGAACTGGGATCTTTGCAGTAAGGAGAACTGAACTGGCAAATCTCTATGTACCTTTGATCCATCCTTATCTTTTTAATGGCACACTGAAATATTGTATCCTGATTTATGGGAATTCTTTCCTGTTCACGACTTATAAAGTATTAATAGCTGGTCCAGGCTGGAAAATAATACACCATTCCTAACTCTATTAGGATATGAAATCTGGCTTTGGTTAAAATAAGATTCCCTTTAGCAATGGCCAATATACAGTACATATTATGAGTGTATAAAAAACCCCAGACCTCTTCTTATCTAACATACAGCAACATTAAGATTACTGCCTGAGGCTCAGCAAACTTCAAACTTAGAAAGTAAGATTGAGGGAGAGCGAAGGGGTGCAGGCAATCATTGGAAAGTAATTACTGGTAACCTGAGCAGTCACTTTCAAGTAGATTTCATCTAATAAGGGCTATACACAAATGTAATTTTATGTTGATAGACTGATGTATGACAGGCACGCAACAGTATAGATGCATGGGACAAAGATATGCTATGCTATTGTACATTCACTGCAGAAAGCTCCTTGGTCTATAAGCCCTGGTGTCATTTGCTGCTGTGCCAGTGAACAGATTTTGGTATCTGCCACACAACTGCTAAATCATACCATGTTTCAGAGTCAAATTACAAGCTGAGAGAAGGACTCTAGCCCTTATGAAACCAAATCATATTCCCAAAGTGCCAAAATATACAGCCTGCATTTACATCAAAGCAAGCCCCACTGTATCCATTGGCATTTGAGTATATAGATTTGCATCTTAAAACTAAATTTTTACCGTATGTTTTGGACATAGCGTAAGATGATTTAGTACTGTTGACCCAGTGGCTGGAGTTGATGCTTTTCTCAATAGAAAAGCACACAAACAATGAGCCAGTCCATAATGCTTTGCCAAAATCTGCATTGCAGTTTCTCAAACTTTTTATTCCCCTTTGAAATAAGTCTCTGTTTTTCTCCTTATTTATTTCATACTTCTCCCGGGGGTGTTTTTAAGCTCGCTTTACTGTTGGAGTTGGAGGAGAGCACTACAGCAGGTATTGGTATTTTCATCTGCACAACTTACCATCACTCTAAAATCTGCCTGGCAGCCCAAAGTCCCAAATCTAAAATGACCCAATGAGGGAAGTCCCCTTGGGCCTGTCAACTCACAGGCTTCGTCAATGTTCCTCATACTTGTGTGTGATGTTGCAAGATCAGTATAAATGAGGTGAATTTTCATCATTTCTTTGTCCTCCTCTGTTTATGTCCACACGCTCAAATGTTAAAAAGAGAAGAATGCATCATGGCTCAAATGCAAATGTCATGCCTCGTGTGTTTGCAGGTGGTGTCATGACACAAGTACAATAGGACTAAACTTCCTGTTGCAACATGCATTCTGTCACTCCTTCCCCTCCCCCAGTTCACTACAGACTACTGCCCAAGCCCTCATGATATAACTGAAATGGAAGGAGTCTCCAGACCACTGTAGAGATTTTTGTGCAGTGAAAAATCGGTAGTTCAAACACATATACACACCTTGCCCACATTGTATGTAAATATTTATAAGTACACCATATCTCCTTCATTAAACTGAATGGAAGTAAGGAAAAAAGATGATTTTTTTTCACTGCAACACACAGGAAAGCATTTCCCGGATGGGAGGGAAAACCTTCTTTAGCAGAATAGCAGAACCTTGTAGTACTGGTTCGTTGCACAGTCAGCTAGGAGTTCAGACTGGAATTGGCATTTTTATCCACCTATTGAGTCCTTTCCAAGGACCTGGGATAAGCAGATGTTGGTGTTTGATGATGGTACAACAGCAGTTCCAAACCTTTTCTATACCCCACACCCCTAAAACGCTTCCCCTTACAAAAGTTTGACATAACAACAATGAAATGCATATGCACTATAATTTTGAAAACCCAAGTTTTCACACCCCCTGGAATATCGTCTTGCACCCCTAGTTGGGAACCCCCGTGCTAGAGGCATGTAAGCTGTTATTTGCCTTTTCATCTGAAAAGTCTTAAACATGTTCTGTTCCCATCTTTTAGCACTGAAAAAAAATTGGATTTCTTGACATCTGTGAGATCTGCTGAGCCTCCACTTTGCAAGACTGTTAAGAAAAATCTGAAGCCTCATCAATTATCTTTGGCATTCTCTTGAACCTCTGTTACTATTGTCTTTATTAGTTAGAGAGAGTCGTGTTTTGATCTTGGTTGCATTACTTTTCTAAACCAAAGGAAGCAGAAAAAGAGAAAGAAAAAAGAGAAAGAGGGAGAAAGAGAGTTTGGGGCAAATCTGTGCATCCCAGTATTTATAACTAAGACTCTTTAGGTTCTGTACCCAGGTTCTGAACTTGTACCCAGGCAATTATCTATAGAATTACAAACTCAAAGCTTAGATCTTTATTTGTGCTGGAGGCACAGAGATATTTGTCTGTTTCTCTCTCCCCCCTCCTCCCCTCCTTCTCTTGTGTATATAGCTCATGTGCTGAAGTGAATTTAAAAAATGGCCTACATATACCTGTGAATTTGTTGTTACTAAAACAAAACCTCAGCATATTGGTTTACCTGCTGTCCTTGCATTTGCCTAAGCCTGAGCATTCCTTAAAACTCAGGACAAGTGGTCAGGTACAGGCCAGTTTGCTGCCCATTACTGTCATTTTGGAGGTAAATCAGAGCTGCCAGTATGGTAGCAGCTTGATTAAAGTTTGGGGCCTTAATAGATCATTTTAAAAACCCCAAATTATTCCCACTCCCCTGTTGATCCATCTGGACCCTTGCCCTAGGTGCATGGCAGTTTTCAACCAGCACCAGAGCAGCCATGTCTGGGCCTGAGGTTCCTGCTTATTCCCCCAGGATGTCTTGTTGCAGACCTAGACCAACATTCTCAGCTGCATTTAATCTGCTCTGAGACAAGCTGGCTATGAGAAAATGCACAAGGGGGTGGGGGAGAGGCACATAAGCAAAAGACACAGAAAAAAGTTGGACAGTTGGCCTGCTTTGTTCACTTGGTAAACTGGAGGGAGGCCAGCGAGAGCGGAGCTCCCTTGGCAATTCAAGTCTGTTCCAATTAATCGTGTTTAACCATTCTAATCACACTTTAGCACATTAATCCTATTTTCAATCCAAAACACATCTGAAAGAGCGGCATGTGGGCCTTTTTATAGCAACCGCAAATCAGATGTAATGGAGAGACAGAGGGCCCTAGTTTACTCTGCACTTTCACTGAACTTAGACTTAATAAAATATGTGACTGAGTTGTGGTTGGATTTACTGCATGATGTTGATGCTTCCACATATAAATAGATCTCCTAAGTAACTTAAAAACCTGTCAGAAAAAGCAGTGAAAATTTGATTATAAGGAATTTAGTACATAGACTGTGTAATAATGAGATTGCTCATCATTTTGGACAGGGAGAAAGACTACAGAACCAATGCAATTTTGATTTTTGTTTTTTAGAAGTTCAGGAACAGGGCTGTCCATCATTTGGTAACCTTACAGAGTCAGGTAAAATTAATGTTCTAACAATCTTAAATTATGGTCATCTTCTTCAATATTTATTTCTTTGTTTACGAAGCTGGTTTCAATCCGCCTATTCCACCATTCAAGGCAGCTTATAGATTCACAGGGTTTGATCCAGACATCTTCTGTTTGTTAAAAAGTCTCCTATTCAATAAGGACCCGGGAGGAGGAACAGCAGAAGCCACCACGATTGAAACAATTCTGCCACAGATTTCTGTTGGAAACAAATGGTGTAGTTTTGCTTCCACTGGACTTTGCAAAAAGCAAAAGGTATGTCTATTTTTTTTTTAAAAAACCCACTAGCACTTAATTGTTCACTATCAAAAATCTGTCTTTCCCCAACTGTGCATCTTTATAAGCACGTTGTGTACTGAATTTATTTATTTATTTATTTATTTATCTATTTATTTATCTATCTATCTATTTATTTATTTATTTATTTATTTATTTATTTATTTATTTATTTATTTATTTATTTATTTATTTATTTATTTATTAAATTTATATACCGCCCTTCTCCCGAGGGAATGATGTGTGAAAACTAGTAAGTAGTCATATTTTAAAATGTACCTCATATGAGGAGAGAGAGAATTTGCACTTTAAAAGACTTTTTAGTTTCATACTCCTTCCTAGAATTAACCAGTTAGATTATTTTGGGGCCTCCCATGCTGTTCTGGAAGGTTCTGGATCCCTGAAGCAGCTTATTTTGGAGGGGGAACAGAAGAAATAAGAATTTAAAAATTGCCTACATTCCTAAAATAGATTATCTTCTGAACAGAAATCTGTTTATGTATGCTATGGAGACAAACCATTAAAAAACAAATGAAGGTGATAGCATTGAAGCTATTTTAGTAACATTTAAAAGGGAATATTATTCAGTCCTATGACAACTTATTAATAATCTTAAAATCCTGGTGTCTGGGAAAGTCATTACTTTTATGCAGAAGAATGAAACTGGATCACAAGGGGATACAAAATACAGTAGCTGCTTTTTAATTGTTTTGTTCATTTTTTGCTTTTAAATCGGGGCAAAACCTCTTTTCTCTCTCTTAGTCTATTGCCGCTGACTCTTTTTCTCTTTCACTATGGAGGTACTACTCTCCTTTTTTCCCTGGTGGACAGGGTGGCAGAATCAGGATGACCAGAAGACAGAGAACTTAAAAGCAATTATGTAAGTTGTAATTCAACTTCCTTGTGTCCATAGCAAAGAGTGTTCTGGTCAGTGGTGGGATTCAAATATGTGAACGACCGGTTGTCTGTGTGGATGCCGCTTCTGGAAGTCCCTTCTGGGCCTGGGAAACAAAAAATTAGCTACCGGTTCTGCTGAACTGGTGCGAACTGGTTGAATCCCACCACTGCTTCTGGTATTCTACAAGAATAACAACATGGCTATAATATAAACATGAAAAGCATATAAAGAGCCCAATCCTTATTTTAAATGCAATTG
Organism: Vipera ursinii; assembly: GCF_947247035.1. NCBI lineage: Eukaryota > Metazoa > Chordata > Lepidosauria > Squamata > Viperidae > Vipera > Vipera ursinii. Next base: position 40,146,083 of record NC_139512.1, read on the forward strand.
CCAAATCAAGTGTATTAAATTGAAAATATAGGTATCAGGAGATACAGTCTCTCAAGGACAGCTCTACACATTCATATTGTTTTTTCATCAATGATCTAAAATTATCATTGCTTTTTTTGTTTTGCTCATCAATAATATGAAGTCATCATGGCTGGCTGGGTGTTGAAGTCCACAAATCTTATAGTTGCCAAGTTTGAAAAACACTGAACATATAGCCTTGGTATACCTAGTGGAATCCCGACTAAGTACTGTACTGGCTAAATTTAATTCTGTTTAGATTTTCCAAGGTCAGTAAGGATGGCTAGGTGCTAGTCTCCATTGTGGTGAAATATACATCAACAGAAACAAAATAATATGCTAGTCATGCCTATTTCATAAATTATAGCAAATTTTATTTTGAAGAAAACACAACTATGGGCCTCCCTACTTCTACTGCTGGGTGTCTATAATAATAAGCAGCTCTTTAGGCAAAGAGCAGATTGTTGGAAAATTGTCAGGAATTTAAATATGCTTTTTAAAAACCTGAATGTCATCATGTGCAGTTTGACTCTCACTTCCATTATTGATTACGAACTACAATTTCTGTCTAAAACTAAGAGAATGGTAGGATAAGAATAGAAAGTAGCTTGAATTTCTTGGATTTTTAAAGCATTGTGGGAGAATTGATCATAACGGTTCTGCAAGACTCATAACTGGTGCATGCAGTTTCTAGATTAATAACAAAATAAGATTTTAAGTTTGTTTCATTATTGTGTAGTTTCTTTGAAATGTTGATGACTGTTGCAGTGTTTCCCAGTCCTATCCTATGCATATTTAATTAAAACAGGGCAAATATATAGGCTGCAAAGATCTTGAAACTTTGACCATTAGATAGCAGCAAAGAGACAGAAAAATCCAGCTTTGCTGCCATCTAGTGGTCATCCATATATGGTAAGCCTACTTGAAAATAACTTCCAGCCTATTAACGGGATTTTGAACCAAGGCCAGGAATTGCAAGAACTATGTGATGCTCTCTCACTAAACTGTAGATGGCAGGATATTTTTGAAATTAACTCCTCCAATCAGCTGACCATTAAATTCTTCTGTGCAGGAACACATATGAACCACTTTGTGTTTCCCATTCTTTGTCTCAATATCAAGTTCTGTGTAGGTTTTGGGATGTTGTTCTTTTAACCAAATTTATGGAATAAACTAGATGTCATTGAGGACAACTGTCAAAAGAATTTTCTATTGCTGAAAGAGTTAATTGCAGAGAGGAAAATTCAAATTGAGATTTTGATTTTGAAGAATAATTCACTTTTCCCAGTTTTCCCAGTTAAATAATTCTTTGTACATGTGATGATTTAGATTATGCATAGGTTTAGCCTTGTGTAGAATTAACAGCTTCAAAATTCGTCTTCAAAAGAAGAATTTTAGTTACTTTATTTTTGTATTTTTATACCACCCACTACTAGGTTTCATGGCAGTTTAGAATAAAATTTCTGCTCAGACTTGTTTACACTTACGGTATTGATAGTCTACCCTGTCTCGTAACCTTACAAGATGTGTAATATTTTTATTGTAAGCTGCTATGCTATGCTACACTGTGCCATTTTGTACATTGATCAAAATGTGATGGTGTAAAGGAACCCCACTTTCTCTGATGCCTGACATCCTTGCAAGGTAGGTTACTCTTTTTCTTTCTTCTTTAGCTGTCGAGTGGGAACATGTTAGAAATTTTACATATTTAGCTGTCCAGGAGTAAGAATGCAATTTAGCTTTTTTCAGAGTTTCCTCTCTGGCACAGCTAAATAAACACTGTGTAGCAAATGCTTCCAAGCTGTTCAGGCACATTGATGGACGATCCCTTAAAGGTGGAAAAAAATCTTTATCAGCTTACCCACTCTGCCATCATTAAATCAGAACCCTGATTTAGTAAATTCTTATGCATTTTTTAATGCCTCCAGGTCAGTGTTGATGCCTGATGACTGCCTGGATTATCCCTGCAGGTTTTTAAACAAGCTTTTTCAGGGGGAAAAAACTGGTTTGTCTTTGCCTCTTTCCTAGGGTTGGGGGAGAATGGTCAGCCGAAAGTTACCCTGTTGCCTTTGTGCCTAAAGTGGGATTAGAACTCAGGCCAGAACTCCAGTTTTTTATTTTATTTTATTTTAATTCCATTTATATCCCGCCCTTCTCCGAAGACTCAGGGCGGCTTACAAGCTTAGCAGTAGCCTTCATTCTATGTATATGCCTGCTTATTAGGGCTTTCACACACACCCCAAGCGGCATTATTACAAAGTCAGCTTAATTGCCCCCAACAATCTGAGTCCTCATTTTACCTACCTCGGAAGGATGGAAGGCTGAGTCAACCTTGAGCCTGGTGGGACTCGAACCTGCACTAATTGCAGGCAGCTGGTATTACTTAAGGAGGCATTAGCCCACTGCTCCACCAAGTTTCTAGCCTTATACATGCCTATGGAGATTCTCAGTCATCCAGGTCATAGTTATCCCATAGGTGCTTTTTCATGAGGCAACTGGACTTTCTTGTTTTTCTTTGAAGAAGTTTCTCATCCAAGAAACTTCTTCAGCTCTGACTGAATGGTGGGGAGTCAGAGCCAAAGAAGCTTCTTGGATGAGAAGTGAAACGTCTTCAAAGAAAAACAAGAAAGTCCAGTTGCCTCATGAAAAAGCACCTTTGGTCTAGCCTGATACCTTAACCACTACAGGTAGAGCTCACTTACTGATCACAATAAAGATCAGCAAATCCATTGCTCATCAACACAAATATTAAGCAAGATGTCATGTAAATGCACTGACATATAAGTTCCAGCTATGCTCATTAAATGAATCACCACAGGTCATTAAGCACAATGTCATTTTACTGGGACTTGTGACTTCCTACTGGCTTCCCCATTGACTTTGCTTGTCAGAAGCTGGCTATGAAGGTTGCAAATAGCAATCATGTGACTATGGAACATTGCAACCATCATAATTGTCTGCCATTGGCCAAGTGCCTGAATTACAATCATAGGACTGTGAGAATGTTGCAACAGAGGCAACTTTGAGGACCAGTCACAAGTCTTGTTTTGATGGTTAAAAAAGACTACTTAGGCACCATACTGGCTGTTTTGATGCATTGCTCTTAGTTAACTCACTGAGTTAACCAAGAATTCCAAGAATAGACTGGAATACCAGCACCCAGGCCAAGAGGACATGAATAGTTTTGCACTTTATCACTGGGTGACTTTGCTGGCCAATGGACAGCAGTATACAAAAGCCAAAGAAGAACCAGAAATTTAAAGTTTGTATAGTCAAATAAGGGGTGGGGGAGAAATGGCTACTCCCTGACAAGAATTCTTATTTATTTGAAAAGGAATGTTCGTTTGGATGCAATTGCAGAAAAAAAGTAAAATGAAACAGGCAGCCAGAGATTCATCACAGACTTGTTCTTTGCTTCTTTCCAAATTGGCCATTTCTATCAGATATTTGGATAGGAATAGACTGGAGGAGACAGGTATTCTCATTGACATAGCTAAGCAATGATTTCAGCTGTGCCTGGAAACAAACTGGTAATCAATGTAGCCAGTGTAGGACACGATGATATGAATTTGTAAATGAATGTTCATCAATCTTCTTGCTTGATGTATTCTAGATCAAAGGCAGTTTCTCAAGGCTCTTTTCACATAGTCCACACGTGCACAAAAGCATTCCATTCCAAGTAAGTAATTCTAATTATTCCAAAGGATATAATTTTAAGAACATCCTAGTTTGTTTTTAGGAACAGTCTCTAGCTTCACTACAATTCAGTGGCGTAGCGTGGGGGGTGCAGGGGGGCCGGCCGCACCGGGCGCAACATCTGGGGGGGCGCGCTCGCACTCGCAGCTCTCTGCCCCTGCCTGGCTCACTCACTCTCTCTCACTGCAGTGCTGGCTGTGCGAATCCGATCCGAGCCGCCGGGTCGCCGCCCACTGTGGAGGGGGGGTGCCAGGCGTGCGGTGCGGTGCGGAGAGAGAGCGAGGGACTATCTGGGGGAGGGACAGTGCAGACTCGAGTGCTAAAATCCACGGGTTAGGGGGCGCAAATTACTTGCCTTGCCCCGGGTGCTGACAACCCACGCTACGCCACTGCTACAATTCCCCACCATCCAAGAGGTGCTATTATGATTCTTTTCATAGTTCTCCTTCATAGATCTGCACGGTGGCTTTAAATACCGTTGTTAGTGTATTCTAGCCTCAACTATATGCAAATGTACACAACCATGTGCTATTAACTTTGCTTTGAGTTGCTTAACAACATTAAATATTTAAGTTCTTTCTTACTGAGAATCTTTTTCCAGGACAGATTTTTTTTTTGTTCCATATTTTGCTTCCTGTAGCTTTAAGGGTAAACAACTGGGGAGGAAAAAAAAAGTCTTTCATTACTCTTTAGTAGCTGATACATCACAGATTTCATTTTGGCAGTTCAAAAGAAGCATAATGAAATGTAAATTGTTCAGCAAGATCAACTAAACCCATAAGTCTTTAATTTAGATTTGGAGCAGGGATGAAGCTATCAATTCATGCTAAATGAAATATGTAACGGTGCGTAATATGATAAAGTAATGTGTGGTGGGGAGAGAGTTCATTTTTTGTAACTCTTTGCTAGATTATCCTAGCATATTTATTTTCTTAGCAAACACTTAATGCAACACATTTTCTTTTTTAAAAAAAGAACTGGATAGCTACATTAGGAGAACCTAAATTCAGAATGGGCTTTAGCTTATCCAGCTAAGTAAAATTTTATTAAAACATCTAATTCATTGCAGCACTACTCTGGAAGAATTGCAGGATATGGTTAATGTAGTGTATCAGATGGGAATGGCTTTCACAGAGCCACCTGCATTTAATATACAGCTGTCAGAATTCTCTGCTTGCTACCACTTAACCCTGAAAGAAATATGTAACAATTTGATTGGCCCAGAAATCTTCCATGTAAAAATGCATGGAATTATATTAGACACTCATACAAGGACATGTCAAAATGCAAAGCATAGCTTAAAAAGGGAACTCATATAAGCTATTCTTTTCTTTGCATTTGAAAAAACCTAAATTATTATTATTACCTCTTCAAGGTTGGGAAAAATAACAAGTAATTGATGCTGCTCATGTTTTGGATCTGTCTTCATGGACTGAGGCCATTATTATCAACCTAAAGAGGAACAAGTAGCATATGTATACATATACATTTCTCATCCCTATGGGTAGTGTAGTTTGGTGGCTATGATGCGTGATAAGACCTTCTATGTTGTGGGGAGGTAGGTTATTGGCTGGTAATTAGACAGTGTTGTTTCCTTGTGTTGTTTCCTTCCTGATCCGAACTGTCCTTCCTTGTGTCAGCTAGTCTGGGTGGGAGTCTGCTGCTAGTAACTGGTTCATCTCTGCTATTCGCCATTTATGTACTGCTTTTAGTTTCTTTAGCCAGTAGGTATGGAATATGTCCTGGCCACGTTCTGTGCAGCTCTTCATGTTCTTCACCTATTGTTGAATGTCTGCTACTTTGATGGTTTCTTTTCTGGGAAATTGCTGTGGTCTGCTCTCAGGACCTGCAGCTAATTATGTGTCTTCTCTTTCTCTCATATGTTCTTCCAGTACTGTTCAGTTTGTGCTGTTAGGGGCTCTGCTGTTACTGTTTTATTGCATTGCAGATGGGAATATACTTTGGATGGATTTTTGGAGAACAGGGCATTTATCATCTTGGCCTCTGTTTCTCTAGTCTATCTCCTTAGCCTAGTAGCCAGTGCAGTGAGCTTTTGTTTAGCAATCTCTGGGGCCTCAGATACCATCAGGCCCTTGTATTTTTCAGTAGCTGAGTCTTATGCTTAAATGCCGTAGCCTTCTATAATTCTACCAGCTGACCAACCTCTTTCCAAGTTGCCTTGATCCTAGCCTCTAACCTCATTTCCCAATGGTGGGTGGGTATGTACTGCAGTTCTTCTTGATCATGTAGCCACGCATCTCTAAGATTACAGTGACTGTAGTGTATACAAGTTCAATGGTTTGGGTTATAATAGTAGGGATTGTTGTGAGGGCTTGTTTGGCATCTTCTAACATACTGTCTAATGGTATTTCTCAACTGAAGTTTGGTAATAGTTCTTGAGAATTGACTGTAGTTAGTTTATTCATGTTCTTATGCCTCATATCAGCTGCTATGTTCTGTAATGGAAGGGCTGGCAGTGACTTTCCAACTTCAGGTATTGGCTGCATATCCAGTAGTTCTTCTGGATCTTTTTGAGTCTGGGATGTAAAGTTAGTCTGTCTATCTGAAGTTGTCAGTGAGCTTCTTATTCTCTATATTGGGTAATGAGTTAGTGTACATATAGATCTTCTTCCCATCCATGGTTCCCCCATATGTTTTATGTATCCCCTCTCATTAGGTCTACTTTATAATAACATTCCATCAGTTCCAGGTTTTCTTGTCTTATTCATGTACGGTTTGCTTTAGTGACCCACTTATTGTCACATTGTTTGAGTTTCTAACTTTTAGCCTTGTATTTTGCCATTTTTCCCCCTGAAATTCTGTCTGCGGATTGATTAAGGACTGTAAAAAATACTTAAAGCTGTTAGGTGGCAGCAAAAGTAATTGAAAAAAACTTTCTACACTGCCATCTGATGGCCATCCAGATCTTGCATACTGAAATTGGTACAGAGACTGAGAAAGAATTTGCTATCAATAATAGACAACATAGACTAATGAATGATGGGAGAACTAACTTTCTACTTATTTAGTGATTTTTTTACCAACTGGATTCAAAACAAACATTTTACAAACAAGAGCAAAATTTAAAGGAGTCTATTTTATGAACCAGGCACTTTGATTTATAGCCTAATTGATTCAACCAATTATGGCTAAACAAATACAAACAAACAGTATGATGTGTTTAAACATACACAGTGTGGGGATTTCCCTAATAGTGAGATGGCAGTCTTAAAATTTTGATATATTTGAGAGGTAAGGACTCAAACATGTAATGAATATGCCCAATGAAATCAGTGAAGATGTAAAGATGCTTATTTTTAGCTAAATTCATCTATTGTCATGATCCCCCCACTTTGTTCTAAACCCCAGATGTGGAGTCAGCAAACTCAAATAGACACATAAAGAGGATACAAGGGGATCAGGAAGGAAAGGAGAGAAGTTAATCTAACCGTAAAGTGTTGAAGAATCCCACTGCTTGAAGAGACTAGGTTAATTCAAGCAGGAGATCTTTGTATTCATGGCATAATCCACATTATTCTAATGTGATTAAAGAAGTTAGAATCTTGCCCTTAAACAGAGATAAAAAAGAATCCTTGTAATCCAGATTTCAGTTTCCTTGTCAATTAGAAGAGCTGGATAGATCTTCTGGGAAACAAAGACATACAATTCCTTTTTGCAATAACAAGGAACTTTTATATTCAGTTTAAAGAATCTCCCATCTAAAAATATTTCTTATCATGTGGCAATAGAGGTGTAATTTGGATGCTGAATTTTACTTTAGTTTTACCCATCAAAATTATTTTTCTGCACTGTGTGAATATTGCATAAATCAAAGGGTTAATTCAGTTCTCTTTTGAGGAAAGATCACACTTGGGGTTTTTACTTGAAATGGATGAAAAAAATAGAATATGATAGAAAGCTATCCAGTAAAGTCCATGTAGACAAAGTGGATAGGGAGAGGCTTTTCTGCACTTTACATAATTACAATATGCACTTCAATCCAATAAAACTGATCAATCAGAGATTCAGGGATAATAATAATAATAATAATAATAATAATAATAATAATAATAATAATAATAATAATAATAATAATAATAATAATAATAATAATAATATAACAACAACAACAATAAAGTTGGAAGGGACCATGGAGGTCATCTAGTCCAACCCCCTGCTCCGGCAGGAAACCCTATACCATTTCAGAAAAATGGCTGTCCAGTCTCTTCTTAAAAACTTCCAGTGTTGGAGCATTCACCACTTCTGGAGACAGGTTGTTCCACTGGCTAATTGTTCTAACTGTCAGGAAGTTTCTCCTTAGTTCTAGCTTGCTTCTCTCCTTGATTAGTTTCCATCCGTTGCTTCTTGTCCTGCTTTCAGGTTTTGGAGAATAGCTTAACGCCCTCTTCTTTGTGGCAGCCCCTGAGATATTGGAATACTGCTATCATATCCCCACTCATCCTTCTCTTCATTAAACTAGACATACCCAATTCCAATAACCGTTCCCTATATGTTTTAGCCTCCAGTCCCCTAATCATCTTTGTTGCTCTTCTCTGTACTCTTTCTAGAGTCTCAACATCTTTTTACATTGTGGTGACCAAAACTGGATGCAGTATTCCAAATGTGGCCTTACCAAGGCATTGTAAAGTGGTATTGCCTCTAGGTGTTTGCTGATTTGTTGTGTGATTGTCTTTTCCAGAATCTTCCCAGGTATTGAGGTCAGGCTGATAGATCTGTAGTGTCCTAGATCTATTTTTTCCCCTTTTTTGAAGATGGGAACTACATCAGCTCTTTTCTAGTCCTCTGGTAGTTCCCCAGTGCTCCAGGATCTTTGAAAAATATAGTTCAGTGGTTCTGAGATCACATCTGCCAGTTCCTTGAAAACCTTGGGATGTAATGCATCTGGTCGTGGTGATTTGAACTCATCTATGCTAGACAGGTGCTCAGTTACCATTTTCTTGCCTATCTTAACTTGTGTTTCTATTCTGTTTTTTATGGCACTGTTTTTGATAGGTTGGACTGTTTTTTCCCTTTGTGTAAAGACAGATGCAAAAAATGAGTTAAATAGTTCTGCTTTCTCCCTGTTGCTTGTTACCTTCTTGCCACTTTCCCCCACTAATGGACCAATCATTTCCTTAACTTTTTTCTTGTTTTTTACATGTTAAAAGAAGCTTTTTTTGTTAGTTTTGACTTTGGTCGCAAGCCTCACTTCATCTTTGCAGGTATGGGCTATTTGCTGATATTCTGACTTAGTTATGTGCCCCTCTTTCCAATTCTTATACTTGTCCTTTTTATCTTTCAATTTATCAGAGTTCTTTATGCAGCCGTGCTGGTTTCTTTTGAGAGCTGTTATTTTTCTTCTTTGTTGGTATTGTGCTAGACCGGGCTTTTATTATCTCACTTTTCAAATTTTCCCAAGCTTCTTGAGTTGTTTTCCCCTTGAGGATTCTCATCCATGGAATCCTTCCCAAGCTCTCTCTAAGCTTATTGAAATTAGCTGTCTTAAAGTCCAAGACTCTAGTTTGACTGTGTTCTATTGCTTGTGCTCCCAGAATGTTGAATTTCAATATTGCATGATCACTTCCCCCCAAGATTCCTGTGGCTTCAACACCTTCTATCATTTCATCTCTGTTAGTGAGGATTAGATCCAATATGGCTAACCCCCTAGTTCCCTTCTCTACTTTTTGGGAGAGAAAGTTGTCTACTAGGTTTGTCAGGAATCTGTTTGATCTTCCACTTTGTGCAGAGTTTGTCTCCCAGTTGATGTCAGGGTAATTAAAGTCCCCCATTACTATTGTGATGTGCTTCCTACATACCTTATTTAGCTGACTAACAAAAAGTTCATCTATTTCCTCTGTTTGGTTGGGTGGCCTCTGTTTGGTTGGGTGGCCTATAGTATACACCTTTTATATTGACCCATATGCATTCAAGACAGTTTTCATCATTGTTGTGCTCTATTTCTATAGAGATGTAGTTATTTCTTATATAGAGAGCAACTCCACCTTCTCTTTTGTTTGGTCTGTTTCTTTTAAATAATTTAAATCCCTGTAGCTGTGTTCCATTTGTGGGTTTCATCCCACCATGTTTCCGTAATGGCAACAATATCATATCTGGCCTCATTTACCTGAATTTCTAATTCACCCTGTTTACTGTTCATACTCTGTGCATTGATGTATAGACATTTGAGTCCTTTATGACTGACCCTGTGTTTAGTTTCTACATAACTTGTGTGGTGCCTGAGTTCCCCTATTTTCTTAGATTGCCAGGGACAAGGATGTTCTGTATCAATTAACTCACTGTCCCCATTGTTTAGTTTAAATATTCCTCCAGAAAATCTGTGAATTTATTGCCAAGTAACTCAGTCCCTTTCTTGGATGGATGCAGACCATCTCTTTTGTACATTTTTTCATTGGACCAGCTACAGACATTGTAGCTAATATAACCAAAGCCTTCCCCTTTACACCACTCCTTTAGCCACATATTGAATTCTGCTATACACTGGCCTTTTCCATTTTGGTCCTTATATACTGGTAAAACCTCTGAAAAAGTAAGCTTCCACCTAGCCTGCTGAGTTTCTGCCCCAAGCTCTGGAAATCATTCTGCACAGACAGTACATCTTTTTGGGACAGATCATTAGTGCCAAGATGTACAGTAGCATCCATATCACAGTCCTTGCTTACATTCTTGACTATTTTAAAAATATGCTTCTTGTCCCTACTGGCAGTAGTACCTGGAAGACATGTGACCTCTTTTGAAACCTCTGTATCTTTTCCTAAATTTACATCCCTTATAATAGAATCACCAACCAGAAGGTGGGTTCTCTTTTCGGATGCCTTTCTCTTCTTGCATGACTGATGTGTAATACCTGATTCACACTTCTCCCTATCAAAAACAAGTTCTTCATTTTGGACCACAATCCCCTGCTTATTTGAGTTATCATCACAACTACCTTGACCTGTCTCCTTAATGTCCCTATTAAGGTCAGCAAGGGCACTGTATCTGTTATGCAGGGACACAGCGAAAGCTTTGTGTTTATGGCTCACAGCTCTCACCCTGCCAGATCCCACGGTTGTCCACACTGCCCTTCTCCTGCAGGATCTTTGTGATAGAGGGGCCTGATAGTGCAGAGGCTCAATAGAGTAGAAGGGCTGAACTGGACACCTAATTTCTGCCTGAAGAGCGCAGATTACATACCCTAGATAAATAATCTGTCCTTGTAGACTAGTGATTTGTTTGCAGATAGGACAGTTTCCCAGTTTGAAAAGAGTACTGCGAAAGACAGCTGAAAAACAAGTGTTGCACTGAACTAAGCCAGATTTATGAGATGAAAGGAATCTCAGACGCACTTGCCCTGAATGTTCCACTGCTGTTTTTGATTTTTAGTTATATGATTTGCACACCATTAGGTGCGCAGGCCGCTACTTTCTTCCTCCACCCTCCTTCTTAACTCACAGATTGTAGCTCTTCTCAGCAACCTCTGGGCATAAAATAAAATAAAATAAAAAAGAAGCAATTCTTCATAACAGGATAGGAAGAGTATTAATGATTTTAAACTTTGGAAATGACTCCTGAGAACAACATGCACTGCCAAAAAGGGAAATCAATGGATCATCAAACAAATCAACCCTCTGAAAACCAGGTTAGGGACGGACTATGATGGAATAAATCTATGTATATGGTCATTTGATCACAAATAATCAGTCAATCAATTCTTCACATACTACAAGCAAAGCTATGCAGTTTGTAAACATAAGGCATAGTAATAACCCTTGACTTGAATGACTTCAAGAAAGTCTTAGTCCAGTTCATTGGAGGGTAAGTCTATATACTGCTGCTAAGCATGATGGGAATATATTGCTCCATTGTCAGCAGCAATAGGTCTCTGAAATCCTCTGGAATGTTTGCTGGCTTCCTATAAATATTTTGATTGGCTACTAGAGCAAGAGAATGTTGGACTAGGCAGGCTTTTGGCCTAGTCCAGCATAGATCCTTCCATCTGGCACAACTTCACTTTCCACCAGGGCCAATTCTAAACATTTTGGCACCCTAGGCAAAGTCATATGCTGCTGCCCCCTGAGCAAAAAGGCACCCTCTTATTGCTTTTTTCTTCAATTTTTGAGTTTTAGACTCATGATTTTCAGCAATAAATATTTTTCTTTTCTTTTCTTGGACATTTTATTATTATTTACTATAGATAATTTTAGTTACATCAACACCCTTTGATCTCATGGAACAACAATTCTGTGAAATTATATTTAAGCCCTGATGCAATGGGGCATCTACCTTCTTGCTTTTTTTTACTCTACCCATGCATGCTTCTGGTGGCCTTCTTTTCTCTCCCAGCCAACTATCATTTCTTTAACATAGCATATAGGTTTTCCTCCAATCACTAGACAAATGATCATGCACTATCCACCCACATCCCCTAGATAGGATATACCCCTCTTAGCTTTACATCTGAATTAAGCACTCTCTCAAATAGAGGAATAGGTGGCAATGGACAAAATTCATCAGGCACTGAGCACCTCCATGCTTCTCTTGTTAGGCATCTTGACTATTGGCTTAACCTGTTCAAAGCACCTGCATACATAAGCATGGTCCCACCACAACACATATTAAAGAGATAAATGATGCTTGGTGGGAAGTAAAACAAAGCAAGAGCAAGGGGATTGTGGTTATTCCAAGAACTGCCATAAAGTACAGTAGAGGGTGGGTCACTGACTGAAGGATGAGTTTTTCTCTCTCTTATGTGCCGGTGGGAGAAGCCTTGGAGTTCCCCTCTGGTCCTAGGCATTCCAGTCTTGGTAGGAGTAAACATGATAGCATGTCTGACTTGAATTGCTCATTTGTTGGTTGGAATCCAGAGATCCTTTCCACATGAAAAGGCAATTGCTTGGAGACTATCTCATTTCCTTAGCACTCAATTATATTGTGTGGAGCTTCCACTAGGGATTCACAAAGGAACTGAAAGTGGATGGCCTCCAGGAGAAAAAACAGATATTTGGCTTTGCACAATTTGCTGACTCATGGTGTGAAAAGATTCACCCTGTAGAACCCTACCCATATATTAAATTAGGATTAAGGTAAAAGTGTTCAATCACAATTTATAACCATGCTTCTTGTAGGCTAGTTGACAGGGCTAATTATAGGATAACTGAGCATGTTATCAGAATCTGAGCAAACAGCTAACTAAATATGTTAGAGAGGTAAGGAGGCATGACCAACAAATGAACAAAGAGATTGAAGGAAAGATCAACCTTTTCTTCAACGCATGTTCATCTGCTGCTTCTAATTCAGTTTCAAAAGAAAAAAAATGTCAGTTGACCAGGTAGTTCAAAGATTGCTAGTTTACATATAAAATAGAAGTCAGCTCTCAAAATATGGCTGTTTATTTATGTTGTTTAGAAAATATTTTCTGGGTTATTCAAATGGTGAATACTGACCTTCACTTAATGTATCAGGGAAGTCTGTGAGATTCAGATACCCATAGAGATTGACAAGTTCATGCACTAAAGAAGTCTTTATTGACTGTGTCTTGTTAGACCATGACTTCATTGTTAAAGTTGGCTACATTCATATGTAATGCTAAAATATAATCTAGCAACTTTCATGCATCAGATTCATACAACATATTAAGTCAAAAAGAAACGGACCACATTTAGGCTTAACACAACTTGCTTACTTAACACAGTCAAGTTTACTGAAAGTGTCTATCACCAGTATGCAGAATAAGAGAGGTCCTTTAGAACATGTATCGTTGTTTAGAGCAGCTTTTCTTGTAAAGACTCATGATTACAATTTCTTTGTCATTTCTAATCCAGTAGTGGGATCCACAATAATGAGGTACACAAATGTTAGTCAAATTCTAGATTAGTACCTTTCTTTAAACATCTGTAAAATTGAACTTCTAATTATTCTTCCCCTAAGAGACTAAGACCAAGGTCAGAACCTAGGTATGTGTTGGGCTAGTAAAGAATATGTGCACATACACACACACACACACACAAACATACATGTATGTATGTATTCCAATTTCTTTACATCTGGAATGATTTTCTCCTTAGTGACCCTAGAGCCTCTCAAACAACCAAGCCTTTGTCGGGAATAAGATAGACATTTGTTTTGTTTTTTGGTTTTTTTATTTTTTTTTAAAAAAACAGTTTTTGATAGGGCATGCATATCTTGTCTTTTCTCTTTCTTTTTTTCTCCCACCCTTAAAATCATGACAAAAGGAAAGTATTTATTACCAGCAAGGCTGCACCCTGAGGCCAAAACTAGTCATCTTTGATTTAACTTTTAGCTGGAGTTGCTGAATTAAATGCAGTTTTGTTTTTATCTATTTGCATGGAAGGGTTCCAGATAAAACAACAGCTCTAGTGACCTGGGAGCACTTGTGTCATGATAATTAGGTTTGAAAACTCATATATTGTTTTCATAAGACTATTACATTTTCCATAATTACATTAAGCAAAAAATAAGGATGCATGGCAATAATATTTATTATTAATACCAGACTCGAAAGGCTTACAACATGTGAAATTGAAGGTAAAGGGCCTTGAAGACAAGCTGAACTTCAAAACAATGTACCAGAGCCCAAGCTTTCAGCAAGTCATTTAAAGAGAAACAACAATAGAGTGAAAAATAGCCCAGACTTCTGCTTCCATTTCGAATTCCGCACTCCTAAGTGTTTCACTGCTTGTAATGCAACAATGTTTTATACTCTCATTATTTTAGAATTCTCTGTTACTGGAAATATAAAAGCCATACTTATCTCAAGGGTAAGATAGTAATTGCTATGGAGCCAGGGGAAACAGCCCAAATCAGCCTCTTATTTTCTGTGTGTCTGTGTGTGTCTGTGTCCTTTTGTGTGTGTGGGGGGGGGGTTGTGTATGTGTGTGTGTATAGATAGATAGATGATAGATAGATAGAGGTAGATATAAAATCTACATCTGTCTGTCTATCTATCTATCTATCTATCTATCTATCTATCTATCTATCTATCATCTATCTATCTATCTATCTATCAGTATAGCACTTAGCAATAGCACTTATACTTATATATCGCTTCATAGTGCTTTACAGCCCTCTCTAAGCAGTTTACAGTGTCAGCATATTGCCCCCAACAATCTGGGTCCTCATTTTACTGACTTTGGAAAGATGGAGGGCTGAGTCAACCTTGAGCCAGTCAGAATCAAAGTGCCAAACTACAGGCAGCCGGCAGGCAGCAGAATTAGCCTGCAGTACTGCATTCTAACCACTGCACCACTGTGGTTCCTATCATCTATCTATCTATCTATCTATCTATCTATCTATCTATCTATCTATCTATCTATCTATCCATCCATCCTTCTATCATTTCCTGGTCTTTCACAGCCAACATGGCTAAAGCTGAGAATTCTGGAAGTAAAACACCTGGAGTCTCATTTCAGTTTTCAAAATAAAGACATGCTCATGACTTGTTACAGACACTTACATATCAGGGCTACCTTTATTTCCCTCTTGGTGCCCTATGTTCTCTGAAATAGGTTTTTCTAACATTTGTGAATTCTTTAAAAATGCTTGTTTTCTATTGAGTCTTTGGGCCTTTCTCCATTGCTGAAGTATGCCTGAATTGACAGAAAATTATACTGGCATGAAATGTGCTTATCCCACTGACAATTTCTGTCTTGTCTCTATTGCTCCTCTTTTCATGACAGCAAATACCTGATTTCCCTTTAAAGTGCAGGATGGCAAAGCTTACCAGTCTTAATATTTCTTGAGGCTGGAAGCAAATATGGCTTTCTTAGCTCCAAAAATAGAGAATTCTGAAATAAGTGCAAATTTGTGATGTATGCATTGCTATATTCAATTCCCAACAACCTTCTGTATATCACAAGCTGTATCTTATTGTAATATTCTTATTGTAATATGCATGGTAATAGACTTTCCTAACCTGACACTCACCAACTTGCTGGACTGTAACTCTGAGGATCTCCAGTCTTCTTGGAGCTGAGGTAGGCCACAGGCCAAGACATCTGGAAGATGCCAAATTTGGAAAATTATGCTACTGCTTCAGACCTGATTCAGAATGGCTATTGAAACAAACAATTCCATGTTTATTCATTTTGCTGGTTACCAATAAAAATATTATCCATACCCACTGAAGCTGATTATTGCAGCTTTTTCTGTCTCCCCCAGTTGACTAAATAGAACATACTGATTTTAAATGGAATTTGCTTTTCAGTTGGTTAAATTGTTTAGATCACCAAAGCAAATTAAATATAAAGCATTTTTAAACTCTTGGCTATATGCTGGTTAATATTGGGGAGACAATCAAGACAGTATTAAAGTGGATTACAATAGGAATGGTCAGGGAGAAAATGAGATGTTGGTGTGCTCTTAACATACATTCTGTACTAAGTCTTGTACATCAATCAACCAGAACTAATCTAATGGTAAATATATACCGTAAGAGCAAAAGGACTGCTCAATCCTCTTAGCTTTAATTAAATACCTTGAGAGATTTTTCTCCTTAACCACTATATGGGATTAATTAATTTGTGGCAAAATTGTGTGCTCTTTGGGCTGTGCCCCTATAAATCAAAGATTATCAAAAGCTGTTCAGTCCAGGAATGGCAATATAACAGCAGTCTTTTCGAAAATATCCAACACAAATATATGGATAAAATTGTAGCTGTGCATCTAAAAATAAAAGAACGCAACTCAGTAAAAGAAGCTGTAGTAATTTTGTGTTTATGAGTTGCAGATAGGTAGAGATGAAGGAGAGCAGGATGGTGGGAGCAAAGCTTAAATCTAGCTTTTATATCACACTCAGATGGATGATTGGTAAAAATCCAACTCATTTTGCAGGTCTTGTTATACACAGATTGATCTGCTGTCAGATTGAGAAATGTTGGGGGCTCAGTTTCTTCATCCAATTAAGAATTATTTGCTTCTCTTTTGCAGGTCTGTAGATGGATTTGGTAAAATAATCAAAAGATGTTACCTTCCTTTTCTACTAGAGCAGGGGTGTCAAACTCAATTTCATTGAGGGCCACATCAGCATTACGGTTGCCCTCGGGGGGCCGGGAGGGCGTGGCCAGGTGGGCATGGCCGGGTGGGCGTGGCCAGCTCAATGCTGCTCACTCAGCGCAGCTTACTCAATGAAAGAAAGTTGGCAGCAGTGCCCCTGAGGGGCAGGCAGGGTGGCAAAAACAGTTTTTAGCGCTCAGCTCTACTATACCAGCAAATCAAGCAATCACACCAGGGTTACCCTTGTAGGTAGGTGCACTTGAAGCAACGTGTCAAAAACTTAACCCCCCCTAAAAAAGTTTTCACACTTATGACCGTTGCAGCATCCCCAGGGTCATGTGATTTACATTCGGATGCTTGGCAATCGATTCATATTTATGATGGTCATATTGTTCCAGGGTCATGTGATCGCCTTTTGCAACCTTCTGAGAAGCAAAGTTAGTGGGGAAACCAGATTCACCTAACAATCATGTTACTAATTTAATTTCTCTCTCTCCTTCTCTTTCTCTCCCTCTCTCCCCCTCCCTCTTTCTTTCTCCTCTCCTTCTTTCTCTCTCTCCCTTTCCTTCTTTCCCTATTTTTCTCTTTCCCTCTATTTCTCCCTTTCTCTCTCTCCGTTTCCCTCCCTTTTTCTTCTTCTCCCTCTCTATTTTTCTCTTTCCCTCTATTTCTCCCTCTTCCTCTATTTCCCTCCCTCTTTCTTTCTCCTTGTCTCTCTCCCTTTCTTTCTCTCCCTCTTTCTCTCTCCCTCTATTTCCCTCCCTTTCTCCTTCTCTCTCTCCCTCTTTCCCTCTTTTTCTCCCTCTTCCTCTATTTCCCTCCCTCTTTCTCCTTCTCTCTCTCCCTTTCTCTCCCTCTTTCCCTCTCTCCCTCTATTTCCCTCCCTTTCTTTCTGCTTCTCTCTCTCCCTCTTTCTCTCCCTCTCTATTTTTCTCTTTCCCTTTATTTCTTCCTCTTCCTGTTTCCCTCCCTCTTTCTTTCTCCTTGTCTCTCTCCCTCTTTCTCTCCCTCTTTCTCTCTCCCTCTATTTCCCTCCCTTTCTCCTTCTCTCTCTCCCTCTTTCTCTCCCTCTCTATTTTTCTCTTTCCCTCTATTTCTCCCTCCTTCTCTGTTTCCCTCCCTCTTTCTTTCTCCTTCTCTCTCTCTATTTTTCTCTCCCTCCCTCCCTCTCCCATTGTCCCTTCCTTCTTTCCTTCCTTCCTTCTTCCTTCCTTCCCTCCCTCTCTGTCCTTCCCTCTCCGCGTTAGAGCAGTACCTACGGAGGCAGCCCTGCGGCCCGGCTTTCTCTTGCAGAAGGCAGACTGAAACGGAGCAAGGAATGCAAATCGCCCGATCTCGCGCTTCAGCGATCTCCTCTTCTCGGTTTCAGTTTCTTTTGCTACAAGACAAAGCAGGCTGAAACGGAGCGAGGGAATCTCCCTTGCTTTGTTTCAGCCTGCTTTCTCTTGTAGCAAGTGAAGCTGAACCCGAGCAGAGGAGATCCTAGGAGCGCGAGATCGGCCGATTCACATTACTTGCTCCACTTCAGCCTGCCTTCTGCAAGAGAAAGCCGGGCCGCAGGGAGATTGCAGGAGCCAATTGCAATCTCCCTTGCTTTCACTTGCGGAGGTTGGGGCTGGCCTGGGCATCTCTCCCCCTCACCGGCTGGGTGTTGTTCGTCCTCCCCCCCCCGCATCCCACCTCACTCCCTCCTACCTCCTCCTCCTCCACTTTTTTTTTGGAGCCGCAGGAGACTAATAAGATGCAAATAGTGCTGGGTTCCACCAGCCCACGTGCACTTGCCTCCTACTGAGCAAGTGCTCAGCCGGGCCGGCGCCAAGGTGGTGGGGGCCGGACCTTTGTAATTTCTGGGAGAGTTGTGCGGGCCGGATTCAATCATGTGGCGGGCCGTTTGTGGCCCGCGGGCCTTGTGTTTGACATGTCTGTACTAGAGTCATCAATTGATGGGATAGAGGGAAGAGGCTTTTCAATTGTTTTTCCCAAGCCTTTTTTTGTCATAGAACGCTCAGAATGGAGTTCCGGCACCTTTTTTGGATGGATCCTTGAAGGGTACTCAAGGCGAGTTGTACAACATGTGTGAGTTCTGGCACCTTTTTCTTTTACAAAAAAGCACTGGTTTTTCCAGTTTTAGGGGCCTCCATGAGTTATATCCATTGACATGTCATATGATGAGATTTTAGAACCCAGACAATATTTTCTATGTAGGAAAACTTTTAATCTGATTTATTTGTAATTGATACTTAAATTTTAAAACTTTAGCTTTAACTTTAACTTTTTCCCTGACTAGTATTGAGTATCAAGTTCTTTCTTCTTTTTTAGAAAAGCAGAATATCACCGATGCACATATATCTGCCAATATTTTTTGTAGCTGCTCTACTACATTTCAGAATTATCCATTTGCTTGTAAGCCGTGGAAAAATGTCTAAGCATGATCTAATCCGTTATAGTAAAGTTTATAAGTTTTTGCTTTTTCTTAAATAAGCAAATGACTCATGTCAAAAAGATAGATTTATGAATGAGATTGTGAGGGGTTTATACAAGCGAAGCATAATGGAAAATTAACTATGAATACTTTGATCTAAATGACCTGTGTATATTTTGTTTCATATGAAGAATTTTGGCCGTGGTCCTAAAGAACGGATGTTTAATGGGAATACGTTCCATTGAATACAATAGGACTTACTCTGAATAAGCACTCACATCATTGCACTGTAAGAATGTTGTTAAACAATTATCAAGAGCGCCACGTAACTTAATGTTTAATTAGGAAGCTGGAAAATAACTACAGATGATTTTTTTCCCCCAAACATTCGGTTTCAGACTAATGTAAATGTACTGAAGGTTACAAACAGTGCAAGAACACAATGCATGTCCTTTGCTTTTGGGTCATCAAGCAGATCTCCTTGGGTTGTTATATATCTATTATTTGGCGTTGAAATAACCATCCAGTTGCCATTTTTCTAGGAGGGCTAGTAGATCCAGCAGGCCTTCTCCTTGTTTTTCCATTTCCTGAATTGTTTATCTTCTCTTCCATCTGTTTTCCTTTTAGGTCCTCAGGCTCCTTCTGCTTTAAATAGGAAGCCTTTACCGCTTTCCTTTTGTCAATTTCTTTTCTGTATTCTCCATTGTCTGTATTTGTTGAGCAGTTGAGTCTTCTGTCATGATATTTAATTGTTCCACTTTTTCTGCGGTATCCTTTGTAGATGATTCTTTTTTTTTATTAAAGAGTTTTACAAAAACAAAATTTTACAATATATCCCCAAATCCCTCCCACCCCAAACCCGCCCACTTCCCCCCCCCCACTTCCCAGAGCTAAATACAGGATTATAGTTACAATAATCATATTCTAAATAAAAATTATGCATAATATACAATTAACCAAATTCATAATGTGCTTTAGCTCCCCTTTAACATAACTACAAACAACATACCAATAACAATATCCCACTAAAATCTACTCATAAGCTAAATGGAACTTTTTAGTCCCATATTTGTTCTGAATATAATTTATCCATCTCCTCCAAACTGAAATATATCTTTCCTGTGAATGATCTTTCAAATAAGCAGAAATCTTAGACATTTCTGCAAGATTCGAAACTTTAAACACCCATTCTTCTATAGTGGGCAAACTATCCTTCTTCCAATATTGTCCCACCAGTAACCGTGCTGCTGTTATCATGTTCAACATCAAGTTAGTTTCTTTAACATCACAATCTACAACAATACCCAATAAAAACAATTGCGGAGAAAACTTTATCTTTCTCTTAAAAATCTTTTGAATGTTCCACCAAATTTTGATCCAAAAAGCTTTTATATTTCTACAAGTCCACCACATATGAAAATAGGTAGCTTCTAAACTACCACATCTCCAACATTTAGACTGTAAATTAGGATACATATTGGACAACTTCTTGGGATCCAGATGCCATCTATAAAACATTTTATAAAAATTTTCTCTTCGTAGATGATTCTTTAGTTATAGTCATAATTTGCTTTTGCATATCCAGGCTGTCTTCTGTTTTTTCCCCCATTAGCTTCTTATTTCATCACCAGCTGTAGCGGTAGTGGTGCTGACTAAAATATTTAACATTCCCTTTAAAAACAGGGTGTTACCCACAATTTATTTTATTGATAGTGATTTAAATGCTGTTTTATTTTGAATCTACAGAAACACTTGGAGCACATATGGGAAAACATTTAATATATCACGATTTTCCATTTTTAGATAACAAGATTACAAACTGTATGACAAATCTTATGGATTTCAATATAGTACTCAATTTATTTGACTCAAATGGAGGAAGAAATTTCTAATCCATACTGTGCGGATGGTGTCATTATGTAGATGCATCACCAGATGGTGCTAGATTTATATAACCCTTGGGATTATATTATTTGGCTGGGTAAATAGCAATTCCTCTTCCCTTCAGCATAACTCAATATGTAACAAATTATACTTTTTATTTAGCACTGTCAAACAGAAAGTGAATTGTCAAGAAAATACAAATAAAGTTAACATTAGAAATATATTCTAATGCTCAACACTTCCGTTTTCATACATTTGGCAAATCTGAAGCTTGTCTGCTGTAATCCTACTTGTTATGATACAAACTTTGGGAATGATTGCAATCTGTATCTGGCAACGGGGAACAGAACAGATTCTAACTTCAAGTATTTGATGTGCATTGCAGCAAGGATTCAGTCTTGTGCTTGTTTCAAATGTTCTTAGACTATACTTCTAAGACTGGTGAGGCCCATCTAGTTGGAAGATACTGTCATGTTTCCATTGGATCCCAGTTCAGAGAAGAGGAGCAGGATATGGAACTGGGATCCTCAGATGGGATGGCATAGTCCCTCAGAAAAGGTGAAGAGCCCAGGGACTGAAGGCAAAGCAGTCCCAGGGCCATCTGGCAGTGGGGTGTGTGTGACTGGATGGAGAGCCACCTGCAGGAGTTTATCAGCTGCAGAGAGCCAGCAGAGATGACAAGCTCCAGACCACCTCTGACTAGGAACAGCTGCCTCCCCTGCCTGATCTGTGGGTGCGGGCAGTGGAGTGGAGGAAGGCACAGAGAATGTCAGCAAGATTGCTTGTGAGGAAGCAGCTCTGACACTACTCACAAGGAACACCTGGCGAAGGGTAATTGAGGATGTCGAGGAAAGGTGTGTTTGTCAGGAACACCTGTTTGCTTTGGGGTGCATCTTCCTGGTTTTCGTGGACTGTGTTTTTGGACTCTGAACTTCGGACTTTACTTGTGGACTTCAGAATTGCTTTTCTGCCTTCAAAATTTTGGACTGTGCTTTGGCTTTTGGATCCTTGATCTCTGTTTTGCGGATTGAGGTTTTATGAGCAGTGTGTCTTGCCCTTGTGCCTCATGGGTCAACATGACCCTAGTTTGTGGAACCAGGTGATTCTGGCAAAGGGGAACTATTGACAGGGAAAGTGGGATGGAGCTGTACCAGTTCCATGGGTGAACGTTTGGACGCTGTGTTAGTTAACTGACTTTAACTAACACCTGCCTTGTCAGTGTGACTTGGGTTAGAACAGATACCTTGTTTCGAACAGACACTGAAAATCCTTAGCGGTTTCAGCAAAGTCTGGTGCCTGGTTGAATCACAGTATCCACCAAAAATCCCAAGTCAACAAATAAATGAAGATACTCTGCTACAATCAATAGCAAAAAGTAGTTTAATACAAAGGACCCCTCCTTTTTCATCAGAGACAGCTGCCATTTTCCAACATTCTACATAGGGTGTCCTTATAATCGTGGAAATAATGAAATATTATAGAAGCATACAAAACTGATAGCAGAAAAAAGACCTAGTGATCCAATGAGTCTGCCTTTTGAGTTTATTTATTTTGCTTTTCTTTTCTTTTTAATTAATATTTTTTATTTATTTTTTAATCTTTATTGGATGGTGGACATGTGTTTATCTCAAGCATGTTTAAACTCAGTTACTGATGATAGACCCATTACCTCCTCTGGAAGTTGGTTCCAAGCTTCCACTATTCTTTCTGTGAAGCAGTACTTTCTAACAGTACTTTTGAACTTCCCTCCTGTCAGTTGAGGTTATGCCCCTGTGTTCTTGATTATGTGTTAGGGCATGTTCTCTTGTTAGCCTTATGTTTATATCTGGGTGGAGTCCAGAAGTTTGTGTATGTCAGATTGAGATTGCACTGAATCCTTGTAATTGAAGCTATTATCTCTTATCTGTCACCTTTAAAATTCTTATTTTTAAAATGTAAAAAAGAGTAATTTTGGATGAGATGTGTGACATATAAATTTAAATAAATAAATAGATAAATAAATAAATAAATAAATAAATAAAGAAAGAAAGAAAGAAAGAAAGAAAGAAAGAAAGAAAGAAAGAAAGAAAGAAAGAAAGAAAGGTTGGTAGATCACACCTATGTGATTTTTTTCCCCAAACAACAAACATTTCCTCACATGAAAGAACAAAGAACTCTCTGTTCTGATAAAGAAGGCATCAATCATATCTTCTGTCCTAATGTAATAGTTTTCTGTTAAGTCGTGGGCTCTTGGGTGCAGGAATGACGACACGAGGCTGAGTACAGGATAACTCATACTTTATTCTTGCTGGAACTGTACTGAAACCTGGGCTGCAACCAGCCACAATATATAGTCTAGCCCCTAGGTGGCAGCCAATAAGTTTCAACCCACTCTTGCCGCCTGGGGCTAGCCAATTGCAGGACCGGAGACAGCCAGTCTGGGTTGCTGGAGAGCCGTTGGCTGCTCCAGCAAAGCACCTGGTGTATCACCACAAGCCCAGTACATAACACCCCTCCCCTCTTAGATCGAACTATGACAACCGCAATTAGCCTTGACAGTTGTCAAGACTTATTAATCAACTCACATACAACTGTAGTGATAATAATAAAAATAATAAAATCACTGTGTCTACAATGAGATTAAACAACATCTAATGAACAGGTTTCCATTGCAGAAAAGAGCAGTTTCACAATGCACTAATTTCTGTAGTTAGTGGTAACAAGTTTTACAACAATATGCATCACTTTATTTTACAATGTAATCTGTGAGGTACGCAGGAGGCTTGTGTGGCCTAGAGGAACGTCTTGGAGTTCCCATCACTTTGTGGTCTACTAGCTTACCCAGTGGGCTGGGTAGACCCATGTCTCTTTGTGCTCCAGTGTCAAGGGGATTCGAAATGCTCTGGCTGGCCTCACCAGGTTGGCCCACCCCAGAGTCAGTCTGTTCAGCAGAGTAGGCACAGCGGTTGCTGAAATTTGGTTGGCTCGCTTCGCCAGGGGGTCCATGTTGCACTCCCGTGCTACCTGGTTCTTCCTCAGAATCCATCTCCTCTGAGAAGGAAAAACCCTGGTGGTCCAAGTGAGGACTGGCTTGGCTACAAGTTTGAAGACCTTGGGAGGGACTTATGATGCAGTCCTCACTTAGTGGCCATTCTGGAAACCTTTTCCTGAGTTGATCGATGTGTCTTCTGAAATGATTGAGACGGCAGAGCCGGAGTCCAACTCCATCTTACATGGAACTCCTTATAGCTCTACTAAGAGCTTAAGTTTAGGCCCTGGTGCGGCAAACGCTTCTCCGGCATTTGACGAATCCCACACTAACTGGACCCTGAGCCCCTGTACCTCTCCTAGTCGGTTCCTCCGACTGGTGTTTGGGTGGCTGGTCTCTCTGGAGGGCTCTGCAAACCACCGCGATGTGGCCAGTTCTTCCACAAGCTCTACGCGTGGCTGAACGAAATCTTCAGTTGGCACGAATATGGTTGCCTCCGTACCCCTTACATCTTGGGAAGAGAACTGTCTTGTAACCGCCCTCTCACTGGTGGCTGTTGCAGTGTTGCGTGTTGGGTTGCCTTTGGAGTTTGTTGATTTCGGGTTCTTCTTCTTCTGATGATTCTCCGGCACATTTGGTGACCTCAAGATGGACTGATTCTTCGACTTTTGAAGGTTTGGTGGGCTGAACTGTCTGCACTGCGCCCCTGGCAGCTTTGTCAGCCATCACTCGCCCTGTGCCTCAGAAAACGTTAAATTGAGTCTAGCAAACAGTCTCTGCTGAAGGGTTCTGTCCTGAAGGCCACAGACAAGCCGGTCTCTTAGTCGTTCTTCTAAGTTTGAGAACTTGCAAAGGCGTGCGGCCTGTCTAAGGCCCGCAATGAACTCCGAAGCTGTCTCCCCGGGTAGCTGCACTCTTTGGTCAAATTTGAACCTCCACACCATCTCTGACATCTTGGGCTGGAAGTGCCCGGTTAGCTTCTTCTTAAGGTCTGCGTATGAGACTGCTTCGATGGGTGTCGGCAGGAAAAGATTCTCTTTTCGAAGGTTGCTGGGCTGGACACGCAAAGCAACGTTGCGGCCTTCAGACCTTCCTCCGTGATCTGATTTGCTCTGCCATTCTTCTGGATGCTTCACATCAAATTCTCTTAGTTTGCCGACCTTCGGCATTCTTCCTTCAAATTCCTGCGATCTTCAGATCCTGCTTCTAGGCTCAGGGAATGCGTCCTCTGAGCGTGAGGCCGCTAGTGTGGCTTGCTAGCCGGCCTGGAGAGGGTGGGGGGAAATGCCTCTTCCCTCCAGCGTGTGCTGATCCCTTGTTGACTTCAGCTCTTAATCTTCATCGCCACTGTTACGTCGTAGGCTCTTGGGTGCAGGAATGATGACACGAGGCTGAGTACAGGATAACTAATACTTTATTCTTGCTGGAACTGTAATGAAATTTGGGCTGCAACCAGCCACAATATATAGTCTAGCCCCTAGGCGGCAGCCAGTGGGTTTGAACCCACTCTTGCCGCCTGGGGCTAGCCAATTGCAGGACCAGAGATAGCCAGTCTGGGTTGCTGGAGCGCCGTTGGCTGCTCCAGCAATGCACGTGGTATATCACCACAAGCCCAGTACATAACATTTTCAATAAAAATAAACATTTGTTTTTCTCTTATGAGGAACATTCATTCATGGAAGGCTCCATCCAGAAAACATTTCCTTCTTCAGAACATGCTAAAATGAATCAGACTGAAAAAAACATGAAATAGAATAAGGATTATTTGAGGGGGAAAAACAGATTTGCATAATCTTTCAATATGCATACCACGAGAGAATAAGAGAAACATACAATCTTAAACACAATTTGAATTGGAAATTTAAGTTGTCTCTCATTGCAGTGGAGAAGACTATAGTCAACAAACCAGAATACTCAGTCTACTAAAGTAACAAGTCTTGATGGGTAACAACATTTGTGTTCTTCTTTCAGATGATTTAGTATCCTCGAACAAGACTTGGGCTAGTCAGTCCTTGATATGAAAGATGGCTTGAAATAGACATCTGTCCTCTCTAAAATAGGTCACATGGTTAGCCTAGATAAGAGATGCAGCTTTTAAAAAAATCCTAAATCCTCTTTAAGGAATTTGGTTGAAATTACTACTCTCCTTCCAATTGGCTTTGAGATTCCCACCATTATCCTTTATTTATAATAACAGAATACACAAATTCTAATTAACTCTTAGAGAAGGTTTAGAGACTACTTGTTTGCTTCTTTTCTGCTACTCATCATGTGTGAATGGCCACCTAAGTGACAAGAGATTATTTTCTGCTCCTCCAATGCAAAACTCTTTTACACAGACAAAACCTGACACCTTCTCTACTTGTGTGCAATTCATTTCCTTGCTTAATGAAGATTACAATTGTTGCTGAGCTATCCAGATATTTAAGTAAAGAAAGCAATTTACAAAGGCTGAGAATTGAAAAGCTGGAAAGCTTTTGCAGTCCCATTACTATTCCACGTAAATATTTGACCCTCCTTTGTGATATAAAGTACACAAAATATCACAAAGCAGGGGAGGGGACAATAGGAAAAGACGGGTCATACAGGATAGTACAGAAAGCATCCAGATAGCATTTATAATGTACTTAGTTACAGAGGAAAAGGAAAAACTCTCTAGGGCACTTCTCACACAATACAATATCAAATCAGGCTAGTCTACTAGATTTGCAACCTGAAATAGAGGAACATTTAGTTCTGGCTCTCTAAAGTGTGTCAGACAATGGATATCATTCAATTGAAGGTGATTTTATGGTGCTTTATGAGATCACGACTCCTCATTATAGAAGAATTCTTAATTACACAAAGTAGAAAATTCAGTCAGCTGAATGTATATTGTCCCATAGAGTTCACATCAGAAGAGCTGAGTAGAGAAGGCTACACTGCCACATATGTTTCTACCACTCCACTCCATATATCCTGAAAAGTACCATCCAATAATTTAATATATTTTAAAACATATTGCTGTTAGAATTAAGATCAATAAGGAGTGCTAGGGATAAGATTCATAAGGAGAAGGTTCAGATGCTTAACTCATGCAAAATCTGAAAATCAATTGAAAAGAGAAAAGAGATATGAATATACAGCTGCTGAACCTAGCCTTACCACCTTAAAAAAACTGGACAAAGAAATAAACCTTAATCAAGAATGATCACAAATAGAGGAAAATAACAAGGAAGAGAGTTTTCAGAACATCACAGAAATCAGAAGCAAATCACAGTAGATATATCAATACTCAAGAGAACTACACTGAATGAGATTATAAAATTGTGTAAACGTCTGCAGAGAGTGAATATTCCAACAGAAAGTGAGGCAAGGTAAGCAACAGACCAGCAGTGAAATCTGAAATCACCAGAAACAGATTAAATGCCCAATGAATTGTTTAAACCTGCTAGGGGAGGAGAAATAAAATTGCTAAGGACCAACAAAATTGGAACAAAACTATATGGCCTAGAGATTGGAAAAATATGTTATGTATGCTGTGTAAACTGAAGAACAGAAAAAATCCCAGCTCCTAAATTATATAAGAAAAGGAGTTTCCTCTTTCTCCCCCTTGTCTTTATTATAAATATTTGGGCATTTCTCACAGTTACCCAGACCATACTCATCTTCCATTTGGATTACTGCAATCCACTCTACATGGGGCTGCCCTTGAAGATCATCTGCAACTGATCCAGAATGCAGCAATATGTCAGTCTTAGGTGCTCCACAGTTCACCTGAAGAACATCACTGCTAAGTGCTGCCATTGGCTACCCAATTGCTTTCTGGGTACAATTCAAGGTGTTGGTCATCACCTTTAAAGATATACATGGTACTGGGCCAGGTACGTTATGAGACTGCCAGTTCTTCTAGGTTAGAGAGGGTAAGTATCCTCTCTTTCTCAAATATTGCCACCTGATGGGACCTCAGAGGTACCTTCTCAGTGGCTACCACTGCTCTTTGAAACAGCTTCCTCTTTCCTGCTCTTTTAGCCTTTCAGAGGGTTGTAAAGATGTGACTCTTCTCTGAAGCATTTGGCTAGGATGGGAGTTAAGCTGCAAGAATGTTTGGTTTGGTGCTTGGAGGAAAGAGTACTTTTGTTTTTAGCCATGATGTATGAGATAGGTGGCCATATAAGTCCTGCAAATAAATAAATTAATAAACTTGGAGTAGGCAGATTTGTGGCACTCTGTGGCTGAGCAATTAAAAAGAGTTTTCTCATCAGGAATCAGGCAAGAGAGTGTAGCTACACATACCCCAGCATAGCTCAAGGGACCTGGTGGTTGAGGTTTTGACAGGGTGATTGAAGATCATACACGATCACACCTCCATTGATGAAAATCCAGCCACTCCCAGAGGTTTGCTTAGCATACAGGCTGCAGCATGCAGTCAGTTGAAATACAGTAAAGTTGGTAAATTATCTGGAGGCTTGGTGTACCAACCTTTGAAGAAACCATAGCCAGAAAGGGAGTTTATCAATATGAAAACATGTCAAACCACTTCATTGTCTATCTTAAGAGACCCCAATTGTAACGTTTGAAATTTGAGAACATGTCAGTAGACTTGAAGAATAGATGGTGGTATCCCCATTTACAAAATGACAGCCATGGGAGACATGAGCAGTTCTAAAGCACAATTTACTAATATGCTGTCTGTCACATTCTATTGATTCCTTGTGTATTCGATATTCAGTGTAACCTCTATACCTTTGCTCTTTCTGTGGGCAGATGAGCATAGTTTCCAAAAAGCATAGGACTGAACAAAGATATGCTTGGAAATAAAGACAATCCTGGAGTCTGGCACCTGGCTTTTAACTTGACAACTTCCCATTTTTAAAAATTAAAATATTGTTTTAAAGGTATAGAAAGTCAAACAGGGCAGGGAGGGTGTTGAGATCTATCTGTGGGCCCACTGGTAGATGCCATCTTGGGAAGCCTGGATACCTACCTTGTCTTACCTTCTCCTGTGTGTATATTTGTGGGAGGGGGAGGTAGAATTAATACTCCCACAAGTATTGTTCCCAAGTAGCAAGAATTTTGATAAGCTGCTTCAGAAATATAGCTCTGCATTTGTAGCACATCGTTTGACTTGACCATCAAGAGAACGACATTTAGTATAATCTATTATTTGTAAAAGGAGTTTGTGTCCAGCTGTTTTAAATAACCTTCCTCCTACTTAATATCTTGGTAAAGGGATTTGCAAAATCCATCTGTTCTAAAGGTGCAGCTGCTGTTCTGGGCAGAATAAAATATTTGCAGCTGAAGTCCCTCTTACATGGTTTTGATTTTTTTTTTAAAAAAATGACAATTTCAATGTATTTGAATCAAGACAAACAAAACAAATTGACGCATTGTCTAGTGTACGACCAAAAAGTCTTGATCATCACGGTTGGTGGTCTGGAAACTCTTAGGCTAAAGAGGGATTTGGGCAGCCTAAACTCCTTTTGAGTTGAATAGGACCATGGGGCCAAATTAACAGCTCCAGAATCAGGCCTCACTGCAGAGAATGGTAGTACTAAAACTAATTATCCTCCTATTGAGATTTCTCTACAGGCCAATCTCCACCCACCCCCTTAGTCTCCCCCAACAAACTTTTTCATTAAGGTAATTAATTACTACTCCTGGATTGGAGCTCTGTGATTAAGGTAGTGACTAAGAAGTTAATACCAAGTGTAAACACCTCTGGTGTTCCCGCTAAGTATGGTTTTTCATAGGAACAGAAATAATGGCTCCAAGAAGAAAAGCTTAAATACTTGGCATTGGGCTGTGTGTGTGTGTGTGTGTGTTCGTGTGTGTGTGTGTGTGTGTGTGTGTGTGTGTGCGTGAGCGTGTGTACACCTGTAGCTCTAGTAGTCTTCAAGCATTGTGTCTTTGCTGTGACATGTTCTAAAACAATCATTTATACAGTTTGATTTCTTTCTATGAGTGTTGGCTGAAGTTACTTTTCTGAAAAGAGAGAGAGAGAGAAATTGGTTGGAGGGAGCAAAAGCAAGAGAGAGGGAAAGGGGGAGAAGGAGCAAGGAGCAATATAGTAGAAACTTGAGTAGGTGCCCCAGTTTGTCCATCATTCTTGGCATCATTTTATTTATATATTTTCTAAAGGATTAGGCATAATCAGTTCCAGAGGATGGGCTCAGGAGCACTGGCTGCATCTATTTTCTTGGCAACCACTATAAAAATGTTATGCCATCTCACAGTGCTGATCTTTGTACTGCGGCTTGAAGGAGACAGTGTTAATGTTTCAAATTCGGTGGCAGCATTAGTTAATCTATTCCATGTTGTTATAGGCTAAACCAAAAAAAGAGAGAAAAAAATATCCGCAATCCCACAAGGTTTAATTTGAGACAGAGAAAGGAAACAAGGTTAGGGTCTAAATTTTATGGTAAGACCTCATCCTCAAATAGATGAAGGGTAATGTTTGAGCAAGTGCAAAAATTGATTTTAGTGGGGGGGAAAAGTCTAGATCTCTACATTGGGCATACAGAAATCTGTCAGATTTACTTTTGTAAAACTTACGGTACTTCTCTGATTTTGGGATTTGATGACTAGATTTGTTTTGATTCATAGAAATATGGTGTATTGTTATTGCTTTTATTTGTGATGTATGTTTTACATGTTATGCTTTTATTTTTGTTTAAACTTATAGAGTAAGAGGTTATTTTATACTTGTATCTGTATTGAAGAAAGTGGGAAGTTATTATTCTTTTTCCATAACTTTTTTTTTACGCTTTTAATTTATTATTTATTTATTTATTTATTTATTTATTTATTTATTTATTTATTCAATTTATATACCGCCCTTCTCCCGTAGGACTCAGGGCGGTTCACAAGGTTTTTAAAAACAGATACAACAATTACAAAACTTAAAATCAATTAAAAAGAATTATATAAACCTTGCAATAAAACCTCAGTTAAAAAACAGTTAAAATCCCAATTAATATGCTCAAACCAGGCCAGAGAGCTCAAAGAGCCAGGTCTTCAGGTCCCGGCGGAATGAGCGAAGGTCAGGGGCAGTCCTAAACTCTACAGGCAGCTGATTCCAAAGGGCAGGCGCACCCACAGAGAAGGCCCTAGCCCTGGGTATTGTCTGCCGGCAATCTTTTACCGGCGGTACCCTGAGAAGACCCTCCCTGTGGGGGAGCACAGGACGAAGGGAGCTTGATGCCGGCAGCAGGTGTTCCCTCAGATATCCCGGACCCAAGCCATTTAGGGCTTTATAGGTCATCACCAGCACCTTGAATCTCACCTGGAGGGCAACCGGACGCCAATACAGTTTGCGGAGCAGAGGTGTTACATGGGAGTATCGGGAAACCCCCATCACAACCCGCGCGGCTGCATTCTGCACCAGCTGAAGCCTCCGGGTGGTCCCCAAGGGCAGCCCCATGTAGAGAGCGTTGCAGTAGTCCAATCGGGAGGTTACAAGCGCATGAGTGACTGTGTGCAGGGCATCTCGGTCCAGGTAGGGCCGCAACTGGCGCTCCAGGTGAACCTGGGCAAAGGCCACCGTGGTCACGGCTCCTATATGGTCTTCAAAACTGAGCTGTGAGTCCAGGAGGATGCCCAAGTTGTGAGCCCTATCGACGGGAGGTAACACCTCACCCCCCATCATTAAAGGTGGAATAGACTGGTTAGTCTGAGATGCCGGTATGCACAGCCACTCAGTCTTGGCAGGATTGAGACGAAGCCTGTTTCTCCCCATCCAGACCTGGACCGCCTCCAGGCAACGGGACATCACGGCGAGGGCATCACTGGGTTGGTTCAGGGTGGAAAGAAAAAGTTGGGTATCATCAGTGTACTTATGATATCCCACCCCGAAACCACGAATGATCTCGCCCAGCGGCTTCATATAGATGTTGAACAGGAGGGGAGAGAGAACCGACCCCTGAGGAACTCCACAAACGAGAGGCCTCAGGGCAGACCTCTGCCCTCCCATCAACACCGATTGCGAACGGCCCAGGAGATAGGAGGAGAACCACTGCAAAACAGTGCCTCCCACTCCCAACCCCCGAGACGCCGCAATAGGATACCATGGTCGATGGTATCAAAAGCCACTGAGAGATCTAATAGAACTAGGACAGAGGAGCAACCCCTATCCCAAGCCTGCCAGAGATCATTCACCAGTGCGACCAATGCCGTCTCCGTGCTGTACCCGGGCCTGAAACCCGATTGGTACGGGTCCAGATAATCAGTTTCCTCCAGGAACAGAGGAAGCTGATGCACCACCACACTCTCCACAACCTTTGCCAAAAAGCAAAGGTTGGAGACAGGATGATAGTTGTTTAAAATCGCTGGGTCCAGGGCAGGCTTCTTGAGAAGGGGCCTCACCACCGCCTCCTTCAAAGCGGCGGGGAAGACACCCTCACTCAAAGAGGCAGATATTACTGCCTGGAACCAGCTTCATGTCTCCTCTCGAGCCGCATAAATCAGCCAAGAGGGACACAGGTCCAATAAACAGGTGGTGGAACTCAGCTTCCCCATAATCCTGTCCACATCATCAGGGGAAACAGGATCGAACTCAGTCCAGATAACATGCTCAAGACCGTCCGATTCCTCCACATCTGACTCTGCCCAGTTAGAGTCCAAACTGGCCTGGATCTGAGCGATTTTGTCCATCAGATGATGACTAAACTCCTCAGCCCACCCCTGCAAGGG
This sequence comes from Vipera ursinii, assembly GCF_947247035.1. Lineage (NCBI taxonomy): Eukaryota > Metazoa > Chordata > Lepidosauria > Squamata > Viperidae > Vipera > Vipera ursinii. The sequence continues at coordinate 40,178,752 of NC_139512.1, forward strand.
CTCCTCTCTCACCTCCTGATTAAGGAGGGAGCGAGTCACCCTAAACAGGGCGCCCGGGCGATTATCTGCGGACGCGATGAGGGCAGCGAAGCAATTAGCCCTCGCCGTCCTCATCACAGCAAGATAAGACCTTATAAAGGTTCTTAGCTGCAATCAGTCAGATTCGGAACGGCTGGACCTCCAACCGCTCTCTAGATCCCGTCTCCGACGCTTCATCTCCCGGAGCTCCACAGAAAACCATGGAGCCAAATGGGATCTGCGCCAGGTCAGAGGTCACAAGGGTACAACACAGTTGAGTGCCTCAGTGGCCGCCTTTTCCCAGGCATCAACCAAGGCATCAACTGGGCTGTGAGTGAGGACGATGGGTATAGACCCAAGCACCATCTGGAACCGTTCAGGGTACATTAGGCGCCTAGGGCGGAACCATCTGGTCGGTTCCACAGCCCAGCGGCAGGGGGTGGCATAACGGAAGACCAGCTGCAGGAGATGATGGTCAGACCATGACAGGGGAACAACAACCGGTAAACCCCCTCCCAAATCATCCAACCACTGTCCAGACAGGAACACCAGGTTGAGAGTGTGATCCCCCACATGAGTCAGGCCTTGAATTACCTGGGTCAGGTCCATGGCCGTCATGGAAGCCATGAACTCCTGGGCTAACTCCGACGACCCTCCCAGGGAAGGCAGGTTGAAGTCACCCAGCACTATAAGCCTGGGGAACTCCACCGCCAACCATGAGAGGGTGTCGAGCAGCTCAGGCAGAGCTGTTGCCACACAGCTGGGTGCCAGGTATGTAAGCAACAAGCCCATCTGAACCCGAGGGCCACATCTCATGAGGAGGTTTCAGGTTTCAGGTTTCAGGTTTCAGGTTTTATTTAATTTGTATACCGCCCTTCTCCCTAGGGACTCAGGGCGGTTCACAGGGCATATATAAATAACAATACAAAAGTTAAAAAAAAGATTAAACCAATGCCCAGTTAAAAACAATAATACAATTCTAAAACAACAATTTAAAACCCATAATCCCCCGTCAGGCCAGACCAGCTAATTCAAATAAGTGGGTCTTCAGGCCACGACAGAAAGTTCGGAGGTCTGATGCCATCCGGAGCTCCACCGGCAGTTGGTTCCATAATGCCGGAGCGCCCACAGAGAAGGCTCTCCCCCTGGGGGCCACCAGTCGGCATTCCCTGACTGGAGGCACCCTGAGGAGGCCTCTCTGTGGGAACGCACAGGGCGGAGGGGAGTTGACGCCGGCAGCTGGTGGTCCCTGAGGTAACCCGGACCCATGCCATGTAAGGACTTAAAGATCATAACCAAGACCTTGAACCTCACCCGGAAGACAACTGGTAACCAATGCAGCTCGCGGAGCAAAGGTGTAACATGGGAGTACCGGGAAACTCCCAAGACAACTCTCGTGGACTCACTCCCACCAATCTGGTTAATGGTGGTCTCCCGCGGACATAAAGTCTCCCTAATAACCACCGCCACCCTACCACCCCTACCCTGAGCCCCTGGCTGGTGTAGCACATGGAAACCTGGGGGGCATAACTCGATCAGAGGGACCCCTCCCTTCGAGCCCAACCAGGTTTCCGTAATGCATGCCAGATCTGCACGTTCCTCCTCGATCAAGTCACAAATGAGGGGAGCCTTATTAACAACGGATCTGGCATTAAGGTAAACCATCCTGAGCTCAGGGACCTGATCACCCTCACCCCCGGGCAAAAGGGTGCTAACCGGAGGGTCGGAGCACATCACTGCTCGAAGACAGCGGGGGCGCGATCCCGGATGTTGATACGGCCCTCCGTGCACACACCTGCTGCCATTCCCTATCGTTGTGGGGATTTGAAACCCCACCCCAACACATCCAGAACCAGCAGCCTCTACCCCAAACCCCGTGCCGCCGGGAACCCTAACTGGCCCAGACTGAGTGCCGGTTAATTAATTAATTAATTAATTCCACTTGCTTTTCTTTTTTTTCCTAACTTTAAAGTACAGCTTCTGGGGCAGAATGTTAGATGATGGTATTAACCTTGAAAGCCCTAAATCAGCATGCTTGGCTGGGTAATTCTAGATATTGAAGTCCACACTTCTTAAAGTTGCCAAGTTTGAGAAATACTGCTCTAAATGATTCTGCTGTTTGCAGAACACCTCTTCCATTATGAATCTGTCTGGTTATTAAGATCTTTAAGATAATAAGCATGCCCCCTCTATTTATTTCATTACTTATTCAATTTATATGCTTCCCATCTCACTGTCAAGCAGCTCCCGAGCAGCTTACTTCATAAAAAAAGCAATATAAAATATTAAAATGTGAGAACAATCAAAGGCTTGTTCATCTGACATGTCTTTCTTCTGTGTTTAGGCTCAAGCACCTGAAGACATGGATTTGCTTTCCTTGAGTTCCTGTATATTTAAGAGTTACAGACAGGAAAGCGTTGAACCCAATGCAGCTTTAAGCATCATTATAGCACTGTGAACAGAAAATCCTGAGAATGAGAAGAGCCTAGCAAGGTGTTGACCTCTCCTTGATCTGTCAAGAATATGGCTGCAAGATATGCACTGGCCTAAGTTATTTTGCAACCTGAAACAAAGCAGTCCAGGTATGTTGCCCAAATTATTTTGACTCCCGCGGCAGAAACTTCAGTAAGTGCCTCTCCTTCTCTTTGGTAGTAAAAATGCAACATTAAACCAATAATTAATCATTTGTTGCTTTTTTTTCACAGTGCCCCTTTTGACTTCATTCTAATGTCAGGGCCAGTACAGTGTATGCTTTTATATAAGAAAGATTATTCCTAGTCTACAGAAATGGCATGTTCTGACTTTGAGTTTTCTTTGCACATGTATCTTGAAGAAGATACAACTCTTCCTGTGGTATAAATGAGTTAACCTGCATTCCATTTAAACCAAGGCATTTTTTCAAGCATGAAAGCAAGTTATGTTTTTATTCAAGAGACTTTTAATATCAGCAAGCAACTTGGAAAACAGAAAGATACAAAAACAAAATACATGACCGTTTAACAAAGTAGGCAACATTTATGCCTTTATTCTGAAGAATGACTAGTTTTTTTACATGGCATTTGACTAAAGAAATGTCACTGTTGATTGAAATAATGTAATTTTCATATCTAAAACCCTGAGACAGGGAAGCACGTCTATTTCACTTGCATTTGCTGAAACTCAATCTACAGGAAAAGATTTTATAACAGAATTGGAGCTTAAATTTCATTTGCTGATTTAATAAAAACTAACAGGATGGATTTGGGGATATTTCATTAATCTTTCTTTCCTTTCAGTGAAAAGGAAATTAAGTTCAATCTAGTTCAAACTCAGCTTCACCATTCTACAATAGTCTGCCAATGTCCATTTTCTCTCTGGCAAGTTGAAACCTAATTAGTCACAGAAAATTCTTCCCTGATCCTGTCACTCCTAGGCAGGCAAAGATTGAACTATAGACAAAAGATTCCAAGGCAGAGTTGCTTGGCTTTGCCTCTTTGCTAATGTACATGCCTTTTTATGCAAAATCTCCTAAGCTTATCTGGAAGCAATAAATACACATGCAATAGTATGATTACAAACAAGTTCAGCTTCTATTCTTTATAAACTGTAACAGTAACTCATGAATTTACTGTTTAGAGCACAAGAAAGAGAAAGGAAAATATAGGTGAGATGAATGGACCCAAACCTAGGTAGATAAATAGTGCTGGTTATTGGTGAATTTGTTTTAACATTCCCACCCCCTTTAAAAATCATATACTGGTTCTGGTTATGAGCTTATTATCAGCTGGATATAGCTGAATCTGGGGGAAAAAACTGTAGTTCCTTGAGCCTGAGGGTGACTCCAAACTATGCTGGCTGGCTAACAAGACTCCAAAAATCAAATCACAGATGACTTACGGAGTGGCACTGTGGGAATATGCGCTAATGATTCTAGGTTGGATTTGGAAGCAAGGTCAACTCCTAGCAGGTCAATTCATGTTTGCCATACCAAGACTGCAATCAAAACATACTAAGTTCTCCCAGTCATATGTTTATGTGCAGTACATTACATAAGGCTGTCTCACTTAATCTGGAAACTACATCTCTTATTACATTTGTTTGTAAGAAATTATTTCAGTTGTATATATGCTATGAAGCTTAATGAGTAATAGCTATTTGTCATGCATGTCATTATATTTCAATGTCAGGCCAGGAATACTTACTGTTATAATTACAAATGGAGCTCACAACAATAATCTTTTGAAGCCTCTGGCATGTTACTGGTGAGAAAAGGACAAAACAAATTGTTGTTAGGTAGAAGCCAGCTCACATTCATTTCTTCTCATTGTCAGCTATATTGTTTCACATATGATATGATTTTTCACAAGAATATTGATATTCCCATAATTAAATGTGTATTTTTTTCCCTTACAATACATACATTATATGGATTAACATTGATTTCATTCACATACTAGCCACTAGTTTATACTAAAACTGGATTGCATACACAAAGGTAAAAGAGTTAAACCGATTAAAAGAAGGATTACTTGAATTATCCTGCAATATCCACTATAACAGCACTTATCAGATGACACTGCAGCCCTCTGAAGTCATAATCAGAGATTTTGCGTAACGTCCCAGTGTGTACAGATTTCTTAAAGCAGGTGTTTTTGGTGCCAGCCATCGGGGTGTTTGAATATTATCTCAGAAATATCCACCAGATTTATTTATTTATTTGGTCATTCACTCATTCATTCATTCAGTTTACAGAGCTGCTCATTTCACAGCAGTGACTCTGAACAGTGTACAAAAATTAAAACATGAGTGTATCATAACAGTTAAAATTCACTAGAGCCAATTAAACACTAACCTCCAAAACAAAAGCTTCACCACCAACAGACTCACTGGCCTGACTTCCAAGCATGGAAGAACTGCCGGGCCTTCAAAGCCTTATGAAAGGCTAATAAGGTTGGGTTTCTAGGGAGATACTATATCCCAAAGGGCAAGTACAGCCACAGAGAAGGAATGACTCCAAAGTCCAAGAAAGTGGCTTTGTTTGATGGATAGGACCAAAACCACATCCTTTCTGGCAGATTGGGTGGGGTAGGCAGAAACAATGGTAAAATAGCTTGACTCTATGTTATCTAAGGTTTCATAACTGATAATAGGGCCATGAATAATAGCTGGAAGACTACTTGGAGCCAATGCAGTTTACAGAGTAGGGTTGTTGTGCCGGTATGAGCACATTGAGAGGTACCAGAATCTGTTCACATCACTGTCTTCTGGACCAGCAGTGGTTTCTGATACTCTTTAAGGGCAGTCCCATTTAGAGTACGTTACAGTATTCCAAGCAGGAGGTGAATAATGCATGAACTACTGTAAGCAGGTAGTGCGCCAGGTGCGCCCCTTTTTGGACCGAGATGCCCTATGCATGGTTACCCACGCCTTTGTCACTTCTCGTTTGAATTACTGCAATGCTCTTTACATGGGGCTGCCCTTGAAGAGCACCCAGAGGCTTCAACTGGTGCAGAATGCGGCCACGCAGGTGCTTATGGGAGTATCTTGGTACTCCCATGTTACACCACTCCTGCGCGAGCTGCATTGGCTTCCAGTTGCCCTCCGGGTGTGATTCAAGGTGCTGGTTATAACCTTTAAAGCCCTACATGGCTTAGGCCCGGGGTACTTGCCAGACCATTTGCTGCCATTGTCAACCTCCCATCGCCTGGTTCACTCCCACAGAGTCAGCCTCCTCAGGGTGCCGTCGGCCAGGCAATGCCAGCTGGTGACCCCCAGGGGGAGAACCTTCTCTGTGGATGCGCCGACCCTCTGGAATGAATTGCCCCCGGAGCTGTGGACGACCCCTGACCTTCGGTCCTTCTGCCATGACCTGAAGACGTGGTTGTTCCAACAAGCAGGCCTGGACTGACTACGTTTTTAATTAGCCTTTTACTGGTTTTTAAATTGTCATATAATTATTGTATTTATTGTTTAATTCTTTTTAAAATTTTCTATTTTATGTTTTTAATTTTTATTGTTGTGCGCCATCCTGAGTCCTTAGGGAGAAGGGCGGCATATAAATTTAATAAAATAAATAAATAAATAAATGAGGTCCAAGAATGGCACAATTGGTGCACAAACTGCACCTGTGCCAAGCCTCTCCCCCCACACACATCTTGGTATCACTTGATCTTCAAGCAGAAGCCAAAAGAGAAAGAGAACCTCTGAACTGCTCACTGACTCTGCCTGGGAAAGTGCATTCCCAATCCAAGTTAGGGATGGAAAATGTCCAGAATTGGGCAGCCTTAAAACCCACATCCACTCAGTCTTCTCAGAGTTCAGCCTAAACCTCTTCTCTGGGTATTGGGAATGGGCCTCAATACCATCACTTGTTGGCCCATGGCAGAGATGTAGAGCTGAGTTTCATCACCACACAGATAATACTGCACCCACTGACAACAGATCACCTCCCTGGTGGTTTCATGTTAATGTTAACTAGAATCTAGGAGAGAGTAGAGCCCTAATGCATCCCCCAAAGCAGAAGTCTCCTGGTTTACTTCTTTCCACCCTTCCCAACTCTGACTAGAACTGGCTCTAGAGCAGGGGTACCCAGCCTCTTTGCTATCCACAGACCAGCAGCTTTGGTGGCAGGGGGAAATGGTTTTGTGCATGCAACCTAAATCCTGTGCATGTGCAAAAGAAGCTTAATGCACTTGCTCGCTGCTTTGGTGGCCCAGCTCCCAACAGTTCACAGCCCAGTAAAAGTTCATGGCCCAGGGTTGGAGACCCCTGCTCTAGAGAATGGAGAACCATTGTAACACAGATCTCCCACACATAATTCCCTGAGCCAGCCCAGCAGGATACTATGATTGATGGTATTCAAGGCCATGGAGAAATCAAGGAAGACCAGGATGGATGCATTATCTCCATCCTTAGCCTGTCAAAAGTCATCCAATAAGTATTATCAATGCCACCTCAGTACTATGGCCAGACCTTAATCCTGACTAAAGGGATCCAGAAAATCTGCTTCTTCAAGGGCCCTCTGGAGCTACAAGACACCCATTTTCTCCACAATCTTCCCCCAAAAGGGATGGTTGGAGACTGGACAAAAATTGTCTGCATCTACTGAGTCCAGTGATGCTCCCTTTCAGAAGGGACAGATAACCACCTCTTTCAAGAACATGCACCCATTTTTGGTCTTGAGCTCCTTTCAAAGGGGAAAATCCAGTCCAGTTTTTCATCAGTTTTGGAGATTTTAAGGTTCCACAAATTTCGAGCCTGGTCTTTGTACTTTGTGGACTGTGGGAATACTTGGGGACCACATTTGTGTGCCACAGTTTGGTTACCTATTATCTAGTTCTTACTTTGTTAATTTATTTTGGTTTTGTCCTAGATAAGATCTTTTTAATCTTTCTGCACTAAGACCTCTCTTAATATATTTGAGTTTTTCAATGTTTATGGTTTTGATGCTATATTTTCTTTTAGTTTAATTTATTTTTGTGTCTGCTTTTAATGTTTAAATAAATATATTTAATTGAATTGAATTATACCATATTGCCTTTTTTATTTAGGAATTTTGTATGGACTAAAGAAGAACAACAAGCTAAGCCAGCATGTAAATAAATAAATATTCTCAATTACAGACATAAACTAAGAGTGTATCTGTATCCTTCAAAATGTGAAATGAACACCCACTAGGATATAGTAAATATCTTCCACTTACAACACATCATCATTAATCAACTAAATTACATAGAGGTGACTTAGCGTTTTTTCTTTTTTCCCTTCTTTTTTAAAGAAACTTTACATGTCTAGTGAATGGGAACAGGCAGAACCAATGCAGCAAATTAGATGGGGCAGTGACCTTGTTGATTTGTCATTTTCCATTTGTTTTATATTGAGTGTAGGCACTCAGGAGACTTCTGCTTCTTTGGAAATCCTAGACTTTCACTGTAAACAACTTCCAGAAGAGATGGTTCTGCTCTATTTAGGCAGAAAGCCTCTAGCCCATGACATGATCCACCCACCCCCACTCTTTCCTACAAGTAGAATCACTGTAACACCAGCACCGTTACTTTCTGGATTTCTCCTGTTAAATATAAATAGTTACATAGAGGATAGAAAAAGAAATCCAGATTATCTCTATGCTCTGTGGAATGTCCTACACAATGTAAAAACGAACTTAACTCTCAGTCCATTCCAGGAAAAAAAAACACATTGATGGGATGAACTCCATTATTTTCTTAGAATGGATTGTGGCAGAAAGGCTTATCAAGCCCACCAATTATTACTCCTTTCTACTCTTTCATGTTGGGACAAATGACACAGCCAGAGCTTTAAAATAATATCAAGGGACTTTGAGCAGCTAGGCAGGAAAGCCAAAAAAAAAAATAGAATTGCAAGTGATGTTCCCATCTGTACTTCTGATGGAAGGTCAACATCCAATAAGGCAATGGAAGATTCTACATGTAAACTGCTGGCTCAAGGTATGGTGCTGTAGAGACAACTTTGGATTCCTACATCAGTAGAATTACCTATTGCAAGGGCTTCTGGTAGGGTATGAATTACACCTCACAAGAACCTGGAAGAATATTTTCTTTAAACAATTGGCTTGGTTTATCCAAAGGGCTTTAAACTAAAACTGGAATGGGAGGAAGACAAATCTTTAGGAAACATAAATCCCAAACATAAGCCCCATGATAACTAATCAGACAACAAGGAATGGAGTGGTGAGAAGGAAGGGAATTCACGTATAAAACAAAGAATTAGAAAGCAAATGCAAGGTCATCCATAAAGTACTCTCTCCCTAATGCTCAAAGTATGGGGGAAAACAGGGTGAACAAAGAATAACCGAGCATCAAGAACAGCACAAAAACAACAGAATAAGGCTGCCTGCATTGAAGCTTGTTCCAAAGAAACAGCTAGCACAAGCATTAAAAGATGCAAATACTGCAATATCAAGTCTAAGCACCAATTCACTGCAAGAAACAAACCAACTAATGTACAGCACAGTTGTAGTTATAACTGAATACCTTGGATGCAAAATCAACAAAGAAGAAAAACAAACGAACAGTGCACCACAAAAATGGAAGGTTAGACTAGAAAATAAAATCAGCAAGTTAAGATCACATGCAAGCAAGCTAGAACAGCTGAAAGAAAAGAAGCTGAAGAACAAGAAGACCAAAGAATACCTAATCAAGAAATAACACTTAGAAACAAGGAAGATCAAGGAAGCACTGGAAATAATAAAGCAGCAAATAACAGCTATAGCCAGGAAAATCAGTAGATACAAAGCTCGAATTGCAAATTATAGGCAGAACCTCCAATTTCAATCCAATCAGAAACGTTTCTACCAATCCATCAATGGAGAAACTGCAATGAATCAGTCAGTACCTGACAAGGAAGAAACAGCACAGTTCTGGGAGCAGATATGGGATAACCCAAAGAAACACAACAAGGATGCAGCTTGGTTAAAAGAGGTGGATGCAAATAAAACAGAAGTTGAAATGAAAGAACTAGTAATAACAACAAAAATGGTAGAAAAAGAGCAAGGAAGATCAAAAATTGGTCAGCACCAGGTGAAGATGAACTGCATGGGTTTTGGTTGAAACATCTAAGTGTTATATACCCACTCATTGCCAAGCAGTTCAACAATATACTACAAGGAGGAGAAATTGAAAAATGGCTAACAACTGGGAAAACCTACCTAATAATGAAAAATCCATCAAAAGGGGCAACACCAGGCAACTGCAGGCCAATTACCTGCTTACCAACAACTTTCAAATTGCTAACTGGTGTGGTAGCTGATGTAGTACAACAGCGTCTAGTTGAAAACACCCGAGCAGAAAGGAAACTGCCCCAATAGCAGAGAAACAAAATATCAACTCCTAATGGACAAAATGATCTTTGAAAACTGCAAGAAAAGGAAGACCAACCTGAATGTGGCATGGATTGACTACAAAAAGGCATTTGACTCGCTGTCACATGACTGGATAATCAAGTGCCTAGAAATAACAGGAGTCAGTAGAAACATCAGAAAATTTGTGGAAAAATTGATGGCACAATGGAAGACACAGTTGCAGGTCAACGGTGAAAGACTGGGAGAGGTTAATATCAAGAGAGGAATCTTTCAAGGTGATTCATTATCACCACTACTATTTGTTATTGCACTGTTTCCTCTGTCAACAATACTGAATAACTCAGGACATTGCTATCAAACATCAAAAACATCTGCCAGACTATCCCACCTTTACATGGATGATCTGAAGCTGTATGGAAAAACATCATCTGAAATAGAATCGCTGCTGAGCACTGTCCGTATATATAGCCAAGATATTGCAATGGAGTTTGGCTTGGACAAATGTGCCACACTTACTCTCAAACAAGGAAAAATAGTGAAAACTGAAGGAATAAAGATGCCCCACAAAAATAACATGAAGAGTCTGGATGAGGAAGATTACTACAAATACTTGGGTATCCTTCAAGCTGACAACATCAAGCACACTGAAGTCAAGAAAAAGATTAGAGGTGAATACATCAAGACAGTGAAGAAGATCTTAAAGTCCAAACTCAATGGAGGAAATATCGTGAAGGCAATCAATACCTGGGCAATTCCAGTCATTAGATACACAGCTGGAATAGTGGACTGGACTCAAGCAGAACTAAAAGCAATGGATAGGAAGACCAGAAAAACAAATGACAATGAATCATGCCCTTCATCCACACAGTGACATTGACAGACTCTATCTACCAAGGCAAATAGGTGGATGTGGAATGCTGCAAGTACATCAGATGGTTGAAGAAGAAAAAATGGCTTTGGAAGAATATCTGAAGGACAATGATGAAGATGCACTGGAATTAGTATATCAGGAAGGCTTACTATCTACTGGAGAGACCAAACTGGCCTACAAGAAAGACCAAATGAAGAACAGAATAGAAGCATTGGAAGTCATAGCACTACATGGCCAGTACATTAAAAAATAGCTGTGAAAGCAGATAATAGCAAGACCTGGCATGGGCTAAGAGCAGGAAAGTTGAAGAAAGAGACCCAGGGACTAATTCTGGCTGCACAAGACCAAGTCTTAAGGACAAATGCATACAAAGTTAAAATTGAGAAGACAGCAACAGACAGTAAGTGCCACCTATGCAAAGAAGATGAAGAAACAGTGGACCACTTGATAAGCTGCTGCAAGAAGATCACACAGACTGATTACAAGCAGCGGCATGACAAAGTAGCAACAATGGTGTATTGGAAGATCTGCAAGAAATATCATTTGTCTGCAAGCAAGAACTGGTGGGATCATAAAATAGAGAAAGTCATACAAAATGATAAAGTTAAACTGCTCTGGGACTTCAGAATTCAAACAGACAAGCACCTGCAACATAACACCCTGGACTTAACAATTGTCGATAAGAAAGACAAAAAAGTCTGGATAGTGGACGCGGCAGTGCCTGGAGACAGCAGAATAGACAAGAAAGAACTGGAGAAGATAACAAAATACAAAGACCTACAAATAGAAATAGAAAGTCTGGCAAAGTCAAGCAAGGGTAGTACCAATAGTAATAGGTGCCTTGGGTGTAATCCCAAAACATCTGGAGCACCACTTGAACACCATTGGCATTGACAAATTCACCATTAGTCAATTGCAAAAGGCGGCCTTACTAGGAACTGCTTCCATCCTTCAACGATATCTGTAATACCATCAATCATCCACATCTGCCTATCCCAGGTCCTTGGTAAGGACTCAATAGGTAGACAAAAATACCAAATCCAGTCTGAACATCTGGCTGACTGTGCGATGAATTATGATGATGATGATGATGATGATGATGATGATGATGATGATGATGATGATGATGATAATGATGACTGAGTTTCATGTTTTATGAATAAAAGTTTTATAATAATAATAGTCCAACCCCTTGCTCAGGCAGGAAACCCTATACCATTTCAGACAAAATTTCAGACAAAAAGATTTGGAAACTCTGAAAAACCAAATCATAAAAGCCCAATGAAACACAATACAAGAAACAAAAACAAGAGACCCCAGTTAAAACCAGCATGGCTACATAAAAATACTCTCTGACAAACTGAGAGGAAAAAAGGACAACTATAAAAAATGGAAAAAGGCATACTTAACCAAAATAGAATATCAGCAAATAGCCCAAATCTGCAAGGACAGAGTCATGAAAGCTAAGGCTCTAGATTACAGGGGTGTCAAACTCGCAACGTCACATGACATGTCGCGACGTATTATGACTTTTTTTGCCATTGCTGGCAATGGGGTGGGCGTGGTTTCATTATGATGCATCTGGCCTGTGGGCCGGCACTTTGACACCCCTGCTCTAGAATGAACTAAGATTTGCAACAAATACTGGAAATAACAACAGAAAGGTTTAAATATGTAAAAAAACAAGAAAAAAGTCAAGGAAATGATCAGTCCACTAATGGGAGAAGTTGGCAAGACAGTGACAGGTAGCAGAGAGAAAGCAAAAGAGTTTAATATCTTCTTTGCCTCTGTCTTCACACAAAAGAAAAAAATAGTTGAACCTACCAAAAGCAGCACCATGGGAGACAGAACAGGAATGCAGGTAAAAATAGACAAGAAATTAGTAAGAAAACACCTATCCACTCTAGATGAGTCCAAATTGCCAGGACCAGGTGGATTACATCCCAGGGTTCTGAAGGAGCTGACAGGTATGATTCCAAAACTACTTAGCAAAATGTTTCACAGCTCTTGGAACATGGGGGAATTGCCAGAGGACTGGAAAAGAGCTGATGTAGTCTCAGTCTACAAAAAGGGGAAAAATGGATCCAGGAAATTATGGGCCAATTAGCTTGACATCAATACCTGGGAAAGTCCTGGAAAAGATAATCAAGCAGAGGATCTATGAGCACCTAGATACAAACAAGGTGATTACTAGAAACCAGCATGGGTTTGTTAAAAATGGAACATGCCAGACAAACCTTCTAGCCTTTTTTGATAAAGTGACTAAATTAGTGAATCAGGGAAATGCTGTGGATATACTATATTTAGACTTCAGTAAGGTGTTTGACAAAATGGACCACAACCTCCTTGGCAAGATAGAACAATGTGGGGTAGACTGTATTACAACTACCTGATGGATTCGCAATTGGCTGACCAACTGGACTTAGCATGTAGTCTTCAATGGAACTACATTTACATGGAGGGGTGCATGTAGTGGAGTATCTCTAAGTTCTGTTTTGGAGCCAATGCTCTTCAACATCTTCATACATGACCTAGATGAGATGTTATAAGGAGAGGTCATCAAATTTTCAGATGACATCAAGCTGGGGGAATTGTTAACACTTTACACTCAAGATTCAGAAGGATCTTTACAGACTTGAGCATTGGTCCCTAGCTAACAAGATGCAGTTCAGTGGTGAGAAAAGTAAAGGATTACACATAGGCAGGAAAAATCAAATGCACCGGTGTAGAAAAGATGGTGCTTGGATGTAACTGGGAGAGGAATTAGTTGTCGTCAGTGGCGTAGCGTGGGTTGTCAGCACCCGGGGCAAGGCAAGTAATTTGCGCCCCCTAACCTGTGGATTTTAGCACTCGAGTCTCTTCCACTAGCTCAGGAATTCTGGGAGTTGAAGTCCATGAGTCATAAAAGAGCCAAGGTTGCCTACCCCTGAGTTAGGTTCAAGGCAAAAAAGGGTCTCTGGAGAAGAGGGAAAATGCTAGTTTAAAACTGAAACAAGGCAACTTTAAGGTGCCTCAGCTGTGATTTAGGATGAGACAAAGAGAGGACATGGCGTTGAAAATGGTTAATGGGGCATGTTTGTTCCACTCTTAGTGGACGTCAGGATAAACCCCACGAGAGAATGACCTTACAACAGATGTGAATAGGCTTGGACTACGTTTGTAGATTGAGTGCATACATCACATGGAGCGATGATGGGCTTCATCAAGATTTAAAGGTAAAGGTAAAGGTTCCCCCGCACATGCGTGCTAGTCGTTTCCGACTCTAGGGGCCGGTGCTCATCTCCGTTTCATAGCCGAAGAGCCAGCACTTGTCCGAGGACGTCTCCGTGGTCATGTGGCCGGCATGACTAGACGCCAAAGGCGCACGGAACACTGTTACCTTCCCACCGTAGTGGTCCCTATTTGTCTACTTGCATTTTTACGTGCTTTCGAACTGCTAGGTGGGCAGAAGCTGGGACGAGTAACAGGCGCTCACTCTGTTACGCGGCACTCGGGATTCATCAAGATTTATGATCCCACAATTGGCTAGTTTTCTCCATCTTGTCCTAAACCCTGGATACCAACCACGGTTTATGGCTTAGCAAGTGGCGTGGGGTTGACCCAACATGTTAGGCGACAAACAATGACTTCCAACTTACAATGCCTCAGCTTCCCAAGGTTATTCCAAAGCCGGAAAAGCCAACCAACCCACCCTGCAGCTTTGCCTGCTTAGGCTGAACCCCAGGAATTCATACTTGCTGCGGCGCCCGACCTATTTTCTGCCCAGATGCTGCTTATCCAAGCCAAGCCGCCTCCTTCTCTCTGGCACCTCACCCCAAAGATTCGCCGGCCTGGCTGGAAACTCTCGCTGCTGGCGACGTGTGTCGGGGGGGGCGGTCCCGATCGCCTCCTGCAGGGGGAACCGAGTGGCCGCAGAGAGTCAATACAGCAGGAGGAGGAGGAGGAGCAGCAGCAGCAAGCAGCCGCAGGTGCGGCGGCTGCAGTTGTTACCTGACTGCCAGTCAGTCTGACGTAAGGGAATTGAGCTTTACCTGTTGGTTTAGCATCCTGCCAGCAAAAGTTTCAGTCATTCAAAGTCAGCGGACCAGGCTGGGTGCCGAAGACTTAGGAGCAGACAGAAGGGAGAAAGTTGGGAACTTTAACTGAGTTTCCGAGTGAGGTACTATCATTCCTTCTCTTTGTACCTTTATCCACATCCATAACAATAAGAGAGTTGGAAGGGACCTTGGAGGTCTTCTAGTCCAACCCCCTGCTCAAGCAGGAGACCCTATACAATTTGAGTAGTCTCCTCTTAAAAACTTCCAGTGATGGAGCAGCCACGATTTCTGGTGGCAAGCTGTTCCACTGGTTAATTAATTGTCCTCACTGTCAGGAAGTTTCTCCTTAATTCCAGGATGTTTCTCTCCTTGATTAGTTTCCATCTATTGTTTCTTGTCCTGCCTTCTGGTGCTTTGGATGTATAAGTTCACACACACACACACACACCATTCTTTGCTGTCATGTCACCCCAATGATACGTTTGGTTTGCCATTAGGGTGCTGTGTGAATGTGGTCTTTAAATAAACCGCTGTTTATTAAATAAAACAGTTTTTTTAAAAACAAACAAACAAACCCCCTTTAAATAAAAGGGAAAGTCTGTAGCTTGGGAGTTTGGAGAGAGAAATGTTTTGACACAGTTAATGTGTGTTTCTGTGACGTTCACGAAGCCCCGGTTGAATGACATGAAACGAATCCCAGTTTATGGCCAATTTGGGGAAGGCGGCATCTGAGCGCTCGTTTTCCCCGCACCGGGTCCGGTCAAATTCACACACTCTTGAGCCAATCGAACGCATCCTTGTCTTTTAATCCGGTTCGCGCTCCAGAAACTGAGATTGAAGGCAGAAGAAGAGTTCAAGCTTTTAATGGGGGGGGGGGCGAGGGCTGCTTTTCTGCATTCCAGCAGGACAGGATTTATTTTTTTTTTTTATTTTTTTAAAAAGCGCCTTTTGCAGAACAGAGACAGCACGGGCGTGCCCACAAACACACACACACGCACACGCACCCGACCACGTCCTCTCGCCCCCAAAGTCTGCATGCACGGTTGGATCGGCAACCTGCCGACGCAGCTTTCGTTCCAGAGCAGGGACCCCCGGAGAGACGCTGCAGCGATCCTCCCCCGCGGGAAATCCACCCTCTTTCAAGCCCCGCCGCGCCCCCCCGCCTTTGGCAACCCCGGGAGCGCCTTGGGAGAGCCTCCGCAGCGGAGCCCTGGGCTTGCAGGAGGGCCGCGCTCTGTGCATGCTCAGGAGCTGCCTTCTCCTTTGCGGGGGGGGAGGAGGGAGAAAAGGCTTCCATCCAGCGCCGGAGCGAAGACGGAGCGGCCCGAAGGAGGAGTCATGCTGTGTGGTTGTGTGTTTGTGTGTGTGTGTGGCGCGCCGTGGGGCGTCAGGCCCTTCCCGGCTGGGGCTCCGGTGCCTCCGCCCTGCCGGATCCCGGCGCCGTTGAGCGCGCCCCCCAGATGTTGCGCCCGGTGCGGCCGGCCCCCCCTGCACCCCCCACGCTACGCCACTGCTTGTCGTACTGGACCACCACTTAATTATGAGCCAGCTGCCAAAAAAAGCCAATTTAAGTCCTAGGACCGTGGTGGCAAAACTATGGCATGTGTGTCACAGGCGGTACGCAGAGCCCCCTCTGTGGGCATGCGCACTGTCATCCCAGTCCTAGGCCTTCAGCTGGGTTTTATAAAAGCTTTTTGGTTTAGGCCTCCACTGGTGTGCGCAAAAAAAAAAGGTTCAATCAATCAATTTCAACTTCTTGCGGGGAAAAAAAGATCTTGCAAAGTTGGAATTGATTGATTGAACTTTTTAGTCCCACCCAGTCTGCTGTTACCACCGCATCTACGCCCACGCAATGGGCCACACCCACCCAATGGGCCACGCCCACCCAGCACCTGACGATACATAAGTGGGTTTTGGGTTGCAGTTTGGGCACTCGGTCCCTAAAAGGTTCGCCATCACTGTCCTAGGATACATCAACTGAGGGATAGTATCAAGATCACAAGAAGTGATAGTCCTGCTTTATATTGCATCAGTGAGACTACACTTGGAATATTGTATGCAATTCTGGTCACTGTGATATAAAAAGATGCTGAAACCCTAGAAAGAGTGCAGAGAAGAGAAATTAAAATGTTAAAAGTTCTGCAGGATAAATCGTATGAGGAATGGTTAAGGGAATTAAGTATGTCTCTAACAAAGAGATGAATTCGAAGTGACATGATAGCTGTTTTCTGGTACATTACAGGCTGTCACAGAGAAGTTTTGTTATCAGATTACTTAAATGTTGAGGTGAGTTTTAAAAAATAATCAGAAAAATCATCTTTGGTCTATTTGTATATAAGATGAGTGGTCGGTAATATCTAGCAAATAGCATTCCATCTATTTTTGTGGAGAAAAATTGAGTGAAGAAGGGGTTCCTTTTGTGAATCCATTGTTTTCTAGAGTACAACAGTGAAAGTACTGGGTTTTATTAAATAAAATAAATAAATAAACCTTTATTGTCAAAGTACAACATGTGTACATTGAGATTAGCTGAGCCTCCCCCTGTGCTCTCTCCCCCCAACACACAGTGACAACAAACCCTCCATCCCACCACACTATGTGAACCAACTACACCACACACCGGCCTCCCAAGTCAACTCTTCTTAAGATTATATCCCATTCAAAAGCCTAACAGCCCACGGATAAAAGCTGTTCTTCAGCCTGTTGGTACGGCTGGCTATATTCCTATATCTCCTACCGGATGGTAGGAGAGTAAAGAGATACCGTCCAGGGTGTGAGTCATCCCTGAGAATCTTCCTCACTCTTCCAAGGCAACGAGCCCTGGCAATGTCATCCAGTGGTGTCAGGGAACAGCCCACAATGTCTTGTGCTGTGCTCACTACCCTCTGTAATACTTTCCTATCCGCGGCTGTCAGACCGGCATACCAAACCACAATACCATACGAGAGGACGCTTTCTATAGTAGACCGGTAAAAGAGGGTCATTAGCTGTTGTTCTACCCTGTTCTTCCGCAAGATCCTAAGAAAGTGAAGCCTCTGTTGGGCCTTTCTAGCCACCTGGGTTGTGTTAACTTTCCAGGTCAGATCTTCACAGAGGTAGACTAGGATTTTATTCCACTGGAACAAAATCCAATCCATCCAGTATGTGGCAACTGAATATTTTTAGTCAAACACTTTTATCTGAATGTGGAAGAAAGACTTCATCATATTATGAGCACTTGTATAGGTATGACTAAAGTCAGAAAATAAGTAGAGTTTATATATATATATATAAAACAATGTTAAAGGGCAAGTAACATGACCATTTTTTCCGTTTTCTCCAGACATATCTGAGACCAAAGAAAGTAAAATATGCAGTTTTGTCTGATGTTTTGCACAGTCTTTTGATTGCTGGTTGGCTGTCCATCGCTAAGTTTTCTGAGCAATTGAATAGCTGACTATTTTCTCAAGCAAATAAGTCAGAGCAAATTCTCAGATGCTCATTTTTGGAAATTACTGTGATCACTATGTATATATAAATGCTTTCCCTGAGTTAACAGCAGCTTCTCTTAAGGGCATAATTCTCACCCTTGGTGGTGATTAAACTTTAAAATTCTGGCATCTTAACAACTGGCCTTCATGGAGGTTTCAAATTGCCTGTCATTGAAAAGAAAGAGCAAGGGCTTTGACACCAAGCAATTATTGAGTGATGGCCATTAGAAAGACTATTCGCCAAAGATAAAGCGATGGCCGGCGTATTTGTGTCTCAGAAAGTCATAGATTGATTTACATGTGTCTACTGTTCTTCACAATAAGTTTCCTTTTCAATTTCCGTCTGTGGGAAACGTAACAAAGCTAAAATTTAAGCCTTCACAACGAAATGGCATCTTGGCAAGAAGGGTGGTTAACATTCCATTTGTTATAAATTCTGTTTGGATATTGCACATTTAATGACCGAACATATCTGCTGGATTCAAAGCTGACATTTCTTAGTGGACTTTGAGATGTCATTTATTTCCTAGAGTGAATATATATACATTTTGTGTGTGTGTGTGTGTGTGTGTGTGTGTGTGTGTGTGTATATGTGTGTGTGTGTGTGTGTGTGTGTGTGTATATACGCATATATATATACATATATACACACACACACACACATATTCACACATATATATACATATACACACACATACATTTTGCAATGCAGAAAAGATAAGTCCAGTCCCACTTCCAATCTTAATTTTCAATAAGAAGGAGAATTATGCTTCTGTTTAACTTATCTGCTCAAAATTCTAGGAGTTGTGGCTCCAAACATATCCAAAAATATCACGGGATCAGCCAAATTGGAGCAGGCAGCATTATGTACTATATATTTGACATTCTTAACCAGGTACAGATCCAGCAGGTCCATTCATTGCTCACTGTTTTAGTCTCTGAATCACCAAAAGCCCTTTCAGTGTAGAGGCACTGAGAGCAGCAACTAATAAGCCAATCATATTGCTTTGTCTTTTCTTCCAATAATAGTGGGGAAAGGCTATAGCTGTTATATGTGTGCCTATTATCTTAGGAACTTCAAAAGGCACAAGAAGACTGTCAGGGGAAGACAGATGACAACTTTGATTTTGTTCATTCAAGTAGAATCCCTCATCTTGGATGATTGAGTCTTCATTGACATGTTGCAATGCATTTTGGGGAGAAACAGTAACTCTTATTTTTCAGTATGGAACAGCTTTTTTATTTAAAAAATGCTCCAAAAAATGGGTAAATAACCTTATTTGGGATAAAAGCCTTGTTTACATAAAAACATCCTTAGACATCCTATCTTGCAGTCAATGATTTGACATGAATATATTCTGAGATGTTTACTGTTTTTACTATTTTCTATAACATTACCTATCCTTGTGTGAGGGAATGGAAGTGGAGTAGATGCTGCATGTCTTTTTCCTTTCTCCCAACATAAGCTTTTCTTTGAATTGTTCTTTCCTTAGAATCATCTCCATTACATGTTTTGAAATGTTTGAAACATAAGTGTTTTGAAATGTTGGGAAATGTCTGCTAACTAAATCTTAATTGAAATCATTCCTAAAAGAAGGTGTGATCCACAATCAGCTGTTGCACACTGGCCGGTGACACAGTGACTTGTGCTTGCTAATTAATCAGAACACCTGGAATATCTTTCAGAGCAAAACTGGAAACAAAATACTGGAGCTTAAGGTTTCAAGTTACTGGTGGTCCCTAACTAATCTCTTTCAGGTGTAAACCCGCTTATACGGAGAAAGCAAAATCCAACTCATTCCTCTGAGAGTGGAAGTCTTGGGGCTAATAACTGCATCATGTAAGTATCTATAACATTTACAAAGCTGAGTTGAAATTTTAGGAGTAGGCTTGTAGTAAATGCCAATGAAGGTAACCAACACAAGCATTTTGGGGTATAAATACAAATCAACCTGTTCCACATTCTCTGAAGTTATGCTGGTGCAAATATTTGGTTTATATATCTGTTGTGTAGTGAGTTCTTTGGAGGCAGGAAGCAAGACGAGAGATTTCAAACAGGAACATTTCTTTATTGAGGCAAACAGGAACAGAACTGAATCAGAGGCTTCTGCGCAGCTACTTATACGGTTGGCCACTAGACGGCGGCCAATAGGTTTAAAGGAACCCATTCCCACCCCCAATGATCTTCTTGGAGACTGCATGTCTGGCTAGTCAGCGACCGATACATAGACACCTCAACTGAGCAACCTTAAGCAGCATTCAAAAGACAAGTGAAAACAGTTCAAGTAAAATCCCAATACATTACAACATCCTTTGCTGAAAAATAAGTCATGAAGGCAGAGAAAAATAATCAGTGAGATGTAGTGAAGGTCAACTCAAGCTAGAATGATGCATGTGATTCTTTGCCTTTATTTTAAATGACAATGAAGTAGCTAAGATGATTTTCACCAGAGATGGTGGTGAATGCTCCAACACTGGAAGTTTTTAAGAAGAGACTGGACAGCCATTTGTCTGAAATGGTATAGGGTTTCCTGCCTTAGCAGGGGGTTGGACTAGATGACCTCCAAGGTCCCTTCCAACTTATTATTATTATTATAGAGATGTTTTTATAGTGACAGGTTTTGGATACCTTGTCTCAAGCTTCCCAAAGTACATCTTTATCCTTACATTGTTTTTTAAGGCTAACATTGCTTTATGTAGGATCTAATTTCTTCCAGCTCAGAAAAATTAAGGCTATATTACGGTTTGGGTTACAAACCAAGATTGATATGCAGAAATTCTCAATATTAATCCCAGTATCTTTACACAAAGATGAAAAACTGGTTTCTAAAACTCTGAGAGGTTACTGCTAATTCAATTAACGGCACTATTCAGATCAGTGTTTCTCAATCTCAGCAACTTTAAGGTGTGCAGATTTCAACTCCAAGAATTTCCCAGGCAGAATGAAACCACCACATCTTAAAATTGCACAGACTGACAAACATCAATTTAGATGGAATAATGAGCCAGATTCCCTAGAAGAGAATTTTTCAAGCTAATCTATTCCTGAACTAGAAAAATTAAAGATGATGCCTCCATTGCAAGCAGCCCTCTTAACCTTTTTTATTTTCCCTTTCCGGCTTCCCACTGCAGGGACTCCTGTCCTGAACTTTCAAAAAAGTCTTTTGGTCAGTTGGTCTTCTAGACCAACCCCACCCACACCCACCCCCACTCAGTCAGAAAATCCTTTCTAGAGTCTCAACATCTTTTTTACATGCTGACAACCAAAACTGGATACAGTATTCCAGGTGCATTAAATTCAGATTGCAAATTTGTTTATATTTGCACATGCATGTTTTGTGTAATAACATATTTAACTTTATTTAGTTCTGTTTAGGCACTGCTGACCTCCAGCCTAACTCTGGATATCTCACTATGCAAAACAAAACAAGATGGGATCCATTAACTCTATGCAGAAACAGACAAAAACACATTCAAGTCTGATGAACCCATTTCAGCTAATTTCATTCATTTTTCATTCTCACCATATTCTTTCAGTATCCATTCATTCTTAGTCCATTATCTTAATAGTTCTTCTACAAATACATCTTAAGTTCCTGGTTCCCATTGCGTTCAGCTTCTTTTTAATGTACTTTTATCTGTAGTAGATCTGTTGGCTCAGCTTCTGACATCACTGTGAAGATGAGTTCTCCCCAATGTTCTTTCCCCCCCCCCATGAAACTTGTTTTCTTGAGATTCTTATAATAGCAGTACAGGTAGTCCTCAACTTATGACCACAATTTGGAAGAAGGAGGAACTGCCGACTATAGAAGAATGGACTTTAAAGGTTTCTGACCTGGCAGAGATGGCAAAGATCTCGGCTTATTTGAAAGATCACTCGCAAGAACGTTATATTATGGAGTGGAGAAAATGGATTGAGTATATCCAGAACAAATATGGGACTAAAAAGTTTCATGTAGCATTTGAATAAGTCTTCCTTTCTTTTTTCTTTTTTCTTTTTTTTATATTTAATATTAATAGTGTTTGTAGTTATCTTATATGAGCTAGAGAGCGATAGATTTTAGAGTTTATGGTTGTTAGCATATGGATGTTCATGATTGTTTTTTTGTTTTTATACCTTGTACTTAGCTCTGGGAAGTCGGGGGGGGGGAGGGGGAGGGAGGGATGGGTAGGGGAGGGGGAGGGGGGATTGTTAAAGATAAAATGTATGTTAAAACTTTTCAATTAAAAAAAAAACTTATGACCACAATTGAGCCCAAAATTTCTGTTGCCAAGCGAGACATTTGTTAAGTGAGTTTTGCCCCATTTTACCACCTTTCTTGCCACAGCTGTTCAGTGAATCACTGCAGCTGTTAAGTTAGTAGCATGGTTGTTAAGTGAATCTGGCTCTCCCATACCCTTTGCTTGTCAGAAAGTGGCAAAAGGTGATGACATGACCCTGGGGCACTGCAGCCGTCAGAAATAGGAGTCAGTTGCCAAACGTCTGAATTTTGATCACACGACTATGGCGATGCTGCAACAGTTGTAAGTGTGAAAAATGGTCATAAGTCAGTGCCATTGTAACGTTGGACAGTTACAGAATGAACTGTTGCAAGTGGAGGACTACCTATATCGTATTTTTTTTCAGGATTAATTGAATATATTACCAAATATGTAAAGTGTTAATTGCTTGAAATCAAGCTGAGTTGGAAGGCTACCATTTCTCCTTTTGGAGTTGGCTTGGGTTCTGCTCTGTATTCCACCACCAAGAGAGATGTAAAACAAGTTCAACTTCTAATTAGAAGTTCCTCGAAAGCTGTGTCAAATGTCAGAAGTGACACTGCTGCTTCTGAAGTGATTGAATGAAAATTTCTTTGCCACAAAGTTTTTTACGGTTCTTTTTTAAAAAGCCTTACCTTTGGTAGAGTTTTAATTGCTTTTCCTTGGCCTATTTGAATTTTTTAATGTTAAACAGCTGTATGCCATGTTGAGGTACTTTTTAAAAGAAAAAAAATCAGATGGTTTATTAATTACACAAATAGAAATCAGTCTGAATGTGATACCCAGTTGTATTGAACAGCATAAACAGCATGAATTCTTAAAACCATGCATTTTTTTTGCCCCTAGACTTAATTCAAGATACCAGTAGTTATGAACTGGAGGCACAACGACTCAAATGAATTCAAAGAAAAGTCAGTCACTCGGGAGCTTTAAAATGTTTGGGAGTGGTGCCTTTCTCTCATATGAAAATACCTCTAGAAGCTCTGGTCGCAGCTTGCCAGATGCAATTACAGCAGAAGATACCAAGTCTGTGTTCTGAATCCTACCTACCTCTGCAAAATCAAATAAAAATTTAACAGTGCTGCTATTGTGATTTACACATAACTGAGTGTGCCAGCTCATAATCTTTAATATCCACTGCTGACAGGATGGAATTAACTGGTTTTTTTCCCAGTCCTCGGTTTATTCCTCCTCCCACTCCTCCATTGTGCCATTCTCCATTCCCTCCCTTATCTCATTTTAACTCACTGGAGGAATGGGCTTTTAGTTTGCAAGCTAGCTAAAGTGAGCCCTCAATCTAATAATATTTACATAAGTTAAAGATGCCTTTTGTTAAAATTCTCCAGTCTGGCTTGCCAGCAGAAGCGTTTCATGCACAAGAGAATCAATAGAGAATTATAGTTAAGCCCTGTAATAATTATCCTCATTAGATGTAACCAGACCATGGATAGGATGAATTCAGTTCTAAACTCTTCTAATACCCAGGAAGTATATTAGATATGTAATTTAATAATCCTGGAAATAACAAAATTCTTTTGGTCTTTAACTCCACAACTATTGAAGGAGGAAGATTCATTCTCTCTGTAGGTCAAGATGAACAAACACACTTCACCTGCTTTATTGGTGCCAACATTTTCAATGAATGGAAGAGGCTACTTGGAAGATGGCACCTCCCTCTCTTTCCATAGAAAAGTTTAAGCAGAGGCTGGAAGGCCATCTGTCATCAGAAGCTTCCTTGTGTTAGTAAAGGATTGGAATGGATGACCTTTGAAATATTGTCTAATTTAGCTATTTTAAGTACTAGGTTATTGGCTAGAAATGAATCTTACTCCCCATGATAAGGGGAAACAGTAATATTGGAAAAGCTCTCTTTTTCCATGCTCCAAGTTTTGATCAGCTTTTAAGAAAAAGAACCAGCCTCTCACATTTAATATGGGTGGATTTCAGGTACATACAGTATGTTAGGAATTAAAGTTGGAATTTATGTATAGATTGTAGAGTCCTTAGTCAACTCATATTCCTAAAACATAATAGTGGGGGAGGATGTTACTTTTTAAATTATTTTACTCTTGTTAGGTTACATTTCCATGTTATTTAGCAGTGTTGTACTTGTTTATGATTATGCTTAAAAGCATAGCCAGCTCCATTCTAAGAACAACACATCTTGGAATGTTGTAATAAAAAGACTTTTTTTTAATGAAACAATTCGTTTCATGACAAGATTGTAAGTTTCATCAGACTGCACTCAAGCAATGTCAACATTTGTTAAAAATTAATCCAGGGCATTAGATATTAGCTATTTATATGATCACTGCAGAGAGTATAGAGGGTAGTTATAAACAAGGCCTAAACCACATGCTATTAAATTATGTTATTTCTGGCATCATTGCTATTGGCAATAAAATTACCTTGATTGCTATCAGCCATAATCAAATATAGGGGAAAGCTGGCATGCTAATACCTTTCACAATAAAATATATGTTAACAGGCAGGGAAAAGTAGAGATCTGACATGCAATATGAAATGCTATTTTGCAGAAACCGGTGAAGAATACAATCAATGTTCTGTTTGTTTCAATGTGCACAGTTTGTCTGACATATTTAATTTTTTTCCCCATGTCAACAGTCTAGCTCTATTTGAAAAAGGAAAAAGGAAAAAAGTAACCAGTTCAGTTTAATGGAATGTTGGTATTGGAGCCACTTGCTGAGGACCTCCTTAAAGCTGCATCACACATCTGGCATCGTTCTTTCAAATGTACTTCTTCACGCGCATACAACATGCACCCCTGAACAATCATGCCACTATATCTAACATAATCAATCAATACTGTCTTTACAAGAGGAGCTGCAATGTAACTGGCATCCATAGGTAGGCAGGTAGGCAGGCATTGTTAGGCATCTAATGTGCTCACAACAATCAGGGATGTTGCAGCTTAAATAAAGAGTACCCAGCCTCCATTTTGAAGTAGTGTGAGTTGAAATACCTTTCTTTTCTTAAATTCTGCCTATCTCAGGGCTCCTTTGGGTGGGGGGGTGGGGACGGCAGCAGCAGCAGAAAAGGGGTAATAAAGATCGAGATGGCAACTGAAACTGTCAGCATGACTTTTTAAAAATCTCTAATGGCTCTCCATCTTATTATCCCATAAACAAATATAGCAGCATGTTGAAATTAAAGTTCTGATGAGGTAAAGAGAAAATAGAGTAAAATCTAGCTTATCGATGCCATTCACTATACTTTTGTCTTTGCAAACTGTGCTTGTTTCTACTACATTCATATTGTAGTAGAATGCCAGGAACATGTGGAGCCATTTCAAAAGATATCTCAGTTCTGGGAAAATAGAAAGGGTCAGAAAGAAACTCAAAACAATTCAGTGTTGATTACGTCACGTATAAATTGACATTAAATGATTAAAGTCAGCCATTTGAGGTAGATAAGGACAGAAAATTGGAGTTCATAGAAATCTTGGAAAGTATTGTAATGGAGTTAGGATAGTATAACAGAAACTTGAAATAACTTGGTGTTTGATGAATTAATTTTCAAATTCATGCTCTTTGTTGCGTCATACAGGCATTACGTTCTCTCAGAGGTATTGGGATAGGACTTTCCCAAAAGCTTGTTTTTAACTTTGGCTAGCTTGTGCTAGAACTATACCCCATCTTTTAATGGGTCTCAGTATTTGACTCTATATAGCATTTTAAAAAATCTTTGTACAGTTTTTATTTTTTTAATGATTGTAAACTGCCTGAGGTAAGATGAGCAGACAATAAATTTTATAATAAATAAATACATAAATACTCTTTATCTGTTGCCTATGGCAGATTTATAGTCTAGAATTTTACTCCTTGGCAGCCAGCCACGCAGACACAGAAAACATGTATACTTCTGTGGCCTGGCATAATGTCCTGAACAGAAAAGATTATGCACATTGATCCTTTTTGTAAACTTTTGATCAGAATTCTGTTCACATATCTGAAAGCTCCATATTTAGCCGCTACACCTACTTCCAAAACATTTTAAAATTCCTCAATTGTTCTGCCTTCCCCCCCCCCTTTTTAAAACCTTAAAACTCTGTCCTTATTCTCTTTGACTATATTCTTGGCAGGTTTTCTCTCATTATACTGTGAAACATTATACCTTTCATCCCTTTTTTTCTGAGGCAATCATTCTTTCATATGCATTATTTTTTTTATCACCAAGCATCCTTTTTCATATTTTCCTTTAATTCCTCATCTTTCTTTGGCGCCTGGTAGCATACTGTAAGTCTTTCCGTTTGTTTCAAATAACTTTCACCTTCTCTTTCTTTCCAGCCATTTTCCATTCATTCTTTTGGGATAATTAATCTCCTTTTTGTATAGAACTTACTACTACACTTACTACTCTTACTATTATTCTGTTTTCATTCTTCTTTATTTCACTTTCTTTTTCTTCCATGTCCATTTCTACTATTCTTGAGACTATCAAAACGGACTTGTCTCTGATCAGAATTTCTTACTGCTTTTGCATACTGTCAATATTTCATCATAACCAATCAATGATGTGTTTAGATGCATTATTCATTCCTTGTTCATGCATATCTATGAATGTACCCATGCTTTAAAAAATACTTATTTGAAACCCTTTTCTTAGTGGACGCTCATTAAACACTTATTCATTCATATGCCATCAAGGATATGATACTACTTACAAATGCACAACAGAGAAAACATTTGCATGCTGATTGTAAAATACTTCCATTGAATTGTTCATGAAAGAAGCATTTAATTTATAGACATATGGGATGGAGGGCTGATATTTGCTTTTCATGGTATATAATAAGATGCCTGGAGTTCAGCCAAGAGCCTGGCTATCCAGGCTACTTGATGTTTGATATGCAAGGAATCTGAAACACTGTATTCAAGCTAACTTAGAAACTTGTTTTACAAAATATTTTTTCTCTTGAACAGTATGAGATACGATTAGATATAATTTCACTCTTACAGGATGGAATTGTAGAACTTGGTCTTTTCTTTAAAAAAATGAAATGAGCAGGTTAGAAATCTGGCTGCACAACATATACCTACAGTACTTTGTGTGATACATCTCCATCTCACTTAAAATTTAATTCCGTTGACCTGAATGGTGCTTGCGCCCAGGTCAATGGGTATATTATTGCAGTCCTAACATATAGGTAGGAATGCGGTGGCTCAGTGGGTTAGGATGCTAAGCTTGTCGATCAGATGGTTGGGAGTTTGGCTGGTAGAATCCCGAGTGCCGCGTAACAGAGTGAGCGCCTGTTACTCGTCCCAGCTTCTGCCATCCTAGCAGTTCGAAAGCACGTAAAAATACAAGTAGAAAAACAGGGACCACTACGGTGGGAAGGTAACAGCATTCTGTGCACTTAGTCATGCCGGCCACATGACCATGGAGACGTCCTTGGACAAACGCTGGCTCTTTGGCACCGGCCCCTAGAGTTAGAAAGTGGAGATAATGAGCTTTAATCCTGCCTTAGGCATGAAGTCAGCTGGATGTCTTTGTGCCAGTCACTCTCTCTCAGCCCTAGGAAGGAGGCAATAGCAAACACTTCTGAAATTTGCCAAGAAAACTGCAGGGACTAGGTTCTTTAATCTGGTTTATCTTGAAAGACTAACAGAACATTTTTAACTATAGACATTATTATTTAATATAATTGATTAAATTGCATATGCAAATTGATTTTATGATTACAGGCAGAAAATAAAATAAGATCTGATTAATTAAGGGCCTCCTCAGCCACCATCTTGATTTTTTTTTACTCCTCTATGCAGACACCCCTAGTCCTGGAAATAACTTAATAAACTATTGATTTAGATGTTAAAATCTAAAAAATATATATTCCACCTCAGCCTGAAAATTGTCCAGATATGAATCTCAATGACCCAATGCTAGCTTTTATTTCTGAGATGAGACCTGAGATCAGTTACTCTGTATTTCTCCAAAAACAATCTCATCTCCTCTGTTCATTGCTGAATCCCAGGACCAGAACTTCTTCTTTCCAACTCCAATACTATGGCTATTAGCAGAAAAGGAGAATATGGCTTTCTGTATGTCATTTGAAAATCAAGTTGTTTTATCTATGACATAACTATGTGGATTTAAACAAAATTGGCAGTCTCAGCATATGCCTTGAACCAGGCCTCTTGGTTAGATTCAATATAATATATAAAACTATGTGATTCATAACACTATCAGCATGACTCATTGGGAAACTATCACCTGAAAAACACATTATTTTACCATAATATTGTGTGTGTGTTTCTGGAATAATCATTTTGCCTCACGCCTAATAAGCAAGAATTTTACTTTAATTAATTATATAAAAAACTGGTTCATTAACGTATTTACAAAAACTAGGCGATTGGAGAAATAAGGGCCATTGAAAAGTAATTGTATGCTTTAATTTGAGTTGCAGTCATTAAATGTGTGTATCTTCTTAGTCCTTAATGTATTGTTTTGTTGGTGTTGGTGTTATATTCTGCTACAGCTGTCCCAAAGTTATTCAAATGGTTAACTTATACTTGAGTCAACTCCCACCCCAGAATTACCTACCAATTTTATCAGGTAGGGGTCAGGACGCCTATCTCTATCACAAATGGGAAAAAAAGACAAAAAGGAGATAGGGAAAGATCTACTGAGAGCAATTAATTCTTCAGTATCATGTAGACACAGGGTTTTAGTTTAGCTTCTAGGCATTTGGAAATTGCATTGAATTCCCAAAACTATCATTACAAAAAACAGACTACTCCTCCACTCCAGAATACATAAATTAAGCCTAGAACAGGGATAAGGGGAATTCAGTGCTGTGATTTAAAGGAGACCTGATCTAACTAAGGATAAGATTTCCTGGTCATATGAAGCATCATTATGTCTTCCTGGATATTTGTTTCATGATTTTATTACCCATCTGACCTAGTCATTAGTTTCTGAAACTATCCATTTATGTTACTGCTCCTTATAGTTCATTTAACCCATATATTCCGATTTCTTTCTCCACCCTTTCCAAGTCACAAGGCTCATGCTTTTTAATAAATGAATGGAGCAGCTCCTTTGATTTGTGAAAGAGATTCCACAAATGAGGAGAGGGTTATATTGGAGGGAGGAGAAGGCCATTTTTAATCAATCACCCTGCCCCTTATAGCTCTGAAGAACTTTCTATACATTTGTTAGGAAAGGATACAGAGGTCTGCCGAAAGAAAGAAGGAATTGAAGAATATCACATCTGCTTCTCTGTTTGAAATATTATATTGGTGTAACTATAGATGTTTATTTAAATTTAAAAAATGGAATAAAAATAAAATAGAATCCCTCTTACCAGTTGTTTGAGATACTAAAGTAAAGTTTAAAATAGATGTGCTTGTCAACAGACAAGAAGGTGGAAGCCTAGAAACCACAGTTTTATCACAAGGCCACCAACACTCCACGCATTCTGAATTTCAACAGCAACCATCCGCTGACATACAAAAAGAGTTACATCAGAACAATATGTGGCAGGGTGAGAACCCACTGTAGTACCCAGCAAGCCAAACAGCTGGAGAGCAGTTACCTATGTGAACAACTCAGGCAGAATGGGAACCCGCAATCATTTGTTACAAGGTGTCTGCGCAAGGCGGTGAGGAGAGAAAGGAAGAAACAAGGTACAAGACCAACTAAATGGCACACCCTGCCCAGAGGCTACCATATGAGGACAAATTATGCATTGTAAAGATTGCTTAGAGGTGAGAGATACTTCCAATGTAATCTACCAGATCCCCTGCATGGAATGCCTCTGTGACTGTATAGGACAGATAGGGAGGAAGCTAACCTCCAGACTGCAAGAACACAAGCGAGTGGTCAGATGAAGAGACCTTAACTCATTGGTAGCTTCACATTGTAATAAACAAGAATATACATTCAATTTCACAGCTAATAAGATTGTTGGACAAGCAGGCACAAAAACAGCTAGGGAAGTGATTGAAGCCCTCATCAGTCAACAGAAGTGCTAATTTAACACCAGTTTTAACAAGTACTCAGGAGGTGAAGGCTTGGCAAAACAAGGAAACAACAGCCAATGACTTAATAGCCAGCCATCAACACCCCAATCAACATCTAAAAAGCCACACACAGCAGGCAATATATAAATAACACACAAAAGCCCAAAGCATACATAGTGCTAGAGAGAAATGCCTTGAGGATGGGTTCCAGCATGAGTTCAAAAGCTAAAGCTCTGGTCCCAGTGACCGACCTAGGTTGCATCCTGCAAAGTTAAAAACAGCTCAGATAATGGAAGTTGGATGGGAAATGGAGGAGCGAGTCTTTACCTAACACTAAAACTATATGATAGAGACTATTTTATGTACAGTATACAGCTGTTACCTATATATGGCTGAATTTATACAACACCCTTAATCAGGTCATTTAATTAGCCAGAAATTCTATTCCTGCTAGAGCTGTAAAGTTCCAACTGATCAGGAGATAGCAGCAAAGAATTTTTTTCTTTTTCTCTTTGTTGCAATCTTATGATCCTCTGCAATTCTAGATCCCAGATGTAATAGTTCTTATTTGCACAATACATTGCACTTAATTAGCTTCAGCCTTACTTTTAGCTGCTTAATGTGTTGTGTGAACAAAGTCTCTTTGGTTAATTTATGATCCAGTGTACTGTTGAAGCCCAGAAAATATGAGTAACTTAGTTAAGGATAGTATACAGATTAAGTTGCTGTAATATTTCCATCCCAGGGCTTGTTTTAGTAACCCAGTGACAGTAGAATTAATCTCTAGATTTATTTATACTGATTTTCCTTCTTCTCTTTATACTTTTGTACTACATATTTGATACTCTAAGTCTAAAACACATCTTGCTATTCACCAGTAACTACTCAACCTGTCTGAGTAAAGATTGAGGTAAATATGCATAAATAAAACAGCTCTTTAAATTACCTGCAATTTAATATATCATATTGACTGAGCTCTCAGATGACACGATTACCCCTAAATAGATGGTAAGAAATTTTTAGTAAAAAGAATGATGATGGTTTAATGGGGGGTAAAGAAGAACCTAATCAGAACAAGGTAATCAGAGCAAAACTAGACAAACATTAATCATGGTAGGATTTATCCACATAAAAGTTTATTGAGAAATGGAACTTGAATTGATATCTTGGGATAGACAGCTTCCATAAACTGGGGGCTACAATTGTAAAGACTTTCTCATGTGTTCCCATCAGAATCCTTTGAAAGCTGCTGGGCCATGCAGGAGGTCCTAATTAAATGACTTCTTTGTATGGTCTGTATCACTGGGAGGGATAGAAAACCTTAACGTATCATCCAATGGAGCCGATTGGAATTATATCTAGTAAAGAACAGAATATTTGATCAACTTGGATAATAGACTGGCCATTATTGGCTTGGCGCTGCGAAGTCATGTCCGACCCATCGCGACCCTATGGACAACGTTCCTCCAGGCCTTCCTGTCCTCTACCATCTTCTGGAGTCCATTTAAGCTCACGCCTACTGCTTCAGTGACTCCATCCAGCCACTTCATTCTCTGTCGTCCCCTTCTTCTATTGCCCTCAATCTTTCCCAGCATTAGGCTCTTCTCCAGTGAGTCCTTCCTTCTCATTAGGTGGCCAAAGTATTTGAGTTTTAGCTTCAGGATCTGGCCTTCTAAAGAGCAGTCAGGGTTGATCTCCTCTAGGACTGACCAGTTTGATCGCCTTGCAGTCCAAGGGACTCGCAGGGTCTTCTCCAGCACCACAGTTCAAAGGCCTCAATTCTTTGGCGCTCAGCCTTTTTTATGATCCAACTTTCACTGCCATACATTGCAACTGGACTGCCATACATTGCAACTGGAAAACCATCTAACCTGTGCCTAGTACTACATTAACATCTACATCTAAACTAGGCACCAAATCTTGTGACAGGATATGCTAAAACTGGCCAAAGCCTTCTCTGCTACTGAAGACAAAAACTCATCCACACCAGAATTTCCTGCTTTTGTCCCTCACACTAGATGTCGTTGGAACCATGCAAGTGTGTTGGTGTTTAAATGGTTTCTAACCTTGATGGTTTTCCAGATGTTGTGGCTATATAATTGAGCTCCTTGAAGAAAGAGTTGATGGAACAGTGACAAGTGGCAACAAAATGTAGATGCACCAAACAAAGGGGCCAGAAATCTTGCAACCATTCAAGCTTTTGGCTGAAGGACTTTTTACCTCAGAGGAATGAATATAGGAAAGCAGGGGAAAACATGCAATCTCCATCTGATGAGAAGCAATACAATGGCAAGAGATCCTTGCTTTTCAGTGGAGCTATTTACATGGGAACTCATTGCAAAATAGTGACTAATCCTAAATGTATCTAATCCTCTAATGGCAATTAGGGAAATAATTTGAAAATTGGAAAGAAGACAGTGCTGGCATTTGGAATAAGAGGAAGAGACTGTTGTACCTACATGAATTTCCCCCTCAATTTAATGTCTGTAACTGAAGATGTTGACCTTGAAATAGACAGAGAGCCTTATGCAGAAACCAGTGCACGCAGACTGTTTACCTTTATGTATATTTTGTATGATTCTGATTTCTAAATTAATTTCCAGTCCCTGTGAAATCTGTTCCTCTAGCAAATACTGTCAAATTCACTCTAGCAGCTGAATGGCAGAGGAGGAAGAAAAGTACCTTCTGATTTCATACTTTCCTAATTTGTTTTAATTCTCTGTGTGTTGTTTTGTGTGAAAGACAGGGGCTGCTACCTCAAGGAGCGAACAAAAGGTGCAGTGTAGCTGAAGCAATCCGTATATGACAAACTGCCACATAGAATAAATTTGCATTTCTTTTATGAGCCTAACAGATTGAAATTATATCATTCATTCCAATCCCCTTCCCTGCTATGGTGTAGCCCCAACTAAAGCACACAGGAAATAAACACATTGAGCTGTCTGGCACCAGGCAACCCTCCAAGTCCTGTTCTGTCTAGCACCAGTATGAGACTTATCCACCCAATCAACATGAGGAGGTTTATTCATGTTAAACAGATATATTAGCAATAAATGGATTTCTTCAGTAGCTTCTAGAATTTATACATATTCAATATCTCTTCCATTTAAGAAAGTTAGGAAAAGAGGGTTGTTTTTTTCCATAGGTAAAACAGGATGAATGTAGTAAATACGTAGATTTACTTAGGTTTCTTTTGCAGATCTTCCTCAGGTATTCAAAGTAGGAAATAAAATACAAGAGCAATTCCCCTTTAGTCCATGGCTTCCAAGTGAGACCTTCTATATTTAATATTAGGGCAAAATCAAGTTGTCTTACTTTGTTAGCATTTTTGTCTGACCAATTAGATCCTGGAGGACTTATCTCTATTTCTCTGGAGAAGTGAGTGTTGGGGAGGGAAAGAAGGAAATCAGGGGTCTTCAAACTTGGCCCTTTTATGACTTGTGGACTTCAACTCCCAGAATTCCTCAGCCAACGTGCCTGGCTGAGGAATTCTGGGAGTTGAAGTCCACAAGTCATAAAAGGGCGAAGTTTGAAGACCCCTGCTTCAGATGGAAAAAAACAACCCACATAGTTGTAGCTATCCTTGGAATAAATGAATCATCTTTCTTACTAAATGTGTTTAGGACCTGAGGGGAGAAAGCAGTCATCTAAACATAAGCTGATGCAGATTCAAATGTCTAAGGCTTAATGGAAAGGTTGGACTTAAAATGCAGTCATGAGACTTTTCAATCCTGGAGCCACCACATGGGACACTGTTGATTATTGTACAGAAGAGACGAGGAATGGGTCAATCTGGTTTCAGTCACTAGAAACAAGAAATTAAAGGCTCCCTCACGTTGAAGCAATTCCTGTTCATTTCAGGGATATGCCCATGCATTTTTCATGAGAAAAATATGGATGTGCTTTGCCATTGCTTGCTTTCTTCTTTTTGGAGTTTTCTGGTAGTATTCACCTATTAACACATCTGCCTTGTTCAGCTTTTCAAGAGAAGCCAAGAGGCTTTAAGATTATAATCCCAACTGTAGCACAGGAGAGCATTTTCAAATGCTAGAAAACTTCAAATGAAAAAATAAAGTTGTTTTCAGGATTCATGCTCAGACGAACTGATTATTTACTTACCATTTATAGCCATTCGTTTAGTGGCCATTTGAAGTCACAGCACTGGAAAAAAGTGACTTATGACCAGTTTTCACACTTACAACTGTTGTGGCATCCCCAGGGCCATGTGTGATCAAAATGCGAACTAGCATGGCAACTGGCTTGACTATATGACAGTTGCAATGTCCTGGAGTCATGTGATTATGGCCTCCAACAAGCAAAGTCAGTGGGGTAAGCCAAATTTGCTTAATGACTGAATGATTTACTTAACAACCGTGGCAAGAAAAGTCATAAAATGGGGGGGAAACTCACTTAACCAGTGCCTTGCTTAGCAATAGAAATTTTGGACTCAGTTGTGGTCATAAGTCAAGGACTACCTGTATTTATTTATAAATGTAGTTCAGTAGAAGAGAATTTAGATAACTCAGGATGGGATGGAGGTCTTGGTGCTCTCTGAGCTGGTTGTTCATAAGATGACATTACCTAGTTGGAACAATCAAGCTCAGAACTCTAGTTATAAATTTATGTACAACTTTCCACTATTTGTACACAGTGGTGGAATTCAAATACCTGAACAACCGGTTCTCTTATTTGATGCAGGCCTGGGCCTCTGAAGCCTATAACAGACTTCTGGAAGTGGCACCAGGCACTTCTGGTGGGCTGTTCTAGGCCTGGGAGGCCTCCTCTAGGCCTCCGAGACCTAGACTGGACTTCTGGAAGCCAGCCAGTTCTACAAATGCAGCAAAATTTAGCTACCAATTCTCCTGAACTGGTGCAAACTGGCTGAATCCCACCACTGCTTGAATAACATTTTTGTTCATACACGGAAATTTTTGGAAAAAATAATTTTTCCCCTAATATTTTAAAAAAAAAACACCTCCCAATAACTTCTATTCAGATACACTGGAACTGAGCTGGATGTAATATGACTAAAGAGGGACATGTGTTTAAGTATCTGTCTTCTCTCACACAAGCCCATTCCTTTTGGTAGATTGCCACAGGGTTAATGGCTGAGCTTGTGCTTTGCGCAGAGAAGATTGCAGGTCCCATTTCTCCCCTGGCATTTCTAGATCAAATTGGGAAAGTCTTGAAATGCTGTTGCCAGTCATTGTAGAAAAAACTAACACAAACGGTCTGGAATGTTTTCAAATGTTTGTCTTCATTGTTCATATATTCATAGTTTCTCCTAAAGCACAGTGTAGGAAATACCCCAATTTGAAAAGTAGATTTGAAAAAAAATATTTGTAACTAATACTTTTTAGAATCTCTGAATCTATATTAATGTAAGTACCATCATAACCTTCTAAATTTTAAAAAAACACCATTGAATCAAATGAATCAAGACCAAACTTAACGTCTATCTGAGGTGAAATGAAATGAAATAATGTCCCACCCATCCCTTCCAGTGCCTTTTCATGCTTTACCAGTGATTGATTTGTTGCAAGACAGATATTTAAGAGCCTGCAAGTCAGTCTTATATTAAGTGTTTCTGCTCTCTAATTTTCCGCTCACTAAAAAGAAAAAGAAAAATGACGGAGGCTGCACTTTAATGCTGTGATTCATCCATTTCACAGAATAAATGCACATTCTCACCTCATTTTCTTTATATATCTCCTAATGGGCATTACTTTTAAAATGTCCTACTTTGATAGTTAAAATATAGGAAAAAACCAAAATGGTGAATTTTCTCTTTCTTTCTTTCTTTTTCTTTCTTTCTTTCTTTCTTTCTTTCTTTCTTTCTTTCTTTCTTTCTTTCTTTTTCTTTCTTTCTTTCTTTTTCTTTTCTTTTCTTTTCTTTTCTTTCTCATTACTGGATGGCTGCTTTAGCTGATGCTAAAAAGCAAGTGTCTCTT
The DNA here is from genome assembly GCF_947247035.1 of Vipera ursinii. Lineage (NCBI taxonomy): Eukaryota > Metazoa > Chordata > Lepidosauria > Squamata > Viperidae > Vipera > Vipera ursinii. Next base: position 40,215,161 of record NC_139512.1, read on the forward strand.
TCTGCCGCATAAAAGAGCCTGAAATGTTTACATATCAAAAGGCTATAGGCCAATTTCTGTCAAAATTATACATGAAGTTAAGCAGTACAAGCAATTTATTTAAACACTAGTCATTGTAGAAAAATTCCAAACCATATGCTCTTTTTAGCAGTTTCCCCCCACACCCACCCCACAAATGCATTTGACCCATGACTTGGCAAGACATGCAAGCTTCATAATTTACTCGAAATTTCAAATCCCCCCTGACATTTCAAGCAAAGATCTTCATTAATAAAGTTTATATATAAATGAAAACTTTAGAAGCTGATATTATTCAAGGGGAGAGTTGAGGAGCAGGGGTTTTGGTTTTGGTTTTGGTTTTTTGGTTTTTTGCAAGAGGATGTGTGTGTGTGTGTGTGTGTGTGTGTGTGTGTGTGTGTGTGTGTTGCTCTGTGTTTTCAAAATGGATTTGACTTTCCTAATCAGTTCAAGAGAAGTTTATTTAGGAAACAAATTATCCCTGAGTGTTGCACTGTAAGAACTTGGTGCAATTCACTCTGGGCACAATACCCACAAATGGAAGGGTGTCCAAAGAGCACAGCAGAGTCTTTTTCCTCTTTCTCTGCTCAGTAGGACATTTAACTAGCTGGATTGAATGGAGAAGGAAAGTCTGACATTATAGACTTGGTTCTCCACTTCCTCATCATGGCATGATGATACACCAGCTGCCAAGAATATGTGGAGATACACCTTGGTCCTCCAGATGTTCCTGGATTATGACATTAGCAGTCCCACACTCCACTGGCAGTACTAGCTGGTGCTGCTGATAAAACCAGAGGTTTACCACATCCATGTTTAATTGAGCTGAGATTTATGGGGAGCGCTGCCTTTAATGGGCTGAATGAACTCCTATGGGACTTTTGAAAAGGAGGAAGAGAAGGGCTGAAGCAAAGTTTAAGTAATAAGAATGACTGAAAAGTGAAATGTTTACTGACTTAAGACACCATCAAAACTCTGACCCAGTGTATAGGGCTGTTGTCAGAAGCCCTGAGACACAAGAGGCACTTTATTATACTGTGGTTATTGTAATGTTCAAGCTATAATAAAGATCAATGGAGTACAATGCAGCTAAATATTATGACTATGTTTCAACTTAGACTTGAATGTTGCTACTGAAATGAACGTGGCTCTAAAGTGCTTAGCTTTGAGCTGCTCATGCCAAAGGTTACGGTAAACACTCTCCAAGGATTGCCTCCTAGTAGTTGACCCCTATCCTTTAGACCCCCATCCATTCAGTTGAAGAGTCCTTATTCCCCGCACAAATATATATTGTAGCCCCTCAGTGGGTTAGGACGCTGAGCTTGTCGATCAGAAGGTCGGCAGTTTGGCGGGTCGAATCCCAAGTGCCGCGTAGCAGATTGAGTGCCTGTTACTTGTCCCAGCTTCTGCCAACCTAGCAGTTCGAAAGCATGGAAAAATGCAAGTAGAAAAATAGGGACCACTACGGTGGGAAGGTAACAGCGTTCCGTGCGCCTTTGGCGTCTAGTCATGCCGGCCACATGACCACGGAGACGTCCTCGGACAAGCGCTGGCTCTTCGGCTTTGAAACAGAGATGAGCACTGGCCCCTAGAGTCAGAAACGACTAGCACACATGTGCGGGGGAAACTTTACCTTTACCTAATCTTTGTTAAAAATTTATCCCAAATCTTCCCCTCAAGAAAGGGGAATGGAAGGAGGAGAAGAAATCGTGGTTGTTTGTCAGTTTGTTTTCTTTCATCAGGATAGACTTACAAAAAATTTAACACTCGGCTGGGAAATTTATTTCAATATAGAGCAATAAAATAAAGCAAGTCCAATCATGCTCTGGATCTGTGGGAAAGCCCTTCTTGAATAAACCTGGGTTTAGCTGGTGTGAAAAGCAGTTACTCCCAAGAAAGCTTCAGCCTTGGCCCCAGTTATCTCTAAGCAACGGTGGTAGTGGATAGCACTTGAATAGAAATTCCTAACTTACAGTTTCTTAGTGTCCCTGAGCATCTCTGCTTTCTCAAAGCCTGTTGCCCTTTCAGCTTCCTTAAAAACGTCCCGGCAGGGCTGTCCTAAACAGGTAGTTTCAGTCAAGTTTTCCAGTATCTCAGGTTAGGTCAGGGGGAAGGCAACCTCGGCTCTTTTATGACTCATGGACTTCAACTCCCAGAATTTCTGAGTCAGCTATGCTGACTCAGGAATTCTGGGAGTTGAAGTCCATGAGTCATAAAAGAGCCGAGGTTGCCTACCCCTGGCGTTAGGTCAAGGCTAAATAACCATATTTAACTGTGTTATGTTCTGCTGATGCAGCTCCTTCTCAGCTTTTCTTCCAAGATGCGTGACCCTGCGGGGAGGCCTTCCGGGATCAGACCAAGGGCCCATCTTTCCACTGCCAGTAGCAGCTAGATGGCCTGGAAGGACCCCGCAAGCTAGTGAAGAAGGGCGCCCGGCTCTTCCTCCCAGTTCATTTGTCCAAGGTCCGGGATTCTCCAGCCAAGGTGCACTGGGCAGTCGCCCGCCGCCGGGCGTGGGGAGGGCGTTTTGCCTTTTCAAAGCCACGGGAAGACACTCGCGTCGCCGACCTGCGGGGATCCTTTGAAAGAGCCGAGCCACTAAGGCCTCTTGCCACTTCTGGTAGTAGAGACGCGTGCGTGGAGGGGGGAAAGCGAGGCTTGATCTCCGGCCTCCACCTGCCGTTTTGCGCGCAGGTTCAAAAGAAGTCCCGCCAGGGATGCAGCAGGAGACCAGGAAGTTGGATAAAGCTGCGCCTAAAACGAACCCCGATTCTGCTGAGACGCGGACTTTTCAAATTACAGCATCTTTTTCTTTCTTTCTTTCTTTCTTTCTTTCTTTCTTTCTTTCTTTCTTTCTTTCTTTCTTTCTCTCTCTCTCTCCTTCTCTCTCTCTCCTTCTCTCTCTCTCTCTCCTCTCTCTCTCTCTTCTCTTTCTTTCTTTCTTTCTTTCTTTCTTTCTTTCTTTCTTTCTTTCTTTCTTTCTTTCTTTCTTCCCCCCCCTCTAAACAGGGAAGTTACATTGTCTTGCTCTTACTGCAGTAATCACTTAGATTTATTTTTTTTTTTACTGGCCCTTTCCAGTGTCAGGAGGTTCCGGGGAAATGGGGAGCGAATGGAAAAGACTTAAAGTGGAAAAAGGCTTATTTTTCAGATTTTGAAAGAAAACGTATTTTCAAATAGGGACGGCATGCTACTGTGGTCACTGTAGCTTATTATTAGCAGCTAAAATACACACCCGAAATCCGAAACAAACAACGCCCTATCCAAATCCTACAGCTGCCATTTAAATCAGGATATTTGAACAGGAGCAGTAGGCGTGAGCTTAAATGGACTCCAGAAGATGGTAGAGGACAGGAAGGCCTGGAGGAACGTTGTCCATAGGGTCGCGATGGGTCGGACACGACTTCGCAACTAACAACAACATTTGAACAGGAGGAAATGACTCCTCGCACAGAAGATGATTTTCCCCTCTCCTCCCCCCACACACACACAGTTTGTGTAAATTTCCCCCATTTAACAGACAGGTGACATTAAGGCAGAAACTTTCGTTGGACCGGACTCTCTCTCGTATCGGAGTCAAATTAGAATTGAAACAGTTTAAAAGACTGCGTGAAAAATGATCACTCCGAAGTCGGGGTTCTTAATAGAAGTGGATCCCCGTTTCCATTCTTCGGAGGGTAGATTATCTGAAGCAGACCGATTTACACATGGGGCCCAAAACTCCGCTTTCCTTGATTCACTGCCTACAGTTTAGACAGGGAAGGAAGCAGCGTTTTGATCACTATTGTTTTAAACAAACGGCACACCTAATACAATAAAATCACCCTTTAAGGCGAGCCAGTTTTCGGTGTCATTCGCTTTCCTGCCCTTTTTTTCGTGGCAACTGTCTTAAAGCAGCGTCAGGCTTTAATAATAATAATAATAATAATAATAATAATAATAATAATAATAATAATAATAATAATAATAATAATAATAATAATAATAATAATAATAATAATAATAATAATAATAATAGGGGTTCCAACGGATACCGGACAGGCTACAAGAAGAAATAATAGTTATTTTTTCCTTGCGTTGAGTTGCGTATCGTTGCATAATCGGCGGCGAACGAGGGGCTGAAGAAAGGAAAAATCCATCCCCTCTGCATTTCAACCCCGATTTAAACCAAATAACCCCGATTTGCAGCCCCTCTCTTCCCGGCTCTTCGCTCTCTTTCATCGGGCCGCTAGCCAAAAGCGAGAGGCGTCTTCTCTCCGAGCCACCTGGTCGTCCGCCTGGCCGGACCTGCGGGCGAGAATCGTGTTTGGCTGCTAATATCGAAAATCAGCCGCGCGTCGACTTGCTTCCTTACCGACCGGCTTCTGCCGCCCGACCTTAAGACACGCTGTGCCTGCCGCTCCCGACCCACGCTGGGACGCCGGCCGGCCCTTAGCAACGCGCGTGGTTGCTCCTCTGTCATCTGCGATTCCAATCCCTGCCGGAGACAAGCGGTGGCTTCTTTAGAGGGGAACTCGGAACTAGGGGGACTTGGGGGGAAGCGAAAGTGAAAAGGCGGAATGGTTGGCTAGGATAAGTTCACCCAAATCCATTCAAAGGGTTTTGGACAGTACGCTCGCGGGGGCTGGGGGGGGGGAGCTACGAATGTTAAACTCGGGGAGTGGATCAGGATCAGCAGTAAAGCGGCTGCTCAGCTGCCCAGACAAACAAGGACAGACTCAGTCCCATTCCCGGAGGTAGAGGCCGCAAGTTAGCAGCTTTAATCGTCAAAAGGTAGCCGCGGTAGACGGGGCTGGGGAGGGGAGGGATTAAAAAGAAAGCAAGGGGAGATCGGGATCTCAAGAGTTGAGTTGGGGCTGCGTTTGCAGCTAATGTTGACTCCGATGCTAAAGTAAGCCAAAAAGAAAAAAGAAAAAAGGAACGCCCCAAAAAAGGTAGGGAAGCTTTGGGAATTTCTAAAGAAAGCGACTTCTGTAGGATTTCTCTTGTTAGTAAATGCTGGAGCGCTTGCTTAGAAGAAGGCAGAGGCAGATCCTAAACCGGTTTGTAAGGAAAACCGGACAGCTTTCTAGTTTTACCGGTAGCTGCAAAGACTGGTGGCCGTTGCCTCTGCCCAACGGTACTGTTCACAAGAAGGGGATGATTGCGCCCTTCCTAATTAAGCCGTAATCAAAACTTTGATTAACGACGTAAAGTGATTTCTTGCTGAATCTGGTCTAGGGCAGCTCAGCGGTGAGGGATGCCTCGGATCAAATGCGCGTCCTCCTCAAAAAGTTGCTTCTTCTACCACGCGTTTTACAGTTATAGTCGGATTTCTTCCGACCTTTGATCCTTCGCTTTTCCTCCTGAGCACGTAAATACTTCCACGGGCAACATTTATAGCGGGAAATAGTTGGATTGTGGCTCTTGTTTGAACACGATGAAGTCTAGACCTGAAGCGCGGCAGACCTCGGCGTTGGCGCTGGGCGGTAGAGCCACGGCTAGCCCCCGTCCTTTTGGGAAGCCTTCCCTAGGCGCCCTAATGGCCGGCCTTCGCGCTGACCAGCGGCTTCACCTCTCCGAAAAGGCGTCGGACAGAGTCGGACCTAAGAACCGGCTGCCCGAGCTGCAGCCAGAGCTGAAAGATCATCTAAAGGAGGAACTGCAGATCCCTTCTCTGGACAAACCCTTCTCTAACCAGCCAAGTGCCCCAGAAGATCGCTCATACTCAGGACTTCGGTTAAGTTGTAGCTATTTTGGTGTAAGGTTGGTGTAACATTTATCAGGTCGACGCCCGGGCCTATTTTTGGTTCCCTGAGCTGCTTCAGAGCCCGCTTTGGTCGCGCGGGAAGGGGGAAAGGTTTGATTCTTAAGGCCGAAAAGTCAATTTTCTGGGAAGCCCGAGCAAACGGCGACGGGAAGTGTAATGGGGGCGGGGGAGAGACGCGAAGTTGCGAATTAGCCGGCCACTTTGCAAAAGGAGGACAAGACATTTGGGGGGGGAGACTCCTCTCGCACCTGCCCGCCCCCCCCTTTTTTTTGGTTCTGCATCTTTAATCCCGCGCTAAGAAGCGACTCGGCTGCATTGGTGTAAAGAGCTTTTGAGATTAGGGTTTAGAGCTGCCTGAAATTTCCAGTGTCGAGGGATGCATCTAGCTCAGAATTTCATGTCAAATATTATGGATTCTCTGGTGGTAGGAGTGGGGAAGAGGAGGGGCCGGTAAAATGGAACTTATCAGCGAATGTCAAAAGACAGATCTTTAAGAATGGGCGGTTAGGAATAGAACAAAGGTGTTGGGTGCGGAGCATCTTTATTTTATCTTTTTGTGCGATGTTTAATCCTGCTAGTTTAGAAACGGAAAATCGTAGCATTCCCATTCCCCCTCCCTCCCTCCCTTCCTTCCTTCCTTCCTTCCTTCCTTCCTTCCTTCCTTCCTTCCTTCCTTCCTTCCTTCCTTCCACCCATCCATCAAAACAGTCTCTGCTCAGACGAGCTAACTATTCACGACAAATAGACTTACTTCTTTCCTATTTAGACTTACTGGAATAAATACAGTGCTTGTCCGTAGTCCATAATTAAACTGCTTATCGATAGCCTGGACTGAAGTCTAAGAAAAGAAAAGGGCAAGAAAAAAGGCAACCCACTCTTCCGCCACCCCTTCCAATTTCATTTCCAAATTGCTCGTTAACTGTCCAGATTGAGGAAAATCGAGAATGGGAGGTTGAAAAAGAAGAGTAGAAAGGCAGGAACAACAACAACAAGAAGGATCTAATTTGTTCTTCATCAACAGCTCCTAATGGCTTGTTTTCGTTTAGCGTGTCCAATTTCCTACCTACTTTGGTGGAAGTAAATATTCTAATCTGATTCAGTTCCCCTCCTGTGGATTGCCAGAGACAATCGTGACAGACGGAGCGTTTTGCAAATCACAAAGAAGCGGCTTCCAGGAGCGAACAGCCTCCATAGACAAGAGGTTCTAACGAACGGAAAGGCACCTTTTCCACAGAAGGTGCAGCACGTGTAAAAGGCAGAGCCAGAACACGTATGAATCTGGGCAGAACAGGGAAGTGTGGGTGTGTGGGGGGGGGTTGCTGTCTGCCCCCGAAACACCGAATCTCTTCTTCCACCGGATGCCCCTAAAGCAGCGTTTCCCAACCTTAGGAACTTGAAGATGCGTGGACTTCAACTCCCAGAATTCCCCAGCCAGCTATGCTGGCTGGGGAATTCTGGGAGTTGAAGTCCACGCATCTTCAAGTTCCTAAGGTTGGGAAACGCTGCCCTAAAGAAATGTGAACACAGAGACCCGCCGAAGGGTGTGAAAAGGCTGTAAGTCTCTTCCGCAACGTTGCTACTGCGCCAGACAAGGCGGCAGGGGCAGGGCGGACACTTTTGCCCCATCAACCCCAAAGGGTTTTCCTAGACGCCATTCAGCCGGTTTTAATCCTGCCGTTGGGACTGAAGGGTGGGGTGGGGGGAACGGGAGGCGTTAAGATGGACGCTCAAAACCTGCGCTACTAACGCCCGCGCGCCTTACTTGTGCCCTATACACGATGGCGGTAGGATCTGCGTCCGCAGTGTTTCGGACCGGAGGCTTGCAGTCTGCCCGTACCAATCGGGCTTTCTGGTCAGAAGCCTTCTTCCCCGCTTGGTGGAAGAGAGATCCGCTGAAATCATCAGAAAATGCCCCTGTGAGCGTCTGAAGGAAATTCCCAAGACTTCGAGATTAATAGATAAAGTGATTCCGAATAAAAACGTCCAGAATCAATACTGTGAACTGGTGATTGTAGAAAGTGTGTGTGTGTGTGTGTGTGTGTGTGTGTGTGTGTGTGTGTGTGTGTTTAGAATATGGGTGTGCGAAAGAGGTGATGTTGTAACATGTTGTAGGGTCTGGGAACGAAAGCTGCATTTTGGGCCAGATATTCCAAAGCAGAAGAGAACTTCTTTTCGGGAATTGTAGCCACAGACTAGTGCAATGTAACCCTGGACCTCTTGAGTAGAGGCGCGAGAAATCCGGACCCAAGAAACCTTTCGCCCTTCCCTCCACTGTGCTTTGGGTTCTCAAGGCCGAAGACCCTAGGAGTAGGAAAAAAGGCTCCGAAGGAAAGAGGGGTGGGGAAGGAGGCAGAAAAGGGGGGGGGGTTGGTGTTAGTTGCTCCTTGACAACGCCATTAGCCAGATTAACCCGAGCGGCAATTAGCAGCAACGCTCAGAAAGAGATCAGCCCTAGCTCGGGGGCAGGCGAGGGATTCGCCCGCAGCGAGGGAGAGCCGAGGACCAAAGAGCGATCCTACTAAGGGCCAGGGTGGCGTGTCTTTCCTTAAACTTAAAGCTGCTATTCCCCATTCCTCCCCGATCCTCCCCCCCCCCCCGCGCTCCTGCCGACACGCCCATCGGCCCCACCTTCTCCGCGTCCCCTCCCCCCCCCGCCCAAAGAGGGAAAACTAGTTTCATTCGCGATCCGACCTAGAGCCGGGAATTCAATCCAGGATGACGTTGCCCGGGTATAAAAAAGGAAAGAGGTCGGAGCGGATTAGAGACTCCAGGCAGTTGACAGCGGAGGAGGAAACGGTCGGCCGCGGAGGTGGAGGAGGAGGAGGAGGAGGAGGAGGAGGAGCTGCAGGAGAAGAAGGAAAACGAAGAGGGGGGGCGATGGCACGGAGTCCCAAGGCGAAGAGCCTCCCTCTTTCCCCCCGCTCGGCCTCTTAAGGAACGGCTGCCCTGCAGGGCCCCTCCGTGCCCCCCCTCCTCCTCCCAAGGAGCTAGGCTCGCGTCCCACGCAGCCCCAGGGCTCTCCGGCCGGCCCAGCTCCGGCCACACGTCGCTCTGCCTCTTCCAGGCGAAGGTCCCGCCGCCGCCGCGGCCGCCGCTGCTCCTCCCTCCGAGCAGAGCGCCGGAGGGGATGCCCGCTGGCATGTTCAGCATCGACAGCATCTTGGCGGCCAGACCCCGCGGGAAGGAGTCGGGGCTGCTCCAGCACCAGCACCAGCACCAGCCAGCCCAGCCCAGCGCAGCGCAGCAGTCTCAGCCCAGCGCGGCGCCCGTCGTCTTCTCCGCCAGCCTGCACGGAGGGGACTCCCTGTACGGCCCCGCCGCCGGCGACTACGGCGGATATTACTCGCGGGCCGTGGCTCCGGCGTCTAACCTGGCCGCCCTCGGAGGATCTAGGCTGGGGGGCTACGGCAACTATTACTACGGGCAACTTCACGTCCAGGCATCGGCGGTGGGCCCCTCTTGCTGCGGCGCCGTGCAACCCTTCGGCGCTCAGCAGTGCTCCTGCGTCCCCGCAACAGGTAAGGCAGAATTCCTTCTCCCGCTCCCCGACCCACTCCTCCGTGTTGCTGGGGTCCTTCTCCAGCCGGGGAAGAGAGGGAGAGGCGAAATAAAAAGAACGCAAAATTCCTTCCGGATTGCCCTTCCCCTCCCTCAATTCTGCCCCCCCCCCCCACACACACACCAGGTAATTCTTAGGAAAGTAACAGAGAGGAACCAAGGCTGGAAGGGTTTCTCTCCGCGACAGAGAGGCGCAATTTCTTGTGGCCGAGGGTGGGGAGATGCTTGAAACTGCTCTTCGCCTGGAGAAAGTTGGAAGGGCGCGGTGCTCAGGGTCCCCCCCCCTCCTTTTCCCGGCTGCCGGCAGCAGCGAGAGCGTGTGACGGAATGCAACGCAACGCTGGGATTCTGCGGTGGTAGATTCCCTCGCGCTGGCTGGAAATGATGCTGGATCCTAAACCCAGGCGACCTGGACTCCAGATGACTTTGAGACCCGGGACTAGCGGTGGTTTCCTCTCTGACACGATTGACACGTTCTCACAAATGCCCGTAACTAAAATTAAGACATCCCGCGCTTTTTCTTGGGAGTATTTCTGACAACGTTCAGATTGCCTTCCTAATGACACAGTTGTCCCAAGGCTTATTTATCGGGCATTAAACCCTACTCAAATAAGGACTGAATAAGCAGAGACTACGTATTTAGTTATAAATGAGCTGCTCCTTTCTGAAGCAGTCGCCTTAATTCTCCTTAATTCGATTTTAACTTTCCGGTCCTAACCAAATATTCTTTTGAAAGAACATATTAAATGGCATATACTTTCAGATAGATACATTCAAAATTTAGAATGCTCCTATGCCCTTAAAAAAAGAAGAAGCAGGGCAACAGACCCGGTACCGAACCGAGAATTAAACAAAATATAAATAGATTCACCCTGAGTTAAAATAGGTGGGGAGGGGGGAAATAGGAGCGAATCCGATTTGAGGATGACCTTTCTAAATATTTTAATCCCTATCTCACTAGTGATTTATAGCGTTGATCAACCATCCTTGTGCCAAGATGATGGTAATGGTGGGGGTGGTTGTGTTTTACATCGCTGCCACAAAACTGAAAGACCCTTGTATCCCAAAGATGCCCTTTTTTTCACGAGGCAACTGGACTTGGTTTTTCTTTCAATCCAAGATGCTTCTTCAGCTTTTGGATGAGAAGCTAAACGTCTTCAAAGGAAAACAAAAAATAAAGACCAGTTGCTTCCTGAAAAAAGCACCTTTGGGATAACAATGACCTGGAGGACTGAGAATCTCCGTTGACACTGAAAGGCCCTTATAATAAAGGAGAATGTTCGTAGCTCAGGGTTGAAATGAGGGGTCCTTGGTGCTCTCCGATCTTGGTTGTTTTCTTGCAGACGTTTCATTCCCCAAACTAGGTAAGTAGGTAGTAGGGAATCTCCCTACTAGCACTGATGGTATCTAGTTTGGATAATGAAACGTCTGCAAGAAAACAGCCAAGATCGGAGAGCATCAAGGACCCCTCAGACCCTTATAAATCCATAGGGAGGAAATTACTTTTAATCGAGATGCTCCTCGATTTAGCTGGATTCGTCTCTGCCCTGGACCTGTTCTCTCAACCCTTGAAGCCGGTTGGGTCTTTCCTAGAAACATACTCAATCAGTTCTTCTTCCCTTTCTCCAAGTCCGGAAGGTCGTCATTGACAGTAATGCGGTTTTCACTCTTGATCCATTGCAGAAATTTTTAAACTGGCACAAAAAGTAGCAATTCCCCTATTTGAATGGAGCGACTTAAATCTACTTTCTTCCCTACCAAGTAATTTTCACTTTTAGACTTGTGCTGATTCAATGGGATTTGTTGCTGGATAGCAGAAGTGGCTGCAGAATGTACATTCTCAGCCCCTTAAATAAACGCAGCTTACTCTCTTCTTACTCTCTCTTCTTACTCTCTTCTACCTAACTGGAAGGAGAAATTTAGGGCAATAACCACCCGTGTCTTTAGTGAACTCCTTAGTAAAGTCATTCACGGGGGGGGTGAGGTGGGGGGGATCTTTGGGATGCATTTTCAGCGTAAGAGTGATGCAAGTTTAGGGAGCTTCTCCAGGGCTAAGATAGGGCTAAGAAAGTCGAGGGCTTTTCACATTCCTTAAGTCGAGGGTTTTCACATTCCTGCCTTGCCCTCTCCACCGGTGTGAATGGTACAAGTTCAGCTTTGTGGTAGCGGGCGATTCCGCGTCCCCCACCCCATAATTCCCAGCAATGAGTCCAGAATCGAAAGGCCCCGACGAAACCCGCCCAAGCATCAATCCGCCGCCTCCAGCAAGCAAGCTCTGGTTTGGCTCTTTTGCGTGGGACGGGGCTGGTTGGACGCGATCCGGAAACCTGGCCAGTTCAAAGGTCTGTCACCTTCGTTTGCTCTTTTCTCCAGGCTACGAAGGGACAGGCTCAGTCCTAATGTCTCCGGTCCCGCATCAAATCCTACCCTACATGAACGTGGGCACCTTGTCCCGGACTGAGCTGCAGCTTCTTAACCAGCTCCACTGCCGGAGGAAAAGGAGGCATCGCACCATCTTCACAGACGAACAACTGGAGGCGCTGGAAAACTTGTTCCAGGAAACCAAATACCCCGATGTGGGCACCAGGGAACAGCTGGCCAGAAGGGTACATTTAAGGGAGGAAAAAGTGGAGGTAAGGTAATCTTTCTTCTAGGCTAAAAAAATGGGTGGAGAGGGAGGGGGAAGGAAGGAAGGAAGGAAGGAAGGAAGGAAGGAAGGAAGGAAGGAAGGAAGGAAGGAAGGAAGGAAGAAGGAAGGAAGAAGGAAGGAAGTGGGTGGGTTGTAGTAGTTGATGTGGTAGCAGCTGCTTGGCACAAGGGTGGATGGAGGGAGAGGGAGAGAAGTGAGCCCGTGGCTTTCAAGTGAAAAGAGGAAAGATTCGGAAAACTTTGGGGATCTTTTAGCCTAGACCCTGACAATGGTTGTCATAGAATATGCAGCCCCAAGAATAGCAGTGGGCTGCTTCTTACTGGGAACTGAACTATTCTAACCATCATCCTTACATCCGACTGCTGAAGTTCAAGAGCAACCGAAGGCGCAGAAATTGAATTCAGGGCTGGGTTTCGTTGGAAGCGGCCAGGTTTTGATCTCCTGGGATCTCCGCTTCTCACTCCGCACTACTCAGTTGGGTGGGTATTTACCCTCAGCGACAACTCTGTTATCCTATAGCCAGTGAATACTCGGAGTAAACTCCACCGAGCACATTTCTTTCCGAGTGATATCTTGGGGAATAGCGCAAGAATTCCTGGAGTTTATTGACTTCAATTCTCTGAAGCGCAAAGTCTGCCTCTCTTCCCCCCCCCCCAAGTGAGCGGTCCTAGGCTTACTTTAGGGGGTTCTTACTCGGGGAAGGGGTGAGAACAAGCTACCTTTGCCACCCGACATCCAAATCTAAGTTCTGCTTCTCACATCCTATGCATAGAAAGATTAGATGCTTCCATAATTCGTTGCGATTGTGAGATCCCCCCAAATTTATTATGTGAATCAGACCTTCAGCCACCAGATGCTTCCACTGTTAGGGCATTGCTACGTGTGGACACAATCGCGCTTTCATAACCTGGTTGATCTTGTGTGTAAATCACCTGCGCGTCCGCTCTGCTGTGGAGCCAGAAATCCACGGGAAGCGTCAACTGTGAAGCCACTCGCTTTCCAGAGACAACGGCTCTTTAACTTTTTCTTAGACGCCCAATTGCTTGCCAGGCTGTGAGCTCAAAGGCGGTTCAGAAGTGTGGCGTATTTGGCTCGGGTCAGGCTCTGGTCAGGGAAAAGAACAGATCCCGACGGTTGCGTCCACCCCGCACTGCAGTTCCTTTCCCAGGCATTCGTTTCATTTTTCAGCATCTCCACTGCTTCGATTTTAGGGTGAGGGTCTTTTCCGTCCCAAGCTGATGCTTTTGCAAATAGGAGGTTCCTAGGCAGAACTCACAGGCTACTGAATTTGCGGGCGCGCCCGGTGTTTTATTGTAGGAGAAAGCAGCGGCGGCGCGGTCGGGATCCAATCTCCAGCCTTGCAGCAGCCAGCCCTGCGACGTTAGCTTTGAATAAGCAACTCTGCGCGTGATGAACCCTTGCCACTTGAGTGGAGAGAGCAAGGGGAGAGCAAGGGGTCCGCTTCCACGAGAAGTTCCCCCGGGAAGCCTGACCAGGCTCTTACTCAGCGCCTGTGCGAACAAGAAAGGCCTGGGGCTGTTGGACTCGTCCAGACGCAGAGAATTCCCTGAGCGCTGGACACGTCCATTGGACAGGACTGGGTGGGAAGAGAATCCAGCGACCCCAGGGATCCGCTTCCCAAGATTCCGCTCCCGCGGGCGCCGCCTCTGAACCCCGCGGGTGCGTATTCCCACGGCCAGTAACGCTCTCCCTCCCTCCCTCCCTCCTCTTCTTTCCTTAAATGCAGGTTTGGTTCAAGAACCGCAGGGCGAAATGGCGGCGACAAAAGCGGTCTTCTTCAGAGGAGTCAGAAAACGCCCAGAAATGGAATAAAACTTCCAAGACGTCTCCAGAGAAGCTACAAGAAGAAAGCAAAAGCGATTTGGACTCGGACAGCTGATGTCTTGGACACACGTACACACAGGCAGGCGCGCGCGAGCGCACACACACACACGCCCGGTGGAAGCTGCCGGTGGGGCTGGATGCGCTTGCATGAGGAGGCGCTCGCAGTTCTTGCACAGACTCTGACTCTGCAGGGAGAGGGAGGAGGAGGAGGGACGGTAGACCTACGTGTGTATATAATGTACCTGATCCCGGAGTCAACACTCTGAAATAAAAACGCGTGGCGGCGGAGTTGCATGGGCTGAGTGAGGCTCGCCGCGGATATTTCCTTGAGAGGTTTCTGAGCCCTCCGACAGGCCGGCCCCAGCGAAGCGAGAGGACCTGGCTTGCCTGTTCCATCCACTTTACTTAGAGCTGGGGTGTCAAACTCAATTTCATTGAGGGCCGCATCGGCATTGCAGTTGCCCTCAAGGGGCCGGGTGGGCGTGGCCTACTGGGTGGGCATGGCTACTGGGTGGGCATGGCCAGCTCTACACCGTTCGCAGCAAGAGTGCCTATGGGGGCCTGGGCAGGAGTGGGACAGATCTGAGGGTCTCTGGCAGAAGGAGGGTCTCTGGGCCAGGGCCAAGGCAGTGGGGGCCGTTCCCTCACTGTTTCCAGGATGGCTTCACGGGCCACATGAAACCACTTCGCGGGCTGGATCCGGCCCCCTGGCCTTGTGTTTGACATGTCTGACTTAGAGGCTTTTGTTTTGTTTTAAACGCGCGTTTGGGGTAGCTAGAGAAAGTCAGGGGGAGGGAAGAGGGGTAAAAAACAAGGCTTTGTACTCTGCTGGGCCGCTGGGCTGTGGTTACCCACCACCTTGAACCCGGCTTCAAGGAGAGACGCTAATTCTCTGTACTAGAGAAACCTGGTAGGGTTGACTGCAGGGTCTGGTCAAAAATGTCAAGAGGCCATTGGGAAGCTCCCTACACTTTGTATGGTCAGCATACAACCTTAGCCATGTGATTGAAACTCAGTGTCGGTTTTGATCACACTGCTCTGGCTGCCACTTTAGCGGTTGTTTTTACCTTGACCTTGAGTTTTGACCGTGAGTTTCACAGCACCAAAGTCCAAGCTGTCCAATGGTGAAGAAGGATGCTCAGGCTGCCAGTCTGTGCAGGATGACTTGGGAGTAAGCCTCTTTTGACTCTGGACACATGATCCTGCAGCAAATTTGGCTAGCTATTTGTTACAATGAGACTTTTGCTTCCTGGGAATTTTGAGCATGGCAAAGCTTGCTGGGGCCAAGAGAAGCCATCTCTCTTACATGCCCTGCATTATCCAGCAATTTGGAAAGACAATATTGACAGCGGCTGATTGTAAAATCAGGCAGTGTGGGAATCTCTTGCCTGGGCCTCTTCTAAAATGCAAGCATCGTCCCCCCCACCCCCCACCCCAGGAATCTGGAAAAGACAGGCCTGAGGGGGCTGTGCTTATGATCATATCTTAAGAAAAAAGTGAGCGGTGCTGGGAAAGCTGCAGAAATAATTAGCTTCTGCTTGGCCCAGGATGCACTATATTAAGCAGGATAAAATTGCTTCTTTTTCCATACAATTCCTGTAAAGTGATTTGGGATCAGAAAGGGGATTAAGCCAGCTTCCCGTAACCAATGGGGATTACAGAATTGGGACCATTTCACTTCTCATCCAAGAAGCTCCTTCAGTTCCTCAGTTCTACTGAAGAAGTTTCTTGAATGAGAAGCGAAATGTTTTCAAGGAAAAAAAAACCCCAAGAAAGTCCAGTTGCCTTTTGGAAAGCATTTTTGAGACAACCGTGACCTGGATGATTGGGAATCTCCATAGACAATGAGGATTAGTTAAAATGTCACACACACAAAATCCAACATTCAGAGTTGAGCGATGTCCTTATTAGGTTCAGCCAAAATTACCCAAGAGATAATGCAAGTTTTCCACCTCTTCAAGACTGTCCCTCAAGCATCTCAGATTTTGAAATATTTTGTATGATGAGGACTCCTGGACAAAATGAAAACTTGCTCACTCTCTTCCACTTTCTGAAGTTTTTCACAGTTCTGAATTGCTGAACTGTGGATAATGGATTGTTTTCCCTTGAGGAACAGCATGGCCATCACTTTTAGATAAACAGCTCAGACTCAGAAGACACAAAACACAGCTAAATTTCCCTCAAATTCCTTATAACTTGTTGAGATCCAGACCAATGTGTTTTTATCTGTCAAAGATGAAACACCTTAAGTTAGTGGTTCTTTACCATGGAACCCCTTTTAATACCTTTTGTGACCATGGATAACGGCCAAGGACCCCTAAGATTTAACTCAAGATTTAAATCATAACATTTATTCAAGCCTTTCTGGACCCCTGCAATGACATTTCCCCACCCCCACCCCCATCTATGGACCACAGGTTGAGAACCACTGCTTTAAGTGAAATTTGGACAATTCCTACAACGGGAAGCTCATTGTTGCAATTATAGCTAGGAATAGCAGAACATAAAAAAAGCAACTTCCTCTCTTCCCATAAAAGAACTAATAAGTCAGAAATATGCTTCATGAGTTTGTAATTTCCCAGACGGAATGCTTAAGTGTTTATAAATTATAAGGGCAAATTTAAAAGTGGGGTAAAACTGATTTGGGATCTAATCCTGAAAAGATTGGAAGACTTTGGAACAGTATCCTATTTTCTTCACACACCATTCACATACCATTGGATAAGTTGTATATCAGCTAAATAGGAAGTTATTCACTTAAACATGCTTTACCCACAGGTAAGTGATTCTGTAGGATTGCAAGTTGAAATGCTTTATTTTGTTAGCCACAAAAATAACGTGGCTGTGGTTATGTAACTTGGTCTCCTCACCAGATAGCCCTGCAGATTTAGTGCCATGCTTGAGAGTCACATTTGGATATTTTGGAACAAAATTAAGAAAAGTGTAAAGGGGAAATAAATTATTTCCCCACCCTCCTGGCCACAACTCCCCTCCCCTTCTTTTTTTTTTACTGCAAGTGGTTTGCTTTGAACAAACCTGTAGCAAGAATGCCTTTTGGTGTGTGCCTTTTGCAGAAGAAAGGCAAATTGGTCTTCTCATCACTCTGTCAAGTTTGAGGAAACAGATGGAGCAGGGAAGAGACCACTGCAATGGCAGAGCCCTGGACTTGATGCCCTGCTGCCACTGGTGGCAGGTGGTGGTAATAGGGCTTTAGGCAATATTTTAGGAGATAACGTAGCATTTGAATTCAGCTAGGAGCAATGAAAGTTTATATTCTCAAAGTAATAAAAAGTGCATCTGCTGTAGATGCATATGTTCAGTGCCTCCCTCCCTGATGCCATACAATTAAGAATATTGAGAGAAGACATACCTATTGAGCATGCTCTGTGCAGGTCAATCCAGGCTCCCCACTGCTCCAGTCAGCTGGAGCCATCTGCCAGATGACCAGGGGCCCTATGGCTGTAGGGCCCTGAGGTCCAGCCATAACTGACCCAATGATTCTGAATAGGCAGGTGTAGGATTGCACTGTGGCAGGGGAGGCAGAAGCACTCAGATAGTGACCTGGTTCATACAGACTGTAGTGGAATAGATTGACATTAACAAGATGACGTCTTGAGCCAGCTCATAAATCTTCACTACAAATCCCAGGAGCAGGGCCGATAAGGCAGTCCTGTCCTATCTTCACATGATGTATAATTCCAGCCTCATTTGTACAGTAAATGTATCCTTGGCCTTCCTTAAAGTAAGGAAGGTCTCTTGCTATGGGGCTAGAGATGACATTACTGTATCCTGACCTCTTTAACTTTCAGTTTTACCCAGAACTCTTTTGAAGCAAACTAGATCTTGCTCGGAAACAACCTGATTGATAGGGTGCAAGTATGGATTGAAGAATCTTTGTGCCTAAGACTCCTTAACTGGCAACCTGAAAGATCACCTTTCCACAGACCCACTTTGTTTATCTAGACCCATCCCACCAGGATAAGGAGAGTGATTGGTGGTTGTTTTCCCACCAGCCGAAGGCACTGAGTGAGAAGGGAAATGCATCTCCTTGAGGATGCCCTTATATGATTGATGGATAAACCCCACTTCAGTGCTGATACAGCTAGGGGTAACCTATAACTGTCTCATTCATAAGCTGGGGAGCGGAAGACAACATCATGGAAATACAGAAATAAAACAAATTCTTGCTAGGCTAGCTTTGTGCCATTATTAGGTACAAGTGGGGTGAGGCCTGAAGAAATACAACTATTTAAACTGGTAATATGAAGACATGCTGCAAAAAAAGCTGAAAATTACCCAAGGTGATCAGTTTTACCATTCCCCGATTTTCTTTAAATGTTAAACTCTTACAAACAATAAGATATTTGGAAAGACTTGCCATCTCATAATAAGAACATTGTATCTATTGCCTTGATCTCCCAAATCTGTTCTGAAAACATAAACCCCTTCTTTCCTATGGTAGCAGATCTTTCTTCACTTCAGGCTTTTGAGAGAAGGAAAAAACCCACACTGTCACTATATGAATACGGAGATCACCTTTTCAGAATGTAATGGACAAGACTACCTGTCTAAAATGTATCAATGAACCAATTTTTATCTTCTGAATATTTTATGCACTGATACATGTGCATTCCATTATATATTTTACACAGAATCCAAAATTAATACAAAGAAAGGATAAAGCAACAACCTTAAAACAAAATGTATACAAATGCAAATAAAGTAAAAATGGTTCAACAAATCACCATGATGTAAAAAAGATGTTGAGACGCTAGAAAGAGTACAGAGAAGAGCAACA
Source organism: Vipera ursinii (assembly GCF_947247035.1). Classification (NCBI taxonomy): domain Eukaryota; kingdom Metazoa; phylum Chordata; class Lepidosauria; order Squamata; family Viperidae; genus Vipera; species Vipera ursinii. The sequence continues at coordinate 40,233,779 of NC_139512.1, forward strand.
AAGATGATTAGGGGACCGGAGGCAAAAACATATAAAGAATGGTTGCTGGAATTGGGAAGTTTAATGAAGAGAAGGATGAGGGGGGACATGGTAGCTGTGTTCCAATATCTCAGGGGTGGCCACAAAGAAGAGGGAGTCAAGCTATTTTCCAAAGCACCTGAAGGCAAGACAAGAAGCAATGGATGGAAACTAATCAAAGAGAGAAGCAACCTAGAACTAAGGAGAAACTTCCTGACAGTCAGAACAATTAATCAGTGGAACACCTGTCTCCAGAAGCGGTGAATGCGCCAACATTGGAAGTTTTTAAGAAGAGACTAGACAGCCATTTGTGTGAAATGGTATAGGGTTTCCTGCCTGAGCAGAGGGTGGGAATAGATGACCTCCAAGGTTCCTTCCAACTATTATTATTGTTGTTGTTGTTGTTGTTAAACAACCATCTATTTCAAATCAATCTATTGTAAAGAGTACATGATTGAATATATAAATGTACACACACATTTAGTGGAATTTCATGGAAATAATGTAACAGTTAAATACACGTCTACCAGTGTCACTTCATTTTTTTTGTCTTTCTACTATTCCCAGATTAATAATATTTAAAAATGTTAAGTTATGCATTGGTTCTTAAGTGATAAACATCCTCAGCATCTTAGCTATCTTTGATATATCAGAAGAATGAGGAAAAAATAGTCTTTCATTTCTAACAGTGAAAATATCAAACAGGCAATATTAAAAGTGGTATTAGTAAAATGAATGAGTGCATTTAAAATTAGGGCAAATACCCGATTGACTGTCTCCCTACATTCATCCCTAAGGTTTTCCTGTGGCAACTTGGAGAAGAGACACTCCAGAAGAGAAGAGACAATCTTCTAGATAGGTGTGTGTGTGTGTGTGTGTGTGTGTGTGTGTTGTAAAACAAGTCAGCATTTTGACAGGCCTGTGCACATACCCCTACATCTACCAGGGGTAGGCAACCTTGGCTGTTTTATGACTCATGGACTTCAACTCCCAGAAATCCTGAGCCAGCTATGCATCTAGACTGAGAAGGTGGCCATTTTGTTTTTGCATCCTGCATCATGGAATGCATAGGTGCTACCACAATGAGGCCATCTAGGTAGGGTTATAGCTGAGGTCCAAACTCTGCAGCCAAGAGGTGGTTCGGGGGATCATGCCAAGTGTAGGCAGCAATCAAATGGGAATTAGAAAGTCCTGGGATTATTCAGGAGATACGGTGGCCTACAGTATTTTTCCTTTCCTGCTTTTTTAAAAGCTTATTTTAAAATCTCACTACTAAAAAACTACTTGCAATCAGTATCCCTTCCCTCCCTTCCATATCTTATGGATGATAAGCATGCTTGCCAAGTTGTTACGACTAATCAAACTAAATATGCAATTTTTGATACTCTCTCATAATTACATACGGTATGTTGGATAGGTATGTACATTTACATTTACAAAATGTCATTTACAAAAGATTTTTGCAAATGGCAAAGGCACTGTTAGCTTTGTAACTGATAGGCCTTGTATAACCTCCCACCATCTTTCTCTCATTTTAAACCAGGCGAAGACCTTTAAATTGCAGTTTCTCTGCAAATGGTCCCATGAGGGCTCTTTTCATAGTTGCAAATGAGTGCAATGTTACCATGTTAATCTTACGTTGCTATATGTTCAGATACTGTATGTTCAATGCTAATGGCTGGCTTAACATGAGAATACTGTGCAAAGGGAAAACCTGACAGCAGTATTCAGTATACAAGGAGGGAGATGGGCAGGCTCAGCCCTATGTGTCTCTCCCAGCCCCTTTTCTTTACCCCACCAGCCCTGCCAAAAGTGCTCTACATTTCAGTGCTATGAATGCCCCAAATGGCTGCTTAACTTCTCACCCTTTTGAAGTGAGAATGAGAGGAAAATGCCCACTTAAGCCTAATGCAGTTTGAACAGTGGAATGGTTTGATGCTCGGCAGCAAGCCAGAGCATGGGAAAAGAAACAGACCACCTATGCAACATCTTCCAACAAAACGGATACCCAGCAACTTTAATGAAGAGAAGGATGAAGGGAGACCTGGTAGCAGTGTTCCAATATCTCAGGGGCTGCCACAAAGAAGAGGGAGTCAAGCTATTCTCCAAAGCACCTGAAAGCAGGACAAGAAGCAATGGATGGAAACTAACCAAAGAGAGAAGCAACCTAGAACTAAGGAGAAACTTCCTGACAGTTAGAACAATTAATCAGTGGAACAACCTGCCTCCAGAAGCTGTGAATGCTCCAACACTGGAAGTTTTTGTCTGAAATGGTATAGGGCAGGAGTCTTCAAACTTGGCCCTTTTATGACTTGTGGACTTTAACTCCTAGAATTCTCAGCCAGGCATGCCTGGCTGAGGAATTCTGGAAGTTGAAGTCCACAAGTCATAAAAGGGACAAGTTTGAAGACCCCTGGCATATAGGGTTTCCTGCCTCAGCAGGGGTTGGACTAGATGACCTACAAGGTCCCTTCCAACAACTTCTTCTTCTTCTTCTTCTTCTTCTTCTTCTTCTTCTTCTTCTTCTTCTTCTTCTTCTTCTTCTTCTTCTTCTTCTTCTTCTTCTTCTTCCTCTTCTTCCTCTTCTTCCTCTTCTTCTTCTTCTTCTTCTTCTTCTATTATTATTATTATTATTACCATCATAATCATCATCATGATCAAAAAATACCTGATCCTACAACCCATTACAACATAACCAACACAAACTATGACAAGGATAGTGCTATCATATGTCAAAAACATCTCAGAAACTGCCAAGAGACTGTTATAACAACTCAGAGTCACCATAGCACACAAACCAAATAAAGCTTTCTAAAACTTTTTAAATAAGCCAAAAAACCCAGTAAAGACCCCAGAAAAAGCAGGGTTTGTCTTCAACATACAGTGTAAGGACTTTAACAGCCACTTCGTAGGACAGATACACTAGCAAACTGCATCCATGAACACCAACCAGTCAGAAGGCACAATGAAAGTTCCTTAATTAAAAGTCTCCCAAGATTCAACAAACTACAAGCCTAGCATCCCTCTGTTTTAGCTTCTTTTTCTTTTTCTTTCATGTTAATCGCTAAATTGCAATTCCAGTTTTAACATTCCCCAAACATGTAAATGAAGAATGTAATAGATCCCAAAGCTAAAGTTCTGATTTGTAGTTTGGACATATATTATTTAATCATTTTTATTTTTATTTTTATTTTCAGATTCTGACCTTTCACACAGTGTTTTAGCTTAATATGTAAACAATCCTGAACTATCTTTTTAAATCCTTACGGCAGAATTAAATCACCTAAAGAAAATGATATTGTTAATAGTGATATACAGCTATTTAAAATAATCTAGCTAAAAGTAACCATCAAATGTGTTGCTTTTGCTGCTCTTCTATGAATGCTCAAAGAAGACAAAATCCACAAATCTCAGTGGGGTTTACTTCTAAGTAAATATGTATTATGGTTGTTTGTTAAATAATTGGAAGGATTATTCTGGGATGAAAGATTCATCATGGAAAACATTCCACACATCTGCACTGAGCTTTAGTTTCCTGTGCAGCGAATACACAATCCTTCTTGTACGCACAACTGGTCTAGCATAAAATATTTTGGTTCATGCATAACAGGAAGCTATTTGTTCATTAGACACTGATTCCAGGAGAGAGCCTGGCTTAATGAAATCTCAGTGTTTTACCACAATGCAATTTTTAAATTCAGGAATACATCACGGAAATCATTTCATAAAACCTTGTCTATAATGTTGTTCAAATCTCTTCAAATAAACTCATTGAATATATTGACAGCAAGGAGAGCTGAACGGGGCCTGAAGCAAATAACTCTTCATTAAGAAGAGCAGAGAATTGGAAAGTATCAATTTTGTGCCAAATGGAACCCTGTGATGAATTATTATGGCCAGGCTGTAAACCCCTTAAAAGCTACAAGGCACAACAATAATGCAATACATTGCTGAGGGTTATGGTGTGTGCATGGTAAGATCTTGGCTCTGAAAACATTTTCAGTTTCCATTTTCTCCTTCTTGAATCTGTAGTTCTGACTCCTCTCTGAAGTCAAATTTGTAAGAGATCAAATTTTGATTAAACACACACACAAAAAAAGCACAGATCACCACTATTGTTTGAAAGTGTGGGTATTTAAACCAAGGAATTTGAGAGTGAGTATGTCTGAGTGTCTCGCTGTGTAAGAGAAAGACAGAAAATTCAGACAGGAGTTTGTAAAGATATTCTGATGCCTAAGGAATGAAGGTGATCTCCATCACCCCCATGATTCTCTTCTTCCTACATTTCAGACAGTGATGGCACTAGTAGTTGAGTTGTGATCGAATAAAAGTGACAGGGCAATATCAGCATCTGTGTCAGCAAGCCAGTGGCACTTTTTCATGGCACTCTCAGCTTTCTCATCCAAAGCAGGATGGTGCCATTCCTTGATCCTCATGGTCTCCTCCTCTTATGACCACTCAGCCTAATGATAGTCCAGATTTGCAGCAAGAACAGCCACTTGTAAATGTATTCATGAATGCATGTACATACGCGTGTACTTGGGTAGCATGCTCACATACATGTACACATTGAAGAGCAAGGTAATTGTGGTACATAAGGCACATTTGGGTACCTTAGTAAAATGTTTGCTCAAGAGGGAAAAATATTTAGGCATACAACCACTGGTAGAAAAGTACCTGATATGCTGTGAGCTGTTCTAAGAAGCAAACACGGCTACATAGAAGAAGTTTCTTCTGCCCTTTATCAAAGCAAAATGAAAGTTGGTTAAGCCAGGAGAAGCATAGGAATGAGCTGAAGCCAGTGGGGATGGATTTCTTAAGAAGTATGAGTATAAAGGCAAGAAGATGCAGAGCCAAGAATGAATGGTGCTGAATTAATGTGAATTGGGGGGAAAAACAAACAAATCAAAAGTGTGACCAGAAGAAAATGGTTTGTTGAAGTTCTTTGAGTATATTCAGAAAAGGAATGAAGACTCAATCATAAAATCAAGATCAGGTCAGCATCAACCCTGCTGGTGTTCAGAAATCCCCAAGGCTATCCCAGAAAGCAATTGGCGATTGATGGCATTGGGGTGGGGGAGGGGGTTTTTCCCTTCTACGGTAGACAAACATTGCTGCTAAGACTCTTTTCCTTGATGGTCAATGGCTGTTATTTTGGTTTTGTTTTATTTTTGTATATTTATAAACTGCTCAGAGCCATTTGTGGACCAGGTGGCATATAGATTGCTGTAATTAATAGATAAAAATAGAATAGAATAAAGGTATGAAGGAAGAGCTAATGGGTTGAAAGGAAAGGGAAGGTCATGGTTAGATGGGATCTCATCATTGCCATTCTAACCATGACCTTCCCCTTCCTTTCAACCCATTAGCTCTTCCTTCATACCTTCTATTCTATTCTATTCTATTCTATTCTATTCTATTCTATTCTATTCTATTCTATTCTATTCTATTCTATTCTATTCTATTCTATTCTATTCTATTCTATTCTATTCTATTCTATTCTATTCTAGAACAAAAAGCAATATGTGAATTTGTGTATGCATATAGTAGAAGCAAGGATGTTTGTAAAAATAGAAAAATATGGTATGATGAATACTATTAGCAGTGCTTTTTTTGTAGAAGAAAAAGGTGCGGGAACTCACACATGTCATACAACCCGCCTTGCCTACCCTATGAGGTTCTATCCAAAAAAGGTACCGGAACTCCGTTCTGAGTGTTCTATGAGAAAAAAAAAGCCCTGACTATTAGTATAAACTAGATTCCATTTTTTTCTCTTATCTCTGGCTTTTCATTGCTTGCTGCTCCTTACTCTTGTTCTAGGATGGGTAAATATTATGCATGTACAACTAATGTAAATGGGAGATGCTGACCTTAAAAAGACATTCCTTGTAACAATGCTCTCAGTTGCAAACAGATTGTAAGGGAAAACATTTTTCAATAATGCCTGCTGTATAGGTGGGGACCTCATACTCTGTTTTACCGAACAACCCTTTTAGAATAATACTAAGAAAAGAGAGCAGAAACCTTGAAAGGGACCATAAAGCCTGGGCAGCAGAGCATATAGACAGCTGACTTGTTTGATAATAATAATAATAATAATAATAATAATAATAATAATAATAATAATAATAATAATAATAATAATAATGATGTTATTAAAGGAGGTCATCTAGTCCAACCCCCTGCTCAGGCAGGAAACCCTACACCATTTCAGACAAATGGCTGTCCAGTCTCTTCTTAAAAACTTCCAGTGTTGGAGCATTCACAGCTTCTGGAGGTAGGTTGTTCCACTGATTAACTGTCAGGAAATTTCTCCTTTGTTCTAGGTTGCATCTAGGTTGTTTGAGTATAGCGATGTCGGCTGTAGTAATATGTCCTCTATTTCTATTTCAGTGGTGTAGGGTGGTAATGCCTACATTTGCACTGATACATACATTTTATCAAAATATTTAGGCTCTTTTGCAACTCCCCATTTCTGATCCCAAGCCCAGATGAGAAACGAGTATCAGCATCAGCTTCTGCAATACAGCAGGTGAGATTTCAGTGTCACAACACAACACTTGCGATGCAGACATGAGAGATGCTGTGAACCCTCCAAATGCTAACCAGGCATGAACCAACTTAGTTTATCCAAGATTAAGTGAAGGGTGGCTAGTAGTATACCTCACATATAGCGAGGGGAAAAATCTAAGTGAATACAAATTGCATAAGATTGCACTGCTTGACTATAATGCAAATAGACCTTCTTGGAAATAAGCATCATTAAAATGTCTTACTTCTGAGTAGACAAGAAATGATATATATGTAATCAGCCCAGGTTCGAATCTCAGAAGGGTATGGCTGACTGATGAAAACTAATAAGTTTGAAATGCATATCAGTCTCCCTTAATTCTTTGTTAGCAATTTAAAATTTACACAAATATGAGCTGTCACCGGTGTGACTATTGCCTGTTGATGGCCTTCAGGTTAGGCTGACACAGGAAATAAAGATTTGTCCCATGTTTGGGGCCTAGCAAGGTAATCTAAAAATAGTTAACAAGTATATGTGTGTGTATATATATATATATATATATATATATATATATATATATATATATATATATATATATATATGGATCCTTGGTTTTTCGGGTTTTTCCCCGTGTAGAACTAAAGGTGTGGGCGCAACGTTTCGACGGAGTCTCATCCGTCATCATCAGGCTTTAGCTTCCTTCTTCTGGGAGAAGCATGTGGCTGTTAGTTCCTCTTTTTTAAACTGCCAGAGGGGGTGTGTTCTGTGGAGGTGTGCTCTGATTGGGTAGGGGACCAAGTGTGTTCTGATTGGGTGGGAGTGTGTTTTGAATGGTGGGTGTGTTCTGATTGGGTGGGGGGGGTGTTCTGAGTGGATGGGCTGGTCTCAGCTGCCAGCTCCAGAACTGAGCTGGTGAGTTGTGCTGGTGAGTTTTGCTGGTGAGTTGTGCTACACACTCTCACTAATGTACTAACAGCCAATGGATTCCAAAGAAACACGATTACCAACTTAATCCGAAGAGAGACACCCACAAAAACCCAAGACAGAGAACAAGAAAATGGCAAAGCCCTCCTCCCATACTTAAAAGGGACCACAGACAGAATCAGCAAGGTCCTCCAAAAACACAACATCAAAACAGCATTCTACACAGACAGAAAAATATCCACCATCCTAAGAAACCCCAAGGACATAACTGGGTTAGAAAACCAAGGAGTATACGAAATCCCATGCACCACCTGCCCCACCACATACATCGGACAGACCAACAGAAGAATAAGTGCACGCATTGAAGAGCACAAAAACTCACTCAGAAAGGGAGAACAAACTTCATCCCTGGTCCAACACTTTGAAGCCACGGGACATGAAATTGATTTTAAAAAAACCAAAACTATCGCCAAAATTGAACATTTTAACAACAGAATAATCAGAGAAGCCATTGAGATAGAAAAACGCCCCCACAGCATGAATACACGAGATGATACCTCTCGTCTACCAGCCATTTGGAAACCCGCCTTGATTGACAGACGAGGCCCAACCACCAAGAATGATACCAGACCCAAACTCATGATAACATCACATGACATCACCACCACACAACCATTCAAAAAGCAAATCCGAACCCACAACGATAAAGACACACAACCACAAAACAGAAACCTAACTACAGCTGCAACATCAGCCACTTTAAACCCCTCCAAACCCAATCAGAGCACACCTCCACAGAACACACCCCCTCTGGCAGTTTAAAAAAGAGGAACTAACAGCCACATGCTTCTCCCAGAAGAAGGAAGCTAAAGCCTGATGATGACGGATGAGACTCCGTCGAAACGTTGCGCCCACACCTTTAGTTCTACGCGGGGAAAAACCCGAAAAACCAAGGATCCACATACATATATATATATATACATATATATATATATATACATATACATACATATACATATATACATATATATATATATATATATACATATACATACATATACATATATACATATATATATACATATATATATATATACATATATATATATATATATATATATATATATACATATATATATATACATACATATACATATACATATATATACATATATATATATATACATACATATATATATATATATATATATATATATATATATATATATATATATATATATATATATATATATATATACATATACATATATATACATATATATATATATATATACATATATACATATATATATTTTTGTTGTTGTTAGCTGCAAAGTCATGTCCGACCCATCGCGACCCTATGGACAACATTCCTCCAGGCCTTCCTGTCCTCTACCATCTTCTGGAGTCCATTTAAGCTCACGCCTACTGCTTCAGTGACTCCATCCAGCCACCTCATTCTCTGTCGTCCCCTTCTTCTATTGCCCTCGATCTTCCCCAGCATTAGGCTCTTCTCCAGGGAGTCCTTCCTTCTCATTAGGTGGCCAAAGTACTTGAGTTTTAGCTTCAGGATCTGGCCTTCTAAAGAGCAGTCAGGATTGATCTCCTCTAGGACTGACCGGTTTGATCGCCTTGCAGTCCAAGGGACTCGCAGGAGTCTTCTCCAGCACCACAGTTCAAAGGCCTCAATTCTTTGGCGCTCAGCCTTTCTTATGGTCCAGCTTTCACTGCCATACATTGCAACTGGGAAGACCATAGCCTTGACTATACGCACTTTTGTTGACAGGGTGATGTCTCTGCTTTTTAGTGTGCTGTCTAGATTTGCCATGGCTTTCCTCCCCAGGAGCAAGCGTCTTTTAATTTCTTGGCTACAGTCCCCATCTGCAGTGATCTTGGAGCCCAGGAAAATAAAATCTGTCACTACCTCCATTTCTTCCCCATCTATTTGCCAGGAATTGAGAGGGCCAGATGCCATGATCTTGGTTTTCTTAATGTTAAGTTTCAACCCAAGTTTTGCACTCTCCTTCTTCACCTGCAACAAGAGGCTCTTTAGTTCTTCTTCACTTTCTGCCATTAGAGTGGTATCATCTGCGTATCTTAGGTTGTTGATATTTCTTCCGGCAATCTTAATTCCAACTTTTGATTCATCTAGCCCTGCCTTTCTCATGATGTGCTCTGCATATAAGTTAAATAGGCAGGGCGACAGTATACAGCCTTGCCGGACTCCTTTCCCAATTTTGAACCAATCAGTGGTTCCGTGTCCAGTTCTCACTGTTGCTTCTTGACCCGCATATAGGTTTCTCAAGAGACCAATAAGATGGTCTGGTACTCCCATCTCTTTAAGAACTTGCCACAGTTTGTTATGATCCACACAATCAAAGGCTTTAGCATAGTCAATGAAGCAGAAGTAGATGTTTTTCTGGAACTCCCTAGCTTTCTCCATGATCCAGCGTATGTTGGCAATTTGATCTCTAGTTCCTCTGCCTCTTCGAAATCCTGCCTGCACTTCTGGTAGTTCTCGATCCACATACTGCTAAGTCTAGCTTGTAGGATTTTAAGCATGACTTTACTAGCATGAGAAATGAGTGCAATGGTGCGATAGTTTGAACATTCTTTGGCACTGCCTTTCTTAGGAATTGGAATGTAAACTGATCTTTTCCAATCCTGTGGCCACTGTTGAGTTTTCCAAATTTGCTGGCAAATTGAGTGTAGCACTTTTACTGCATTGTCTTTTAAGATTTTGAATAGCTCAGCTGGAATACTGTCACCTCCACTACCTTTGTTGTTGCTCAGCTTTTCTAAGGCCCACTTCACTTCACATTCTAGGATGTCTGGCTCGAGGTCAGTGACCACCTCATTGTGATTATCAGGGACGTTAAGCTCATTCTTGTATAGTTCTTCTGTGTAATTTTGCCACCTCTTCTTAATCTCTTCTGCCTCTGTTAGGTCCCTGCCATTTTGGTCCTTTATCATGCCCATTTTTGCATTAAACGTTCCCTTCATTTCTCCAATTTTCTTGAAAAGATCTCTGGTCCTCCCTATTCTATTGTTTTCTTCTATTTCTTTGCACTGTTCATTTAAGAAGACATTCTTACTCTTCTAGCTATTCTCTGGAATTCTGCATTCAATTGGGTGTATCTTTCTTTTTTCTCCCTTGCCTTTCGCTTCCCTCCTTTCCTCAGCTATTTGCAAAGCTTCCTCAGACAGCCATTTTGCTTTCTTGCATTTCTTTTTCTTTGGGATGGTTTTGGTTGCTACCTGTTGTACAATGTCACGAACCTCTGTCCATAGTTCTTCAGGCACTCTGTCTATCAGATCTAATTCCTTAAATCTATTTGTCACCTCTACTGTATATTCAACAGAGATATGATTTAATTCATACCTGACTGGCCTAGTGCTTTTCCCTACTTTCTTCAGTTTAAGCCTAAACTTTGCAAGGAGAAGCTCATGGTCTGAGCCACAGTCAGCTCCTGGTCTTGTTTTTACTGACTGTATAGAGCTTCTCCATCTTTGGCTGCAGAGCATATAGTCAATCTGATTTCTGTGTTGACCATCTGGTGATGTCCATGTGTAGAGCCGTCTCTTGGGTTGTTGGAAAAGAGTGTTTGCTATGACCATCATATTCTCTTGACAGAATTCTATCAGCCTGTGCCCTGCTTCATTTTGCACTCCAAGGCCAAACTTGCCTGTTATTCCAGTTATCTTTTGGCTTCCTACTTTAGCATTCCAATCCCCCATGATGATAAGAACATCATTTTTTGGTGTTAGTTCTATAAGGTGCTGTAGTGCTTCATAGAACTGGTCAATTTCATCCTCTTCAGCACTGGTGGTTGGGGCATAGACTTGGACTACTGTGATATTGAATGGTTTCCCTTGGATTCGAACTGAGATCATTCTGTCATTTTGAGGATTGTATCCCAGTATTGCTTTTCCTACTCTTTTATTGACTATGAAGGCTACTCCATTTCTTCTGAAGGATTCTTGCCCACAGTAGTATACCTGATGGTCATCTGAATTAAATTCACCCATTCCTGTCCATTTTAGTTCGCTGATACCTAAGATGTCAATGTTCAGTCTTGTCATCTCTTGTTTGACCACGTCCAGTTTTCCTTGATTCATGGATCTTACATTCCAGGTTCCTATGGAGAAAAAATCTTTACAGCATCGGACTTTCCTTTCACCACCAGACACATCCACAGCTGAGCGTCCTTTCGGCTTTGGCCCAGTCGCTTCATTCTTTCTGGCGCTACTAGTACTAGCCCTCTGCTCTTCCCCAGTAGCATATTGGACGCCTTCCGACCTGAGGGGGCTCATCTTCCAGCGTCATATCGTTTTGCCTTTTGGTACTGTCCATAGGGTTTTCATGGCAAAGATACTGGAGTGGGTTGCCATTTCCTTCTCCAGTGGATCACGTTTTGTCAGAACTCTCTGCTATGACCTGTCCGTCTTGGGTGGCCCTGCACGGCATAGCTCATAGCTTCATTGAATTACGCAAGCCCCTTCGCCACGACAAGGCAGTAATCCATGAAGGGGCATATATATATACTTCACCTCAAACTCAGCAACAAGATCCACCCCACACTTTGGGACAAATTCAAACAAATCGCCGTCTGGAGAGCTGAAACAGAGACTGCCTACAAAACAGACACACACACCAATAAACTCCGAAGACTAAAGGAACGCCAGAAACAAACCCCTCCTCTCTCACAGCAACACATGAAACAAACTGTGCACAACATCTCAGATAGGATTCTCACCAAAGCCGAAACCAACGTCCTGTCTAAAGGATTTAATTTTGCAGTCGCTCCCAAACACATTCCCACAGAAACCATTATATGCGGAGTCGAATCCAGCCTGACCAAAATTAACCCTGATGATGCCAACAAAATCAGACTCGAAGTTACCAACATCCTCTGCACCAGCAAACCACCCAAAAGCAACTTACCCAAAGAGGAACAGACAGCACTACTTAACCTAAAAAATGACACCAGCATAATCATTCTGCCAGCAGACAAAGGCAACGCCACGGTGGTAATGAACTCATCTGACTACCATACCAAATTATCCAACCTACTCCGAGACTCCACACACAAACTCCTCAAGACAGATCCCACCACCTACCTGGAAAAAACCACAAAATCAAAAATAAAAGCCACCCCCATCAGTGAAGAGATCCAGAAAACAATCATTCCCAGAGAAAAAATCATCCAGATGTCCTAAGCTCTATGGTCTGCCCAAGATACACAAAGAAGGAACCCCAATCAGACCCATAGTCAGCTCCATAGGCTCACCTCTACAAAATCTAGCCAAATTTCTTGCCAAACAACTACAGCCTTATGCAAATTCCATCACCTCGCACGTACAAAACTCATTCCAATTCATAGAGATCATAAGTAAACTAAACTTACTTACAGCCCTGTGACCTACTTGTGAGCTTCGATGTTGTATCCCTCTTCACCCAAGTGCCAATCAAAGAAGCCTTGACAGCTATCCAAAATAAATACAACCCCCCAAAACACATCCTAGATCTGACCAACCACTGCCTATCTAACACATACTTCATCTACAATGGACAAAGATACAAACAAATGGAAGGAGCACCCATGGGATCAACCCTCTCACCTGTCATCGCAAACCTCTACATGGAACACTTTGAAACCCTCGCTCTAGAAAAATCCAACCACAAACCCAAACTCTGGCTCAGATACGTAGATGACACCTTCGTAATCTGGCCACACGGCAAAGAAAAACTGGATGACTTCCTCATACACCTCAATAGCCTACACCCCAAAATACAATTCACCATGGAAACAGAAGCTAACAATCAACTTCCCTTCCTTGATGTCTTAGTCTACAAGAAATCCAACGGCTCCCTAGGACACACTATCTACCATAAAAAAACACACACAAACCGCTATCTGAACGCACTCTCACACCACCACCCAGCACAGATCAACTCCGTAGCCAAGACACTCATCTCCAGAACAAAACACCTAGCTGACGAACAACACCTAAAAACCGAACTACACACTCTCACTAATGTACTAACAGCCAATGGATTCCAAAGAAACACGATTACCAACTTAATCCGAAGAGAGACACCCACAAAAACCCAAGACAGAGAACAAGAAAATGGCAAAGCCCTCCTCCCATACTTAAAAGGGACCACAGACAGAATCAGCAAGGTCCTCCAAAAACACAACATCAAAACAGCATTCTACACAGACAGAAAAATATCCACCATCCTAAGAAACCCCAAGGACATAATTGGGTTAGAAAACCAAGGAGTATATGAAATCCCATGCACCACCTGCCCCACCACATACATCGGACAGACCAACAGAAGAATAAGTGCACGCATTGAAGAGCACAAAAACTCACTCAGAAAGGGAGAACAAACTTCATCCCTGGTCCAACACTTTGAAGCCACGGGACATGAAATTGATTTTAAAAAAACCAAAACTATCGCCAAAATTGAACATTTTAACAACAGAATAATCAGAGAAGCCATTGAGATAGAAAAACGCCGCCACAGCATGAATACACGAGATGATACCTCTCGTCTACCAGCCATTTGGAAACCCGCCTTGATTGACAGACGAGGCCCAACCACCAAGAATGATACCAGACCCAAACTCATGATAACATCACATGACATCACCACCACACAACCATTCAAAAAGCAAATCCGAACCCACAACGATAAAGACACACAACCACAAAACAGAAACCTAACTACAGCTGCAACATCAGCCACTTTAAACCCCTCCAAACCACACAATAAGCAAACTGACACCCACTATAAAAACATGGCACCACCACAAACACGAAGCCGAACAAAAGCAGCACAACTCACCAGCTCAGTTCTGGAGCTGGCAGCTGAGACCAGCCCATCCACTCAGAACACCCCCCCACCCAATCAGAACACACCCACCATTCAAAACACACTCCCACCCAATCAGAACACACTTGGTCCCCTACCCAATCAGAGCACACCTCCACAGAACACACCCCCTCTGGC